>NC_056744.1:1600417599-1600640099 GCF_019279795.1 Protopterus annectens | reverse complement strand
GCACCCTGCATTGTTTTCTTAATCTTCTTATGCAACACTTTTATGTTAATCTGCTATTGTTTTCTTTTCTCTTATGTTCATTCAGATGCAATATTATTGTTAATATGTGCTTGCAGTCTCTGTTGTTGCTCTTCGTTTTTTCTCCTGGTGATAAAGGCTTTGTCCAATTGGACTTTTCCTGGTAAATAAAGGAAAATAAATAAATAATGCATTTCCCCAGTAGTATATGCACAGTTGGGTCTACTTTACATGGTCGACATTTCAGAAAGTCAACTTTCATACGGCCAAGACCATATGATCGACTTTCAGAATGTCGACCATGTAAAATAAACATAAAAACACAACAAACACTTACCTTAAACTGTTAGCCGGGGGATGTAGCCCCCCTGCGCCCCCACCTCCCGTAACTTTAATATACCAACTCCGAGATCGCACTACAGTGCAGAAATGGGAAATGTTCCCATTCCACACTGTGCGGAAATAGCGGTTCCCATGGTGGCTTTTCAAAAGTTGATCATATGGTCTCGGCCATATGAAAGTCGACTTTATGAAAAGTCGGCCATGTGACGGGGACCTGCACAGTTATATAACATTTTTCACATATTCTACAAATTATACCTCACAGAAAGAGGCAAGTACAATGCAAATGTTCACATTTCAGGAGAAATTATGTACAAATTCTTACGCATTTTTTGAAAACAGCAAAAAAGTGAGAAACACCTTCAGCCAAATTTATTACAGTTCTTTTGAAGTACTTGAAAAGGCATGCTGGCATGCTTGTAATAGAAACAGGGGTGATCTTTTAAAAACAACTGAGTTTTTAGATAACGGTCACTAATGTAATATCATTAATATATATGTTTTGTGACAAAATATACTTTATTAACAGATTTAGTGATTGTTCTGATAAAGGAAGATTGGAACATATTACTGAAATTGCCAAGAAATAATATGGTTAGAATATTTCTTCTTTACCAGGGATACTTCCTGTTCTGGATTCTGTAAGGAGTCTAATGTGTACAATATATAACTATGACTTTTTTTAAATACTTTATTGAAATTTTATATACAGGAACAAACATATTAACATAAACAGAAAGCTACTTGCACAACTGTTTACATAATTCTTAAACAAATAACCAACAGCCATTGGCACCATGAAAAAACAAATAAAATGTTAAAAGGTCAGGTAGACCAAGTTTTAAAATATACATAGTTGTCATCTAATAAACCATTCCAAAGCAAAAATCCAATAAAATGCCAAATACTTAAAGTCCGCAGGATTTTACTGTGTAACTTAAGGTTTAATTCCGATCTCAGTTACATAGAGGTAGAATATATGTAACTTATAAACTCATCAAGCTTAGATGAAGTATCTTCCCAAAGAATAAAGATTTCATCCAGAAGTATAGCGTATATTGCCCAACATTCTTGGTACTTATATGAACAATCTCATATTCTCAAATACTCTTGGGATTTTCTTTAGTGATTTACTCCCGAGGATTACATGAATGAATCTGTCTTTGTCTGTATTATTGTGATTGACCTTTTCAGATGTATTCCTGCAGATAATGGCATGGACAGTTTTACTGAAGTTTTATTTAAATGCCCCTCCATCACAGCCCATTTTGACATCTTTATTCTTTGGGAAGATACTTCATCTAAACTTGACAAGTTTATAAATTACATAAACTCCACCTCTATGTTTCTGAGATTTGCTGATTAAATAAGTGATGACGTATGTCATTATTTGGATGTTACCATATGTAAGGACAGGCAAGGTGGCAGGTTTCAGTCAAACATATACAGAAAACCTACGTTTTCTAACTCATATCTACACTTTTGAAGCTGTCACCCTTTGCATCAGAAAAATTCCTTGGTGAAAGGACAATATGTAAGAGTCTCCAGAATGACAACTGACAATGATGTTTTCCTCAATGAGTCCAAGAAATTGTTGGACATACTCATTGAAAGAGGCTATCCTAGGGATTTATTAGTTAACATCCTCAGAGAGGTCATGGTTAAGAGAAAAAGACTCTAGGACGTATTCTAGGTCAGTCAAGACATTTATCCAGGGCCACTTCTAATGCAGAATTTTCTTTGAGTTTGCCTTTGCTAGACCACCCTTTGTATAAACAGATGTCACCAAAGACAAGCACACATAAAAAACAGTGGGGACGAATCTCCGGTAATTAGTAAATGAGGCCCCCATTTGAAAAACATGTCTGAATGGCATCCAACAAGACACAGGGTACAAGACATGGTAACTTGTGGTTCTTGTAACCAATGTGAGCATATCCTTACTGGAAATTCAATAAAGTTAAAATAACCACCTATTACAATTAAGATAAAGGGATTTCACAAATGCAAATTGGCTAGTGTTGTGTATTTAGTGACTGTGTTACCTGTGGAGCATTCTATGTTGGAAAGACAGAATGATCGCTCAACAGATGAATTTATGAGCAGCTCCATGACATTCAAGTGGAAAACAAAAATAATGCCCTGTACAGCCATTCAAGAGATTGTCAGGCTAGATATAACTTAAAATTCTCTGTCATCGACAAAGTGGCTGTGAATTCCAGAGGGGTTCCATGGGAAACTATCCTGGAGACAAGGGAACTTATGTGGAAATTATAACTGAATGCCCATGACCCTCCTGGGTTAAATGAAAATGTTTGTATTTATAACTTTTTTAAAAGTAAAGCTATATACTTACAAGAAAATATCTTCACATTTTTTTTCATTACAATCACTATTTTGGATGCAAGTGGTTCCACATTATACTCATTGAGCATTGCACCTTTAAGAAACAAGGCTAAAGGAAGTGATATCACTAAGGCTAAAGGAAATGATGTCAGTGAATGGAATCTTAAAAATTCCGGAGGCTTCTTTGAAAGTTTGTTCTGTTGAAATCTAAGTGAAGCACCAGACGAAAGTGCTCAACCTTGGATTTTCTGGATATATATTTACCGGACTTGATACTGGATTGTTTTTACTGGATTTGGATTATATCTTGGCAAATACATAATTATTCATTTATTTGGTTTTGATATGACTTGGTGGAATTTTTTAACCAAAGACTTGCAATTGTGTAATGTCGGACAATTCACACTCTGATGTTAAGTTGCACAGTAAAATCCTGCAGACTTTAAGGATTTGCATTTTATTGCATTTTTTGCTTGGAATTGTTTGTTGGATGACAACTACAGATATTTTAAGACTTAGTCTACCTAACCTTTTAACATTTTATTTGAATAAGTATGTTTTTTTTTGGCTCCAGCAGCTATTGTTTTTTGGTTTATAAGTTTGTGTTGCCAAAATTGCTTTAGTTTGTCTACATAATTCTTACTATTAACATTACTAAAATTCATTAAACAGTAAACGGATAATAAAGAATAATTTATAATTTCCCTATTAAGAATTCAAATTTATCTAATAATTATACTCTGTGGATATTTTGCCCATTTTCATCTTAGAAGACATTTCATTATGTCACACAACAGGGCAGTATTTATCAATTTTGTTAATAAAGGTATAACCTTGTTTTTCCAATATACATCTATGAATGTTAATGCCATTAATGGAATTAAATTCAGCTATGCTATAAGGGACATTACACATGTAATATGGCCTGTGTGATATATGTATTTTTCTGTACATATATCATACAGCGTGTGTAATCTATTTAGTTTATGTATATGTTGAATGGTATACACTGGATAAACAAGAACATTTAAAATAATATTCACAAACATGCTAATAATGTTAAGAATTGTACATGTGAGAGTGCTGTGACTAACCACATTGTTAAAAAGAATATGAGGAATATTGATGAATAAGAGTACGTGTGTTTTTTTTCAAGGGAGGCTGTGGTTAGCATTGCTACCTCACAGCAAGAGATTCTCCAGTTCGATTCTTGGCTGGGGTGCCTTCTGTATGGAGTCTGCATATCCTCCCTGTGGGTGCGTGGGTTTCATCCAGGCGCTCTAGTTTCCTCCCCCATCCCACAGACATGCTACAGGTGGACTGGACACTCTAAACTGGCCCTAGGTGTGTGTGTGTGTGTGTGTGTGTGTGTGTGTGTGTGTGTGTGTGTGTGTGTGTACGCGTGAGTGCCTTCTGTGGAAGCTTGGGTGCTGAGCTGGCAACTTAACACTGTAAAACTCCACTGCCAATCATTCTGTGAACTGTTGTTCTGCTGTGGTGACCCCCTGACAGGAAAGCCAAAAGAAGAAGAGTGTGTGTTTTCGAAGAAGTATCTATGAATGAAAAAAGTGGATCACCCTCTGAGAAACTGCTATTAAAAAGATGGCAGAATTGATAACCGCTATTAAAAAGAGGGCAGACTTGATTTAGAAGTTTAACAACAATGTGGCTTTTGGGTCTTAATAATGAGCTTAATGGGAGGATTATTACTTTTAAATGTTAAATTATTGATGTTTATAAGTAGTTGCAATGTTACAATTAAGTGATGTTTTGTGATGTGCTTTTTTCTTAAGTCCTTGAAGGCATATAATGCTGAAGCTCTAGATGTTTAATACATTTTCATCTCAATAGCCAGTTTTGTAGTTTGTTTTTAATGTATTTACTCTTTTTCAAGTTGTTATATTTTATTAAGTTCTTCTTGTACCCTATGATGGAGGGTGTTAGTAATGTTTAAAAAGAAACCGTGTGACCCTTAATTTAACAATTCATTTATTTATTCTCCAGATACCCACTTTAAAAGTTCAGAGTTATGGGACTGACAGAAGTTAACTTTGCATTCTGCACACATTAGCAAAGAAACTCATGCTGGATAGGATGCTAGTCTATTACAGGATACCTGAGCACACTCACACACACTCACACACTCACACAAAGCTAGGACTAGCTAGGAGGTTCTCTAATTTTCCTATAGCATGTCTTTGACATATGAGAGAAAACTGAAGAAAAGACTTGCATCAGCATATGGAGGACACTCTGCAAAGGAAGAACCCAAACCAAGAACCGAACTGCAGAACTAAGTGCTGAAAACTTCAGCACTGATGGCTGCAACACCATGTTGAACTCATCCGTGTTTTGCACTGGTGCAAAATTCCTTCTCAAAGAAAGGACTAGGTTAAGATCCTGAAGCTGATACAAGTCTTATTCTCTATAAACAACCCTCCAGGCAAAGGGTGAATACTCATGTGCCTGCTGAACTTCATTGACTCATTTCCTTACTTTACCAAACACAGTACAAGTGGCCATCTCATACACACAGTACCAAGCCATATTAAGTACGTTTTTAAGGATCCCTATAATAATAACAAAAACTACCAAGGTACTACCTAGATCAGTTATCCCCAAATAACAGCTTGTTTAGTACTACTTAGAAAATTTAGAACCAAAAGCTATGCTGCTTACTGTTTCCTTTCATGAAATTTTCCAGGTACTCCTCCCATGGACCTGGAAGGACTTCAAGACGGCATATCCAATCAAAGTGGTAATAGGACACTACATTGTCTTTGGCATTCCGTGCAACATAAATCACCTGGTAAAACAGAAATGTTGTAAGTAGAGTCATTATTTGTTACCTTCTGCATAAATTCAGCCTGATGGTGATTTCACATAGCCTCTTTTCATGAAGAAATATAGTGTCATGCTCATTATACCCACAATCTATTTACTGAATCAAACTTATTCTGGATAGGATACCAGTGAGGACCATTAATAAAGTGGGAAATAAAAGCAACAACAATGGCTACACATAGTTACTAAAACAATAAGTCCAAGTATCTCTGGGGACCAAACCTTTAATAAATTTCCAAATTACATTTTAAGTAGGACATAATCAGCAGTGCTTGATTTATAATCTTCAACAATATTGGAAAGGTAAAATATATCAAGGCAATAAAACAGAGCACCAGAATGACAGGCATCCACAAAAAAATGGATATTCAAAGACAGAAAAACACACTATGTGGATAAGGCAGCTATGCTATCACCAAATAATTTCTGCAAGCAAACAAAGTGCAGGACAGTCTCCTATATACAATACCTTGCAGTTTTGTTCCCAGAAGGACTTTGGAACCAGCTGATAGGGGAGATGTGTCTTTATCATCCGAGGTGAGGGGGTAATAGCTAGCTGCTCTATACCTGGGAATGGAAGGGGAAATAAACAGACAAAAATATGAGTTTAAATGTTTTTAGACCAGAAGGAAAATTCTTCCCTATGAAAAAAAATCCTGTTTAGCTGATTTGTATGAGTGTCTGGGGAGATCCCATGGCCCCATTAGTTTTGTTAATCTATACAGATTCTAGCAAATTAAGCAGAGGTTATACAGACAGAAACATCTAATGGAGCACTTCTTCAGCAAATAATGGACATCTGCACTAATAGGTCGGGTATTTCTTTTTGTAACGTGCCTTTATTCCCTTTCACCCCACTCCAAGACTGCTACATAGAAAACAAATTTTTTAAATACAACCCCTTGTTTTGTGTGTACACTTGAGGTCACGACCAATGCATACAGAGTTTTGGTTGTCGGTGAAATCTCAGTATGTTTTTTCTAGAATGTGTTATGTTACCTGCTGCCTCACAGACTCAAACTAGAAATCAGCAAGACAAGGAGAGAAAGCTACTTCTGACTTGCACAGATTTAACAAAACTATCACTGCTTTCAAATTCAGACAGCATTAGTAGATAAAGAATGTATGAAAACATTCCTAATTTTTAAAGAATACAGGTAATTGTTAAAAACAATGAATGACAGGTCAGCTAACACCTCAACGTACAAGACATGTTTAAAGAAAAGCAAATTATTTAGAGGTGCTTTTTATCAGGACATTAAAGCTCATTTAGTATCTTGCTACTAATACAATTCAGAAAATGTTATGAAACAGATGTATGGAGACTTTCTGCACAGGCAATCATCAAAAGCAGAAGTTCACAGTACTACTGAGCCACAGTTAAGTCAAAGCAGAGACAAACAACCTTTCTGTGTCATATAATGGGAATAAAGACTGGAGTGCACAAAGAAACTGACTTTGACTGTAAAACAGTCTCATGACAGTCCCCATCTGGCCATTTTAAGATTTACACTACAAAATATTATCAATAGCAGAAATATTACACAGATCAAGCTATGAAGAAAAATGTGTTTTTTTTTTTTAGTTTCTGAGTACAGTTGTCCTTTAATATATTTGAAAAAAATATATTAACACTGCTGTATTAATTTGCTTTCCTGGCAGACACTCTGAGTGGAAGGAATGTATGTGTCCAATGCTCATCACTAACTAAACAAATGAAAAGTGATCTTCAAAATGACGTGTTTGGTTCCACAGAGACGAGTATATCAGTGCCGATACAGTGGAAGCTCTACCTCACAACTGTGTTAAGCCATGCCTTGCTAACAGTAATTGTTCTACTAATGTTTGTTGAGCAGGATTTAATTTTAAGACTATCAAAAGAATGACAAAGATCAAAAACATTTTAAGAATTAAAACGTTCAGATCCAACACAGTGTAGTAAAAATGTGTTAAATGGCAGCATAGAATAAGTCAAAAAATGTCTGATCATGTGACTTGAGTGTTCCTCTGCCCAGTACCTGTTTGTGTTTTAGCTGTTTTCACAGTTGAATACACAGTCCCAGGAGGGGACGGAAAAGTAATGGAGTGAAGTAAGTTAGCTATGTGGTGTAAAGAAGGAAAAGACCTTGAATGCAGTCTCACAGACCCAGGTATGTCTACTGGACCAGAGAGCTAGACGAGCGATTGAGGAGAAATAGGAGTCAGCATGCAGTGTTGGATGACCCACCCTGACAGGGGGAGAGGATAGAGGCCTGTCACACGAAGACAGGATAGAGGCCTGTCACAGGAAGTGACAAGTGCAGTGTGAACTCACTGAACCATTTTAGCTGTCAAGAAGCATGCAGATAATCTATCCAGGTTGCAGCTGTGGGGAAGCATGTACCTGAACTGTTCTGAACTAGCAAGCACTGAAGTGTACCATCCAGCCAACTGAAGGTGAAAGAAGTAGAACATGCTGCACTGGTCTATGCCACCATGATTAATGACAGGCTAACAACAAACTCACTCCCCACTGCCAGTCAATACAAAGAGAGCTATGAAAAGCAAATCCCTCAGGAAATAGGAAATGCCCACTTGGTGATATATGGTCAAAAAGGTCAGACAGGACTGGGGAAGAAATTTTAGAAACAGAAAGATGTAAGGGGCTTGATGGAAGGCCAGTAATGGAAAAAAAAAGGCTAATAGCTACTATTTAGTAAAAGCAAATGACATTTGGCAAAGCAAAGATTATGGACAATTATACTATCAGTGGTGATGTGGTCACAGAAGTAAGTTCATGTAACACTACAAAAATGATGATCAGCAACAAAGTTCATACCAATACCCGTGTAAATAATATATCCCAAATTGCCGTAAGCATAAAGGAATACTTTTGCATCTGTACAGTTATACCAACCTGATTACAACACGGCAGTGATGTATGGACTACAGTTTAACTGGAGTGCGGTATGGACTTCAGTTAAAATGAGACACAGGATAAGACCAAACAGTTCAGATAAAGTTTTCATGGATTTGCATGGTTTGAGGACTATCCCTATAGAGATAACTTAAGAATGATAAAAGTGTACAGCATGAGTTATCTCAGGCTAAGGTAAGACAACATAAGGGTATATAATCTACAAAGAATGATAACTTATATCTAGGTCTTGGTGGAAAAAAGGATGACGCAACTTCTGGCTTAAGAAATAAGATTTCAAATGATCATGTTAAGAACAAAAAGAAGAAAACTCAAAAGGACTGTACAACAATGGAGCAATTAACCTGTTGGAATCAAAGGTGAATAAGAGTTGTCATCTCAAAAAAAATGAATGAACATACATATACTTAGATATACATGAGTGAGACATTATGATATGCATACTATAAAACTGTACAGCTTGCAAACCTATAGTTGTGTTTAAATTAGTGCACAATTATACACTGAAGTACTTATTGACACAAAACTGTGTATAAGTATGTACTTTACATGCTAAGACTCCTTTTCAGCAAGGTGTCTGGCGACAAAAACTGAGGACACAACTTAAAGGCTGAAATCTTGGAATTTGTATCTGAATGAATAATATCAACCTCAGTTCCACATTTCATTGTGGGTCCTTACTTTCATATTAAGAGAAGGTAAAGTTCTATTTTTTAACAAATTATTGATAATATAAGCAACAACAGTTTAAACATTCAAACATCATTATGAATAAATCCAAATTATAATACACTCCAATGAGATGGATAAAATGTAGATGGATAGAACTATAAAAACATTAATCTTTAAATCTACTGTTTACAAATATAGCATTACTTTTACACAGCAGTGCTGAGTATAATTCTTTCTAGCGCTTAAAGCAGGTCCATCTATTTAAATGTATCTCTTTGTGTTACCATATCTATATGATTAATAAAGAAAACAGCGGTTAAGGCACACTAAACCAGGCTGCACAGTAAAAATTTAATGATAGATTTAGACCACAAGTGCTTTCATCCTGCCACAATGCAGGACTTTTTCAAAGTGAATAAAAAACACACATCTGTCATTACTTTAAATATCCTGGTCACCTCAAAAAGGTGTCAAAATTCCATAAAGTTTGTTGCTTAGCAACCATTAATACAGCATTAATCCACCCAAAAGCACAGTTCTTATCCCATAAAGTCTTGAAAAAACACACACATTCTCCCTATTATTGAGATTAAATCAGCCACAAGGAAAAAAAAAAAAAATATATATATATCTATATATATATATATATATAAAAAACAATTAATTTCCTACTAAAGTTCCTACTAAAGTAATGAGACGTGTGTTTTTTATTCACTTTGAAAAAGTCTTGCATTGTGGCAGGACGAAAGTGCTTGTGGTCATAATCTATCATTAAATTTTTACTGTGCAGCCTGGTTCAGTGTGCCTTAACCGCTGTTTTCTTTATTTGTTTTACTTTTGCGGTTAATCCATTTTTTTATTGATATCTATATGACTGGTATGCATAGACATTATCTAGTACAAACTTAACAACTACCATGTAAATATTCTTCATTATTTATACAATCATGCAAAATTAATAAAATATGTAACACGGATACATTCCTGCAGCAGCAACCATAAATACACCTTCAGTTATATTACACGTATTCTTTTTTTCTCCCAAATCAAACAAATCTCCCAGCTCTAATCTTACCCAGTTTATAACTTAATATCTATTTTATAGTACCACTTTTCAGTTAATTTCAACTCATCAGCTTCTACATCAGTCCCTCTGCAGAACATTGCCCCTCAAGGATATATTCTGTCACCTCTCCTCTATCTACATTAACAAACTCTCTTTTGACTTACCCCAAATTACTCTTTATGCTTTATGCTGATGACATGGTCCTAATTTGCTCCAACCACTCTGTCTCTTCTCTTGAACTTGAACCTCAGGTTAAGGCCTACATTCTACTGATGTTTTTGGTATCAAATATTGCTTCTTCATAGGTTAGTACTAGGCTAACTGCCCTTACGGGCCATTTTAAGCCTAGCCAATTACCCCATGTCAGAATCAAACTCTGCACCTTGTGTTTCTAAGGTAAGCACCTTAACCATTATGTCAACCTCCCACCCTTAGATTCATATTGCCATTAATTAAGCTGATGATAGCTTAAGTGACTGTAAAAGATCCAAAAGCACCTATGGAAAAGAGAAGGCGTCCTTTATTTGACACAACATAAAAAACACATTATTTACATATTTATAAAATGTACATATTTACAGGCATATACATACACATTTACATTTCTTTATTTATCATTTGTCTTATGATATCCTCATTGTTATTATTCCATACTAGACACCCACTCCTTCCAAAATAATAATCTAATTTCTCAGAATATATCTGCAAAAATCTATTTTCCATTAAATAAAATGTCATTCCAAACAACCCACATTACATAAAATAAATTCTTATCTACCCTTTTCAATTATTCTTTTTTCTTGTTCTCATAATGTCCATACACAATCATATTCATATGTATATTGACTGTGTCATTAATATTCTCAAAACATTTTTCTTCAGACAACTGTTTTCATTGTTCATAGTGGCACTTTCTGATATTGGTAGTTTTTATCAAGTTGAGTATTTATATTATAATATAATATGCAATATATACTTTTGATATGTTATATTGGAAAGGTAGCAATGATGAAAAAGTATATGAATAAATATATGAGTATGATATACATGCTTAGGATTATAATACAATATATACTTCACATATTTTAGAGTAGGGCACTTTAATTAAAATGTGGGAGTATTGAACTATTTCAATGGGACAACAATTGTATTGATATTTGGCTTGTGAGCAATTACATCTAATGAGAAGTAATTACATTTAATTGGATTTAATTATTTGATTATATGTATATAATGAAGAGCTGCTTGTGTAGAAAATATTCCTTGAAGGCGTAAGCTGAGGTATCGGATACACCAGTAAAGATTCTTTCCGTTTCTTGGTGAGGAGTTGTGTGTTTTTTTCATGATTTGTAGCAGTGGTGTGTTTTTATGGTATTTACCTTTACCAGGAGGTGAGGGAGATGGCAGCTGATGGTTCCCATTTTTCCTGCTCAAAAATATGAAGAGAGAAAGAGCGAGAGGAAAGAATGGCCGGAGACGACCCGTGGACAAGAGGAGAGATTAACACCAATGAGGCTGACTTCTCTAAATTGGAGCGATTGTTAACCAAGGAAGTAACTTTATTCTATGACATTAAGCTCCTAGAGAGGTATTTAGCCTTGGATATTATACTCCGGGGCCTTAGAATTAATATATTGCCTGCATTTGATTTCGTGGAGGATGAAGCAAATTTACTCAGCAAATGGAATGCAGCATCCCTAGCTTGTACTAAGGCTTGGTTGGGGGTGCTCATTAAACATAATGTGAGACAGCAGGAGAAGCTGAGGGCCAATATTTTGTGTTTACAAATGCATTTGGCAGAGATGACAACAGAAGCAGTCTTGGAGTCCAAACTGAATGATATTAGAGTTAAACTGGAGAAGGTGGAAGAGTCGGTAACTCTTCGGAGGAAGGGTAAAATCCAACGTGACATAAATGATTATAAAAACAACATGTTTTTTTTTTTTTTTTTTATGGCAAAGGAAGGAGACAGGGGAAGAAAGATGGGTCGGCATTTTAGTAACAAGGATCAAGAGGTACGTGACTCGTCTATGTCATGTAAGGAAACTGCATCAAGCAGTAAAAAGAGCGCTTCTTTCGAAGACTTAAACAACAAAACCATGGATTCCATGCCGGATAAAGGGACTTCAGAGATTTCAAGAGGCCGAGGGAGAAAATGGCAGGGGAATTCAAATTCCAGCAGCAGTAATGGTGGCAGAAATTACAGAAACAAAAGAGGAAAAATTAATGCATAGAAGAAGGACACTGGTCGATTTGTGGAAGAGCTGAATACTTCTTTGGACATTGGACTATGTAGTAATGTGGACAGTTTATAGATTGTAAATTTGTCCGATATGACTTTAAGTCAGGATGTTATTTCATTGTTGGATAAAGGTGTAAAATTTATCCCGACGCATGTCCCTAGCCTTGCTGATTTGATTCTGGAGATAACCTACTTTTCCATAAGTTACATTTAACGGCATTTTTTGATAGTAAGAAAAGCAGGTTAAGTCAAGAAAATATGGAAAATGTTACAATAAATGAAAACTGTGATGATGACAGCAGTGTGTTTGGGGAAGGCTCTTGGCTAAATATGTCTATTTATGACTATGAATATGAAGAAGCTTTTGACAATAGTTTGGTGGGGGGGGCTCTACAGTTGATGGTTATGCATGTTTCAACACAGGTTATAGTAAATTACAATTACCTCATGTACCATATGATAGTCCTTTCATGCCCCCAAAAGTATCTGCGAATATCTGTACGTTTGAAAATGTGTTATGTAAACAGGTTCAAACAGAATACAAAAATTTCAAAAGGAGTATTAAACAGTTCAATTTAACTAAAGTGCAGTGGGAGGCACTGCGACATCTTAAGACAGAATAATCATAGGTACACATTTATACAGGCAGATAAGGGGGTAAATTGGGTAGTTATGACCAAACAACAGTACAACAACATGGCCATGGTCCTATTGGAGGACACTATGGTATATGAGGTTTTGTCTCACAATCTGGTCAAGGACTACAACAAGTCTCTGCTGGAAATTTTGGAAAGAGGGGAAAGATTAGGCTTCCTGAGTGCAATGGATGTTAAGAAACTATACATAAAAAAACACAGATGCTGTGTTTACGGTGATACCTAAAATACACAAAAATATTCAGAATCCACCAGGGAGGCCCATAGTTTCTGGCAGGGGAGCTTACTTACAGAATGTACGCATGTTTCTGGATTAGCAACTGAAAGGGCATTTGGAAAGAATTATGTCACACATTAAGGATGGAGAGGAGTTAGCAGATAGTGTAATAAGCATGAAACGGTCCCAGGATTACTATTGGGCCTGTGTGGATGTTAAATCCTTGTACACAAACATCAAAAATAAATGGGGTTTGGAAGCAGTAAGATTTATGTTGGGGGAAGGGTCACGTACTGATTTTTTGATACGATTGTTGGAATTTTCCCTCACACATAACTGCTTCAGTTTTGATAGCAAATATTTCCTGCAGAAGGATGGGACAGCCATGGGGGCATCATATGCCCCAGTATATGCAATCCTGTTTATGAATTATTTTAAGATGGCCTGTGTGTCTAACTCTGAGTTTTACAAACACAGAGTTATATTGTTTAAGAGATACATACATGATCTCATATTCATTTGTAAGGATGAAATGGAGGAATTTCATGATTTCATACAAGAGTTGCAGGACAATCATTTGGACTGGAGTTTACATTCAACACCAGTAGGGAGGCTGTACAATATTTAGATCTGGAATTTTTTGTAGGCAAAGAGTATACTGTAGAGTTCAAACCTTTTTCCAAAGCTACTGCAGTCAATAATTTTCTTAGAGCTGACAGCATACATGCTCCTCACTTGTCTTCATTACCATATGGTGCGTACTTGAGGACAGCTAATACTACTTCAGACAAGGGCAGGCTAGTGACTGAGTTTGTGAGCGTCAGGAATAAATTGTTAAGCAGAGGTTATAATTTAGATGTTTTGAATACAGCGGAAAACAAAGTGATAAGGAAATTGGGGCTGACACAGTATGACTCAAAGAGAGGTGGTACATGTTGACAGAGATAGTAGGGAATTGAACAAGGGAGAAGATGAAGATAAGTTGCTCTTTGTTAATAGGTATTCACCTTTCTCAGAAACCCTGAACAAGTTAGTACATAGGTTTTAGCCTATAATATCTAATGATCGGACATTAAAGGGTATTTTTCCTGACAGAGTCACTTTCTCCTATAGTAGATTTAAGAATTTAAGGGAATTGTTATCCATCAGGAAACTGGATAAAGAACAGGGTAGGAAAGGTAGTTTTCTTTGTGGGAGATGTAAAGTGTGTAACAAGATCAGGAACTTGGAAAGCATATTAATGGGAAAATTAATAAGGCCACGGACCAATACAAGTGTGAAAGCAGGGGGGTAGTTTATATCATAGGATGTGGATGTCCCATAGTTAAGTGGTATATAGGGCAGACCAGGAGGGCAGTAAAGAAACGAATAATGGAACATCTAGGAGACATTGGAAGACGTAGGTTAGAGAACCCAGTTGCATAACATTTTGCCACATGCCATGAGGGCACAGGCACATCCTTATTTTACTGTGTGTTAGCCAAACCGGATCAACGTCAAGGGGATGAATTTACACAAACTGACACAGTTGGGAATTAAATGTATTATTAATTTTGGCACCCTTTACCTAAGGGGATTTACATCTTGATATCAATCTAAATGTAGGGCAGGGGTAGGAATAATAATATGCATGTGATTTCTGTGCAGAACATGTGTTTAGTTGTTGTTGTGTCTTTCGGCTTTTCCCAGTTAGGGGTCGCCACAGCGGAACTCCGGTCTGCTAATGATTGGCAGTTGATTTTTACATGCTGAGTTGCCAGCACTAACGCACAACCTTCAACGAAGGTATGCCCATTCACGCATGTCTCCACACCGAAGACGCTCTAGCTGAGAGTCAAACTGGACAGTGTCTTACTCTGAGGTGACAGCGCTACCGCAGCACCACCACCGTGTTTAGTCTAAGTATGTATAAAGATTTATTGTTCATAGTGGCACTTTCTGATATTGAGAGTTTTTATTAAGTTGAGTATTTATATTATAATATAATATGCAATATATACTTTTGATATGTTATATTGGAAAGGTAGCAATGATGAAAAATTATATGAATAAATATATCAGTATAGTATGCATGCTAAGAATTATAATATAATATATAGTTCACATATTTTAGAGTAGGGCACTTTAATTAAAATGTGGGAGTGTTGAACTATTTCAATGGAACAACAGTTGTATTGATATCTGGCTTGTGAGCAATTATATCTAATTAGAAGTAATTATATTTAATTGGATTTAATTATTTGATTATATGTATACAATGAAGAGCTGCTTGTGTGAAAAAATATTCCTTGAAGGCATAAGCTGAGGTACTGGACATACCAGTAAAGCTTCTTTCTAACTGTTTCCTGGTGTGGAGTGATGTGTTTTTTTCATGATTTGTAGCAGGGGTGTGTTTTTATTGGTGTCATTAATATTCTCAAAACATTTTTCTTCAGACAACTACTTTCCAGAGTTTAATCACTCTTTTAGATTTCAAAAAATTATGGTCTTTTGCCTCTTCCTCCAAACAAAATAAACATACCCAAGGATTCACGAAGCCTCCGTGTAAGAGTTATAACTCTTACACGGAGGCTGCAGTTAAACGGAGTGATGTCAGCATGCTCTGCATATTCATGAGAGCATGCTGAATCACACCTAAGTCTAACACGGTCCGTGTAAGACAGTAGGGGGCGTGTCCGCTTGCAGGGCTCAGCCTATGGACACGCCCCCTACTGTCTTACACAGAAGTGTAAAAGTGCCCAAAGTAGACACCCACAACAGAGTCCACGGAAATGTGAATAAACACAACACAACACATGCCCCTACAGACTATAAACATAAAAGAAATATAAATGAACATGTCATATTTTTTTTTTAAATTGTAAAGATGTTTAACCGTGAGTGCGCTCGTTTGCGCGGGCATGCCCGTAGCGCAGCTACAGTTAGCAGTCAGTGGGAAAGCATATAAGAACTAAATATGCAAAATAAGCCAGGAAGCAATAGCGTAGTGGTAGAGATGTTGGCTAAAAAGCAGGCATTCATGGTTCGAGCCCCCACAACACAAATTTTTTTTTTTCAAAATAAGCAGGAAACGAGTCCCTGACAAATATGTACACATAAAACCCCAATATATGTAAAATGTAATGGAATAGCCCATTTATATTGAAGAAATGTGAGGTAACAAATGAATAAAAAATGCCAGATGTGCCCATAGCTGAGCTACAGTTTAACAGGGTGAGTATATGTGCCCGTAGATAAGCAGTGGTTTAACTGGTGCAAAATGAGTGCCCGTAGCTGAGCAGTGGTTTAACACACTAAATCTATGTGCCCCTAACTAAGCTGAGCGTAATATGCGTGCCGATAGCCAAATAAGGCTTAAACCAGCGTACCCCGTTTGCGCGGAGCTGCGCACCGCGCAAACAAGCTAACCGACGGACAACGTTGAGCAAGCCGTATCAAAACTGCCTTTACACAGACACCCCCCTCAGCATGTCTAGACAGTCATGAAAAATGAAAAGCAGTGGCCAGGTTCGAACCCAGGATACTATACACCATAGTCAAGGTACAGAACCACTAAGCCATGACAGCAGTACCTAGAAATGCAATAATAGCTCATATATAGGAATTAATACAAACTAGAGCATGACAATGCAGGTTTACTGAAGTTGATACAATTCCAAAATGGCCAATCACAGATATGTGTGGGAAAAACGGACTATATAAGCCCCATAGGCGGGAATACACAGCATAAACGATTGTAGAACAGACCTGCAGGCAGAATGTCAGGAGTAGGAGAGGGTAGTCGCTTTCAAGCGCAGAGGTGGGGTGTTGAGGAGTCCAGGTACATGGCCTGGCTCCTAGTCCACAATCATGAGGCCCAACTCATGCAGGGCCAGGTCCTCTGGGGAGCGTACAGGGCTGAGGCGTGGGACCGGTTGGCTCATGAACTCACCAGTGCCACAGGGATTCCAAGGACAGGTGAGCAGGTCCATCACCACCATGCGGACCTGAAGAGACGCAAGCAGGACCAACTGAACCTTTGGATCCAGGAGGCCCGGCAAACACCCAACGCCCACCACTGAGTAAGTAACATTTAATTATGTATGTAAAAAGTTAAACTAGCTGATATTATGGAGATGTGTATTCCAATATTACTTCATTTATATTACAGCTGCAGGTGTCCGTTCTGCGAACCGCAGAGCCTATGGCGATAGGCTGGTGCGGTTGCGCCACCAGGCAGGTCAGTAATCCACTACCGGTAACTGTAAAGAAATATCAAAGTATGACAGTCAGCATAAGAGTGCAGTGTAGTCAGTAAGGAATAAAATCTGCAAGTAACAGTGTGAAAGTGTATGAAAGTATTGCTTGATCACAATAGTTTGCAGCCTGTAAGTGTAAGCTAAACATGAAACTGTGCTGACATATATCCTGAAATAAAAATGCCCTGCCTGTAAGAAAATAGTACACAACCTGCAGCAGGCTGAAAAGTATAGCTGCAGAAGATGATAAATCACATGTGTGAAATATATCCCTGTGGAAATACTGAAACATGACAGAAGTGAGACTGCTGGAAAGGATTGTAATAACTACTGTTAAAACATGTCAATAAAGCCTAGATGTACCATCCTGAATAGTAAAATGAAAGCAAGTGAGAGAGTGTGAGAAAGTGCCATGAATCCAGCAATACAGTAGTAATAACCCCTGAATAAAGTATACTGCAGTCAAGACAGAATGAAATGCATGTGAGATTCAAAACCAAACAGCTAAATCTGTTCAAAGTGTTGCTGCATCTGGAATGTGTATCCCAAAATCAGGATATGTTGCTCTCAGTCTGCAATATGCAGATAGGATGTTTGTCTGATATACCATACATCCACACTTGTCTACAGCCATATAAAGCAAATGTACCCTAGATGTAGCTGAACAAAGCTAGATATGAATGTGTATGAAGAACCATAGAATGTATATTGATGTTGCATTAACAGTCCTATCACCAAGTTGAAATAGTTAACATATAGGAAACTGTAGTTAGAACAGTAGTGTGTATATAACTGTAGCTATTAGAAATGTACAGCATATGTATTGTTATCTGAAGGTGTTAATATTACTTTCTTCACCCCAACCTATAACTACATATAACCCATTCCACGTGAAAATGGTATGTGCAATCACAATTAACACCCCTGGACGTTTGTCCTGTTGGGTCATATATATTTGCATGTCTGTTGATGCAACTGCCCTGTTCATACATCCACACCTGATGGCCTGTTGCCATCAATTAACCCTGCATGTTGTTGGACTGTGTATTTCTGTTCAAATTATGCATGTGTTATGCACGCTGTTCAATGGTGTGAATATCTGGGTGTTTGGTTAATGGGAATACTAATGCATGCTGTTACAACTAATTGTGAATGGTATTATATGTCACTAACCCAAACTGTCATGACATAATGCAAAACATAGAACGACAGGGAAGGCGGGTTCCAGCGGACCCACCTCTCCCACCTCAGCTGGCGAGTGCACCTGGCACTATTGCCGAGTCCGGACCCTCCTCCGGTGGCCCTGTGCCACCTGCGGGTGGAAGCGCTGCAGGGGATGGGGCTCGCCCCCCCTCTGCAAGTGTGGCCGGAGGAGATCCACCACTCACCCTCCGTAACGTCCGGACTGTGGTGCGTAGGGAGATTCGGGACTCTGTCCTTGAGCCCCTACGCCAGCTCGAGGCACGGGTGGCGCAACTAATGGGTATGCCCGTTGCCCCGCCTACACAGCCCCCAGCACAGCCCCGTCCTGGGCAGTGAAGGAACAGTGGCAACTGCCTATGGGTGGGGATATCAGTTCCACTGTTGCCATCTGTGGGCTCATGGGCTCTGGATATCCAAACCTCCATCCCCGTCAATTGTGTAACCCCCCCACACGTGTCATACACCATCCCTGTATGAGTCTTGTTTGTCTTCTCTGTTAACCTACCCAACCTACCTCCCCAGCTGTACCGACTACCTTCACCTGACATACCACTCTCACCTGAAAAAAAAAAAAAGGGCACTCTGTACCTACAAAAAAATTACGCCCCATACATAGCTGCCCATTCCGCACACATGTCTACTGGACATGGAACCTATCAATTCCAATTGGCTGTACAACAAGTATTATTGTTGTCCTGACACCTCTCTCAGGGGTGGAAGGTTTCAAATGTCACACCAAATTACATACATATGCACAGCTGTTGCTGATGAAGAAATGGGCAGCTATGGGCCTTACCTACATCCCTCCTGCACATCCCAAGCTTGTTTCCCTACTGTCTTACCCTCTTTGTGACCCCTTTTTCACCACTTTCCTGTCTCCCCATTTTCTTTTCTTTCAAGGAAAATAGCGCGGGTGTGCGCAAGAGTAAGCACATTTAAGTGGTTGTAATCAGGTGTGCGCTTGTGTGCATGGAGCTAACCGCCAGTGCGCATGCGTGAGCTCCGCGCAAACCAGCGCTAGCCCGGTTACAACTGCTTAAAAGTGCCTTAGTCACTTTGATTGACAGGTCCTGTACTCAGTTCAAAAGAAAAATAAAATCCCACTGTGAGTCCCGAACCCAGGACCTTGGCAACTGTAGTCTGCATGACTTACCACTAAGCCATGACTCTTATATAAGAACATTGTGCTAAAGTAAATATATCATGTAACAGTAGGAATGAATGTAAAGGGAATATAGATGTGTAGTACACAAAGCATGACATTTAGAATTACAAACAAAACTGGTGGATTTCCATAATAGTAGTGTGTGAACAGAAACAGCCATGCTAGTTGGAAGCTAGTAGGTAATGATGTCACCATAGCACCTTGCAAGACACACACATACTCACAGCAGGATAAGCACTGCCCATACCCCACAACCTCTTACAGGAACACATCTGGACCAAGTAATAAAATATGTGGAGCAAAGGCCCAAAACCAGGGACACATTACAAATAAAGTTACAACAAACGCAGACAGTTCAGAAAGTAACAGGGTCTACACTTTGTGGGATGTTTGGAAGGGTATGCAGTCTGGAACTTGAATGTTTGTCACCATATTCTGACTTGAGCCCAGAGTGACTTGCCAGATAAAGGTGTGCATGAGATATTGACCAAATTATGAGGCAGAAATGTGGACAGCCTGCAAATATCTGTACACATGACGGGTCCAACACCACCATATTTGAATAGTTAAGAGCCTAGACATAGCAACAGTGAATGACTTACAGGGTTGCCCCACAGACCCCATGTGAAATGCACAAACAGTAGGCAGAAAGGTGCAACACATGCAATGGTAACTATGGAGTCCGGAAAGTATTCACCACTTGCATGGCAGAAAAAGTGTAGTAATACATATGCTCATGCTAACCCACAGTCACAACTGCAGCATAACAGACATTTTAATGGGTGTACCCCACTGATATGTACCATTCCATGAGGCACATAACTGATGAACCTGAAAGTCTCTGGGGCCTGCTCAGCAGCATACTCAAATACCCTAATAGATGTCAAGGCCCACACCATGGCCAGACCACACTGCATGCTGTAACACCCTAGCAGATATAGCAAGCATTCCAAGGTGTGAATGTACATGGAAAATAGGAAAGCTACAGCAGCACACTACAGTCAAGACACCTAGCAGGCATACAAGTAGTGACTGTAAAGGGCAACTATTGAAGCCTTAGCAACAGAGTGCAAACAAAAGTGAAAGGAAAGCACACACACACACATTAACAGTAGTAGTAGTTGTAGTTGTCAGTGTACATACACAGTTAGTACAGGAAACTGGAGAAATGAATGGAGGAATGTTAATCTACAACACACCTGGAAATATGAGAGAGATACCAACCTTTACACTCACAGAACATTGTCCACAGCATAACAGCATGGTCCCTGCCCTTAACATCTGAAAGGGCTATGCCTATCTCACACACCTTTTTATAGCACTGTTCTGAAATCACAGTGAGAACTGCAATCAGTACACAACTGGCTGCATGCAATTAGCAAATGCTGGCTAACAATTGGTGCAGAGGCCATCACATGGGCATATGCAGATACCTACAAAAGTATGCTGTACTCCATGTCCACGCATGCAATACTTTCATTGCACCCTGAGAAGGACGTGAGAGACAGACAGAGACAGAGAGAGAGAGAGACAGAGACAGAGACAGAGAAAACTGCAATTAAGCAGACAGAAACAAATTGTTCAGCAACAGCTACCTGAAAGCTGACAACTGGGAAGTGGAGCAGCAGGAGAGAGAACCAGACAGCAGCACAAGCAGCTGTGACAAACACAGGTAATGTAAAGTAATACTATAAAGGTCTACATACTGTGAGCCCTCCATATGTGTCATTGGTATGTATCCATATGTATATGAAGATGTGTAAAGGGCAGGAGACATACAACAACTATCAGTGAAGGCTGTACATACATTTGTACGTCAGAGCATCTATGTGCACATATCAATGTTGTTTGATTGTAGGTTGTAGTGCCATGTACAAATTAGGTTACACAGTTATGTATGTTTAGCAGTATGCTAGTGTGTGTATACAGTATGGTAGACAAATATGTTGATATACCTGTCTAACATATGGATATGTATGTATGTCAACATATGTATGTGTATATATATATATATATATATGTATATATATATATATATATATATATATATATATGATATGCATATATGTATACATACATAGAGAGAGAGATGTAGGAATACATAGACAGATGTAGATAGAATATTGTACCAACATATCTATGTAATGCACACATGCAGATATAGATATATGTAGATACATATACATAGACAGACTGATCTGACTACCTACAGGTATGATTGTATATGGTGACCTGCAACACAGCCTGTCCCACCCCCTCTGTCACTCACACCCCTCTGTGCCCCCTCCACATCTATAGCAATATATGTACATCAATATATATATGTGTATATGTATACGGACATATATATATATATATATATATATATATATACATATAAATATATATATATATATATATATATATATATATATATATATATATAAGAGAGAGAGAGAGATGTATATAAAGTCTGAGTGAAGCACATGTGTACAGATGTATTGCAACAGGTGCCTGGTGACAAAGGCATGGAGTGAACATCAGTGTCAAATCCGGAGTACCATACCACATTCCAGATCACCTACACCAGTAACCACCAGATATGTGATTGGCCGCCCACCACTGCATGTGTCAGGGGTGAGCAGGGTCAGAAATGTGTACAATAGTGGCCCCAATGATAGTCACAGTGGCACACTATCCCTGGAATACCTGCACATGGTATGTGTCCGCGGACATGGTGAGTCAGGTATGGACATGTAGGTCGGTGTACCCCTCCACACCACATAATGGATGCCATGGTATGGACCTCACATGACAGCTACAGATATGGAGAAGGACACAGTGACATGTACAACACTGTGACAACGCACTCAAACACATTACCAATGCACAGTGACTGACAACACCACAGAGTACACATATGCTGCCCACATAGAGATTACCACTCCCAGATTTACATATGGAGGTCACACCCATGACAGATGTCCAACAACCATAGTAACACCTCCCACCATCCACAACCTAAATGTCTGCTGTGTGTCATCCGTGCCACTGCAATAGTGTGCACATGTGGAGGTAAGAGTTCCTACCCACAGATAAGACATACCCTGCAATAAACCACACAGTGTTAAGAAGCAAGACTCCCCATGAGTACATGTCACACATACCCCTGCTGAATGTTAGTCAGATAGGTAATATGCCATATGAGTCACCCTGTGTAACTGTGTGACAGCAGCAGGTACCATCACACCACATGTGTCACAATGGTCAGGGTAGCAGAACAGTACGCTGCTGTAGACACAGGGCAATAGCATATTGTATAGTATTGTATTGTAATGTAATGTATTGTATTGTATTGTATTGGTATGGTGAGGTGCCTCCTTCATGGAGTGGAACCACTGCTGCTGTGCGCCAGTGTACAGGTACATATCCTGTAGTCAGGCTAGTGTTACATAGCACTTCTATATGTGTGTTTAGCTCCTGTCAGAGGTTATGTAGCATGCAACTGGGGATACCATCAGGTCCCATCCATGTTGTGTATTCTGCTGTCCTGCGGGTGTCTCTCACCTGGACATCTGTGATGACAGGGAGGTTACAGTCAGCTGGGATAACTATGCCTTATTACAGGGGAGAGGGCGGGGTGACACCTGCACTGAACCTGTCTGCCACAATGTTGTCGATATCTGTGGTGTCAGTGAAATATTTGTTGTGTACTACCTATGGGCATAGAGGATGGCTCCTGACCAGGTTGCTAACATAACTGAAGAAGGCCTCCTGGTCATCTGTAGTGTCACTCTTGATTTCCCTCTCAACGTTGCCCATGTAGTCAGTATGATGGGAAATAGATCCTTACCAGTGCTGCTCAGACATGCCCTCCCTTTAGTGAATGATGCTCTGTCTTGCAGTAGCTTCCATCTTCTGTAATACAATCTGTCTATGGCTGGGGTCCACCAGACAGGATGCCGTCCCTTTGTGGAGAGTGTCTTGGTCATATATGGGATTGCATGATCCATGCATTCTCGGAGATGTCTGTAGAAAGCAATTGTGTAGGGGTCAGCATTGTGGGTTGTATCTGCCACTGGCCCAGTGGGCTGTAAGGATACCATATCACTGTTACAAAGTGTAAAGTTTGTATCTGTAATGTTATGCACTATAGTCGTCTGTGCTGGTGGTGGAGGTGGGATATGTATATCCAGGGCAATCAGTGTGTGGTCAGCTCACAGTAGTTGCCGATGTAGGCCATACAGTACCTAGATACAAACCCCCAAAGTGAGGAGGTGCTTCTGACCTGAATCGGTGTTCTGACTGCTAGGGTTTGGTAGTATGTCATATGGAGTCTTCAAGGTACTGTTGCACAGTTGCTGGCCGAGCACTGATACCTGGCCATCTACATGTGTATCCACCAATAGACAGACAGATGCTACATATGTGAGATATGTTGTATCATAACAGTCGAGTAGCATGTGTAGTATGTGTGCCACATTCTGCTGACATATATTGCTGATACCAGGTTATTTTCTTTCTCAGGTACATGGCCCACCCGCGGAACCCCACCTACTCCACAGCTGAGGATGAGGAGATACACCAGAGCCTGGTGCGGGACTATGCAATACTCTTTTCCCGCACCAGCCAGAATCAGCAGGAGAGGGCTGCACTGTGGCAAAACCTTGTCCGTCGGGTAAATGACATAGGCACGCATAATAGGACATATGAGCATGTACGACATCACTGCAGTGATTTAATCAGACATGTCCGTCAGCGTGCATCAGATATCCACAGGCAACAGGTCGCCACAGGTGGTGGGGTGGCTACACATCCCCCACTCACCAGACTGGAGGGACTACTCCTGAGTGTAGTGGCTCCAGTCCACCAGCAACAACAACAGCAGCAGACATGCATCATGATGGAGGCTGGAGCCACACAGCAGCAAGACAGTGAACGTGCAGGTAATATGTCATATGTGTAGTTGACTGTTGTGTACACTGGTATTTAATGCATGTGTGAGGTGTGTCCTTGGTTTGTAGCTGTCACCATAGTATTTAATGTGCAAGTGTGATATCCTCAATATTAGCTGCTGACCTGTGAAAGGCGACTGTTGTACTCCTGACCTGTATCATACTCAGTAACAATGGCACAGTTGTGCCCACTGACATTAGTTTCTTCACGTCTGCAGGACCCTCTGGTATAACAGCAATGCAGCCTATCCATGCTGGTGAGTGTGTATTAACAATTCCTGTAATAGTGTTGATAGTAATAGCACTATTTGGCTCACTTAGCAGTGCTCTTTGTATGCATGTAGGTGTGTCTGTGTCTGTGTGTTGATATCACGCATACTGAGTACTGTACAATTGTGTGAAACTGTGTGCATGTGTGCATGTGTGCACCTGTGCATGTGTGCACCTGTGCACGTGTGCATGTGTGCATGTGTGCACCTGTGCATGTGTGCACCTGTGCACGTGTGCATGTGTGCATGTGTGCAGATGTGCACCTGTGCACGTGTGCATGTGTGCACCTGTGCAGGTGTGCATGTGTGCATGTGTGCAGGTGTGCATGTGTGCACCTGTGCATGTGTGCATCGCTGGTAATGTATAGACATTGTAAACTGTGTTTCCTGTTTCCTTCCCACAGGTTCTGTTGCTGCTCTGGTGTCATGTAGCAGGGAACCTGAGTCAGGTGCCGTGGGTACTGATAATGATGACATCGGTGTAATGGCACAGGAAGGTATGCCAGGGTCCGCCATTGGTCAGCCGATTGACAGTACACAGCTGTCGAACCCATCAATGCGCACAGTTATCCTGCCAATACACCCCTTGTCACCACTGTCCCTAGGTGATGGACAGCATACAGTGGGCATTGACCAGGGTAATGTGGTATCTGTGGCACATGCCTCCCCACACAGCAGCCATGGGCATGGCCCAGAGATGGTACCACACAGACAGATGTCCAGGGGTTCTCGTGGGAGCATCCATGGGCATACTGCCCCTGTCAGACGTGCCCACAGAGGTCTTACAACCTCAGCTATGTTTCGGACTGTCATGCAGGCACAGTCACGTATGGAACGGTACACCAGACAGGGTCTGAGGGAGCTGGCAGCATGTCGCACAGCCATGACTGACAGTATGCGTGACATTGCGGCTGCCATCTGTGATTTCACCGATGTCATAGACAGACGTTGTGGGGACATATTAGACCGGTTCCACAACTACATGTCCATGAGCCAGGGCGATGGTGGGCGGTTGAGGCGTCGACGTGGCCGTATGCCAGCAACAGGAGCAGCTGGCAGTCGTCGCAGACGACAACAGGGCCGCGGCCGCCCCCGTAGTGCCAGCAGCAGCCCCAGCAATGCTGGGTCTGTGCTGTCATCAGACCGCCCCAGGAGACCACGTGCACGTGGCTCTGGCCAGGCCCGACAGGGATCTGTGTCAAGTCAATGAACACCTGCTTCTGATGACAGTACCCAGTCTGGGTTGGTACTGGATATGGTCCATAGCACCCCTGCAAGGCACAGGTACCGTGTCCGTGGCCAGAGACACTGATTTGTATGACCTGGCAGGTACAGTCTGTGGCTGTCCACAAACACCAGTATATGGCAGCCATGAGGTGGAACTGTGTGCATCCATACACACATGCAAATTGACAACACCTAGGGCTACCGCATACACGCACACACTGCATCAACATTGCCCCACCTTCTACTGCTGTCCCTCACCAACACGCATACACATACATGTCAATTGGTGGTATGGGTGGCTGACTCAGGCATACCAGGTTCACACCCTGTGCATATGATGAAACTGTGCCACCTCCTGCAATCTGTAACAACTGTGCAGGTACAGGTTAACATGTTGCTGATGCACAGGGTGACCACATAGATGTGTAGTAATAGTATCATGTTGTTAACAGTACTGTGTGCTGAATTAATTGTGGGTATATCACAGCATGCCTGATGCAGTAAGTGTGTGATTGTCATGTCCTGTTGTCTACACCCATGGTAAGTACCATAGTGTATCATCTGCACATGTTGGCATACTGGTGGTAATGATGTCAACAGAAGGCTACATACATAGGTAGCACAGGGATAGGGTAATGAATGTAGTAATACACAATGATGGACATGTAAATTGCAAGTGGCATGTTGCCCACACTAGACTCTGCGTTGCGGATGTTTGAGGATGTTGATATGTGTGCAGTACTACACGACTGGTACAGGACACACAGGAGCACCCTAGCACTGCTTGCTCACATCCCATACCATGCTAGACAGCCCCAACACACATAACTAACTGTCACAGGAGGGAGAGTCCCCATATATGTCAGGGATACTGTGGTGGCAGGCCAGGAGCATACATCCTACTAAGTATGGAACCACTGAGTGAAGGCTCAGTGTCTGTTATTTGACATGTGTATTACTGCAGGTATGAGCACATGGGTTTCTATCCAGTTATTGTACATCCTGACAGTACATGCATGGTCTGTACACTTGTGTGCACTGAGACTGGACCCTAGCCATCTGACCCGTGTATTTCCATGTACATGTGCATAGTGCCTGCATATTTGCAGTGTTACCTACTGGAACTGGTACAGCTTGTTTGTTGTACAATGGACTACATGCAGCCCTGTTTACTGTATCTTTGTTTGCATGCATGTTTGCTTGCAATTACCCTGGAATACTGATCACACCTGCAATGCATAGTTATAGAGCTTCTGTGGACTCCTAGTGCCATCTGCATAGCCTACTATATG
Source organism: Protopterus annectens (assembly GCF_019279795.1). Taxonomy (NCBI): domain Eukaryota; kingdom Metazoa; phylum Chordata; order Ceratodontiformes; family Protopteridae; genus Protopterus; species Protopterus annectens. Next base: position 1,600,612,451 of record NC_056744.1, on the reverse strand, counting down.
TATGTCCATGTCCCACTTGACAGGTTGTCACTGTTTGTCCTGTTCACATGTACATTGCCTGTGACACAGTGCATATGACCTGCTTGGCATGTGTTCACGTGAGCAGTCATATATGCTACTGCTAACTAATCACAGGCACTACACCTTCACACATTCATCTTCTGTTGAACTACCTGCTTTGCTAGGGACAGCCTGCACCTGTCACCCCTGGCCTTTCAGATATTGGCAAAGGCTCTTGCTACCCCCATAGTGCCTATGTTAGGCAGGGCTCAAATGACAAACCCACCTTCATAGGTATCACAAGGGATAAGACACTAAGAGCAATGTTACCCAACGCCAGATGTCTAAACCTCCAGATGCAGGCACCCAAAACACTCCTTGGCATGGAAAACATCGATATCTGTGCAGTAACAGATGCCTGGCTCAGGGCTACTGAGAGCACACCAGCACTACCGGGTGTAACCCGGTTGATTTCTTTGAAACAGTCACCAAGGCCATTGCCGAGGGGAAGGTGGTTCACACAGCCTACCTGGACCTTGCAAAAGCCTTCGCAATAATACCCCACTTGGGCATTCTAGGGAAGCTCACCAGCTTAAATATAAGCCCCTATGTCACTAGATGGATTGCACAGTGGCTCAAGGACAGAACCCACATGGTTAGCATTGCTGGAGTCATGCCAGACCCCATAACAGTTACGGGTTGTGTCCCACAAGGCTCAGTCCTGGGACCCTCTTGTTTGGTATATATTTATTGGAGGTACAGGCCAACACGGATGGACTGTGGCTGTCCAAATATGCAGATGACTGCAAACTGGCCACCATAATCGACTCTCCAGCTGACACAAGCATCTTCCAAAGGGGCATCATAGCAACAGACAACTTGTGCCAGAGCCATGGCCGTCTGCTGAACAGTGTTTAGAAGGGGAATGTGCATCCTGTAGTCTGTTCACCCAGTTGCCAAAAGGGACATTTCCCTCACACACATTAACCCCCTCAGCCAAAAACACACACTTGCCAACTGCAGGATTCAAACCCCTATCTGACTATGTTATGACACTTGAGATGGATGCATTAGCAGAGCACGCTATTTGCATTACTGGGAGTTTTCCCTTCCCCTGCTATACTTATAGAGTGCTGACATCATCAGTGTTTAGAAAAGGGAATGGGCATCCTGTAGTCTGTTCACCTAGTTGCCAAAATGGATATAACCTTCACACAAACTAACCCCCCTCAGACAGTCACACACACTTGTCATTCACAGGATCCAAACCCCTACCTAACTATGTTATGACACTTGAGACAGACGCATTAGCGGAGCACGCTATTTGCATTACTGGGAGTTTTCCCTTCTCCTGCTATACTTATAGAGTGCTGACATCATCAGTGTTTAGAAAAGGGAATGAGCATCCTGTAGTCTGTTCACCTAGTTGCCAAAAGGGACATTGTCCTCACACACACTAACCCCCCTCAGCCAAAAACACACACTTGCCAATTGCAGGATTCAAACCCCTATCTGACTATGTTATGACACTTGAGACGGATGCATTAGCAGAGCACGCTATTTGCATCACTGGGAGCTTTCTCTTCCCCTGCTATACTTATAGAGTGCTGACATCATCAGTGTTTAGAAAAGGGAATGGGCATCCTGTAGTCTGTTCACCTAGTTGCCAAAATGGACATAACCTTCACACACACTAACCCCCCTCAGACAGTCACACACACACTTGTCATTTAGAGGATTCAAACCTCTACTTAACTATGTTACGACACTTGAGATGGATGCATTTGCAGAGCACGCTATACGCATTACTGGGAGGTTTCTTTTCTCCTGCTGTACTTATAGGGTGCTGACATCATCGGTGTTTAGAAAGGGAATGTGCATCCTGTCGTGTCTTATCCTATTTGCCAAAAGGGACATTTCCCTCACACACACAAACCCCCCTCAGACAAACACACACACTTGCCATTCGCAGGATTCAAACCCCTACCTAACTATGTTATAACCCTTGAGACGGACGCATTAGCAGAGCGCGCTATTCACATTAGTGGGAGGTTTTTTTTTCTCCTGCTGTACTTATAGGGTGCTGACATCATCGGTGTTTAGAAAGGGAATGTGCATCCTGTAGTGTCTTATCCTATTTGCCAAAAGGGACAATTCCCTCACACACGCATCTTGTGGGGAGGCAGACACCAAGCACACTATGGCTAAGCTGTCATTCCCTAGGGCAAACAGCCTAGTGTTGACCTCTACACCCATATGTTTAATTGTCAAATGCACATTATTTGTTGCTGATAGACTGTTTGCATATCTTTATTGCCATAGCATTCCCTGTTTGTATGAACAACTTGTGCATCTGTGGAAAATGTTTCCATATGGGAGGGATCCACTATATCACGTATGTCTCTGTAGTCATTTAACTGTGTGCACTGGGCAGACTGCTGTAATGTGGTTGGTTCCTGGCATAACACATAACAATACCAGACATGTGTGTCCAACTGCTAAACCGAGATTTGGCCTAAGTGTGTGAGCATGCCCAGTTCAGCCTTCCCATGGCATGTTGTCAAAGTGTGTGAGCATGCCCAGTGTGAGCATTCCATATGTTGGACTCTGCAGCCCACCACATTTGTGGATGTGTGTGACCTTCAACAACTATCACCCGTTTATGGTTGTGTGTTGTGTGTCATGTTGTGTAGTTACTGTACAACTGCTTTGTGTGTGAACACAACAGGATTATACTGTGCCTGCAGTGTTTGCATGGGATACTTTGCATACAGTTGTCAACATCCTTTCACACTGACCTAACACTGTAGTACTGTATAGTGTACTGGTAGTACTTTGACTGTGGTGGACAGTATCCTGGGCTTTACTGCTATCACTGCTTTACATTTCGATAGTGGGCACAACAGCCTGGTTAGGGGCCAGTTGTGTACATCTGACCATGTTGCATTCTGTTCAGATATGAACTACTTAAACCAGACTTGTCCAACATTGGTAGTGTATTCCACAACATAGGTGTACAATTGCAAACACTAGCAATGTGCCCTAGTCCATGTCTAATGCTAGTTGGAGAGTGTGTTTGTCCTTCAACACACATTGTAAGAGGAGTTTGCCATGACATATGTCATGGTTAGTATACTGTGCCTCTGTCTACCTGTGACATGACAGTGATACCCAGGATAAATCTACCATCTCCCGTCCACCCATCAGGATTCCTATTGAGGAAGATTGATAAGTGACTCTATGGGTAGCCTGTGCTGGGGGTTCACTCATGGGTGGGAGTGGCTTCTGTGTTATGGATCAAGCAGTACAGCTTGTCCTATGTAAGTCAGTGCTGGGGTTCAGGTCTCTCATGTGCATAGCTCACTGCCATTCAGATTGTACAAGGTGCAGCATGTTTATTGATGCCAGCAACACAGGCAACACATGGCATCTGTGCAGGCTGTTTGATACTCCTGATGAGGTACTGTTGGGGACTTTACGGTTGATGGAGGTGTCTGCTGAGGTACATCCCACAGGGGCTATTGTAGTCGATTGTACCGCTGATGAAGGATGACTGCAGAGCCACAATGACCTCCCCTTATCTAGATCTGACAGCCTTCATGATTAGGTGGGTATATGGTATGTTTCTGTAAACACTACAGCACATGTTTGTCCAATGCAGGATATCTATCACCCTGTGTCCCCAGGTCTCTCATTACATGTTAACTACATAATGGGTTAACACCTATGTGGTAATTGGTGGGCACTTACTGTATATCCACGGGGGTTGACTATACACGTTTCTGCACTTAGCTTGCTGACATGGCTATGGCACCAGTTGTCTGTTTCTATGTGGCCCTTTTGTGGGATGCTTGTGTCAGCTGGTGGATCATATGTGGTGAGCAGTTTGTAGTCCTCTGCAAACATGTTCGGACACAGTCCTTCCATGTTTGCCTGTACCTATGGGACATATATACCAGACGAGGGAGATCCCAGGACAAAGCCTTGTGGGATGCCAGTTATATCTGGTTTGTAGTCTGACATGGCTGCAGCATGTCTGACCATGTCTGTTCTGTCCTTGGTCTGGTTTGCAACCCCTCTACTGACATGTGGGTTTATATTTAAGCTGGTGAGCCTATCTATACTGAACATGTAGGGTATTGTATAGAAGCCTTTGCAAGGTCCAGATACACTGTGTGGAGCACATTGCCCTCATCAATGACCTTAATGACTGTTTCAATTGAGTCAAACATGGTTAGGGGCAGGATCTGCACTTGAGAAGGCCACACTGGGTTGGGTCCGGTGTCAGTAGGTCCCCAACATCTTTATGTCTGTGGTACATGCTGATCCTTTCCATAGCTGTGCAAACCGAGCTTCTCAGGATTCTGGGGTAGTACTGTTCAGTATCCATTCAGGCAACACCTTTGTTGAGAAGGACCACTGTTGTTGTACACTGCTCTTTGGGTACATATTCTGTGGTAAGGCTGACATTGAGCAGTAGTGTGGTTTGGCATTCCATTCATCTTGGAGTCCATGTTGCACTAAGCCCAGGACACCATCTCATACCATTGCTGCTGTGTGTTTTGCTTTGTAGATGTTGGCTGTTACCTCAGCATCTGCAATGTCAGGGGGCCAGCAGTCTGCTGGGATAGATATTCTGCATTCGGGGGGGGGGGTTGCACTGCACCTGTCAGGGTGTATGTTGGCAATATGTGTGTGTGTTTGTGATATTTGTGTGATTCAGGGCATATCTGTGAATTCCCAACATGGTTCCTACCATCAGTTGTGTAAGCCTTGGGATTATCCTTAGTGTCCTGTACAATTTGTATCTACATAGGTTCATAGGTTCATACTAGGCTATCCACCCTGGGAATTTGTTAGCCTAGCCAGAGTGTGTGTGGCTTTTGACACCCCTTGCTATGTGAATATTATGGCCATTTATGATTTGCTTTGCTGTGCCTCTGTCTGGACATGACACAGTGAAGACCCCAGTGTAACTCTACAATCATCCATCCACTTGGCAAGATTCCTGTTGAACAGTGTCAGTGAGGGGCTCTGCCTAACATGGAGTGGGATTCTGGTCCAGGGTGTGGGGAGCCTCTGGATTATGTATGTGTCCCACCGGCACATCCTATTTCATTATTTGTTGAGGTTGACATCTCTCACTCTCACAGCTCCAATGGATATGTGTTTTCTGGGGTGGAGCATGTCCATTACTCCTGTGTTGGGCATGGCCTCCTACAACAGGCATGCAATGCCTCTGTGTGGGCAGTATGTGACTGGATTCAGCTGGGGTGTCTACAGCCAGGCAGCATATGACATATATTTGAGACACTTTATCCTCTTGGTGAGGTACCCTTGAGGTCTTTCTAACTGCTGCAGGCGTCAGGTAAGGTACATCCCATATGAGGCATTGTACTAGATTATGGGTGTGATTAGAGAAAAGTATAGGGACACAGTGACCTCTGTTGCCGTAGATGTGACTCCTTTCCTGATACGGTGTCAAATGTAGACAGTCTTCCTAGCCACATTGGCAATGTGGGTGTCACATAACAGGTTACTGTCCACTTGTGTCCCTAGGTCCCTGGTTACTCCTTCCATACATAATGGTTTACCACCTATGTGGTAATTTGTGGTACCTTGTTTGGTATTTGGTGGGACATTCATACTGTCCAGTGTCTTCAGGACAGTTGGGTGGGGTTATTGTGTGTGAGAGTGCGGTCTGTAGCATGCTACAGACTGCACAGCAGTCTTGCCTACAGTTAGTTGCACATGGGTGAACTCCACTGCCTTGTGCATTGTCAGTTACCTGGACGTATGGGTGTCTGTGCTGCCTATGGATACTCACCCTCCTTTTATGTTTTGTTCCAGGTTTTGGGGCCATGACACATGGTACGTGGTATAACCTGGTAGTGCTGGTGTGCTGTCAGGAGGCTTGCAGCAGGTTTCTGTCACTGCACAGACATCGATGTTCTCCATTCTGGGGATGGCCTCGGGAGCATGCATATTGGGGTGTACACATCTGGCATTGGTCAGCATTTCCCTTATGTTTTTTCCCACTTATGTTTTCTAGGGTGGTGGGTCAGTCTTTTCAGCCTTGCCTACAAAAGGCTCTATGGAGGTGGCAAAGGCCTTATCCAATATTCAGACGCCCAGGGGTAACAGGTGCAGGCGATCCCAAGGACAGCTGCGTGGCTTGTCAAGCATGACATCCCAAGCAGACAGACATTGGATCCCCTTGGAATGACACCAGTAAGTGTGCCACTTGCTATGACTGATCATTCCATGTTTGTACTGTGGCATTATTCTTGGTAAGGGTAGGATGCTGCGAACGGTGAGTGTCATACCGGCCTGGACTACATAATCAGATAGCTCATCTGTGTCTCTTTACATGTAGTCTAGGGCGGTACATCTCAGGTCATTCACACCAGCATGGACTATGACTGCATCATATTTCTACTTGCTTTGGAGTGACCTACATATTTCTGTTATGTGGCATATTGTGGCAGCCTACAGGCAGCTTACTGTACCCTTTCCCTTGTTCAGTCTGGTGTGCGGGACAGCAGTGTATCTGACTATGGAGTCACCTATTACAACTGTATCAGGCATGTTGTTTCTCCTTCTGGCCTGTGACTGTTTGGCACACCAGCTTTGTGTGCTATGTGTTGCATGTGCTATGTTTGGAGGCTGTTTGATTGGGTGTCTGCTTTAGAGGCCTCTGTTGGTGTGCTGTGTTTGTGATTTCTGCCTCCGGAAATGTTTTTCTGTGTTTATGTGTTTGGTTTGCAGTTGTGATAGGTCTATGTGGGAATGTGTTTGTGGTGTGTGTGGTTACCTTCTCCTACTGACTTGTTTTGGGAGTACTGAGTTGAGGGAGCTCAGCCTCCAGTTTGGATGGATGGTTGCATCTCTCACATATATTTGTATTTCTTGGGTGGAGTTGGAGGTTGTCTGTGTACTTGGGGCAGGTGTAACATTGCCTCAGGATTCACAGATTCCACTTGTTGTGGCTGGCCTTAGTGGATTGCATGTGTGGACAGATTTTATTGCCATACTACTGATCAGTAATTACTTCATTGTTCATGTTTGCTCTATCATGTAGTAGCTTCCTCATTCTCTTGTATGTTTTGGTTATGGCTGGTGTCCACCATGCCAGATTTAGGCACTGTGTCTTGTTTTAATTTAGGACTGCATAATCCAAGCATTCCTTGCAGTGTTCATGGAATGGCTGTATTACAGGTTCTGAGGTGTGGCCCATATTTTGCACCTGCACGGGACCTTTAATGGATTCCACATCAGTTTGGAGGAGTGCAAATATTGCTTAGCACATGTTTTCCACTGTGGTTTTCCGGCCAGGGACTGTGGTCAGGATTTGTATATCCAGTGTGATTACTCTATGGTCGGGTTTTACCAGTGAGCAATACACTTCTCATCTTGACATCCCGTACCCATGTTGCTGATTATCACATCTAGTATGCTTACCCGTCTTGTGGGAGTGGTACGTTGTTCCTGGGCCTTTTGGTTTGTGGATTCTATGAACTTTTGTCCTACACTGTTGGAGCTGGTATAATGCTCCCAGTCTATGTCTGGGTATTTGCAGTCGCCCAATATAATGTGGTTTGGAGGACTTGATATATTCATGTATTCCAGCATAGGCGGATGCAGTTCCTGGTGTTGGGGCAGTAGTCTGTAGCAGGCTATAAACTGGGGGGCAGTTTTAGCCACTGTTACTTGAGCATGGCTAGTCCATGCTGCTTTTTGTGGTGGTACCAACATGGGGGTGTGGTTATCCTTGACAATTCTTGCTAGTCACCCTCCTTTTGTAGCTTGTTCCAAGTTTTGAGGCTGTACAGCACAGTATGAGGTGTAACCTGGTAGTGTTAGGGTGCTGTTGTGAGCCTTGCCTCAGTTTTCTGTTACAGCACAGTTATCAACATTCTCTATACTGGGTGAGTTTAGACTGCATGCATCTTGCTGTTTCAACTTATCCCTTATCTTATTCTTATCCCTTCTGGTACCTATGGAGATAGGTTTGTGTTTTGAGCCTTACCTATTCAGGGCACACTGTGCGTGACAACAGCCTTTGCCAGTATCCATACAGCCTGCACTGATAGGTGCATGCCAGTCCTAGCAGGTGGTGCATCATGTCATGCTCAGCATGTCATCCCAGACTGGCACACATTGGGTCCCCTTTGACTAACTGCGATACTTCAGTCAATTGTTGCACTTGATCATCTCGTTGTCATGTTGTGGCATGCTGCTTGGTGAGGGTAGGATGTTAGTCAGGGTCCTCAGGTGTGCATATAGTACTTGGTGTTACATTACTTAACACATAGCATTCATGCCTCAGGTGGTGCTGCAGGGCTGCCTCTGTCGGATGCATATTACACTTCCCTGTACATGTTTGAGAGCAGGTTGTGTCACGTTAGGCATCCCTGTTACTATATGAGTGAGTCAGAGGGTATCATTCCCAAGGTTCCTACTGAGCCAATGTATGTGCTATGCGTTGCCTCTTTGCCAAGGCCAGGGCATACTGGGCACGCCTCCTTCTGCCTACTGGGGCAGGCTCAGGTTGTTCCTCCTCCGAGTCATGCTGTGCCTGTGATGGCCTTGGCAATGGTGGGGGGCTGTTTGGCCCAGCCCTATGCTGGTCCTGCTGCAGCTGTTTTCGCAAGATCATATTATGTAGCATAGCACATACCATGACAATTTGGGTACATGTAGTTGGTGTGTACTGCAAGGCTCCACCAGATGTGTCCAGACACCGGAACCGGGACTTCAGCAGCCCAAACATACGCTCTATTACATTACATGTTTGTGCGTGTGCCTCATTATGGCGTTCCTGTTCAGGTGTGTGTGCGTTTCTGATGGGTGTCATCAGCCACGGCTCCAGTGCATAACCTGCATCCCCCAATAGGTGTCCGTGCGGGATGTCCCCATTGGCAAATGTCTGGTACAGCTGCGTCAAATGCCAGATGTGGGAATCGTGGTAGCTCCCAGGACAGCCAGCACACACATTCATTATTATGCCCTGGGCATCACACATGACCTGGCAGTTGATGGAGGGGAAGCCCTTGCGGTTGATGTATGCCCTACCCTGCTCACTGGCTGGTGCTTTGATGCATATGTGCGTGCAGTCTATTGCACCCACTACCTCAGGGTATTCCACTATTTGCTGGAAGAGACGCATATTGCTGGCCAATACCTCACGGGAATTGGGGAAATATACATGATCACCGACATGTGCTGACATGGCATCCAGGAACTGGTGCAGTACCCTGGAAGCTGATGCCTGTGATATCCCCATCATATCGCCAGTTGGTCTCTGGAAGGTACCTGTTGCTAGTTTTCTTAGGCCAACACATACCTTGGTTTCCACTGGGATGGGTTCCCCTCTGTTGGTTCTGTGTGTGAGGCGTGGCCTGCACAGCTCCACTATTTGCTGTAGGAGGTCTCTGTCCACTCTATAGCGCTCTACTATCTCCAGCTCATGTAACCCGTGGTAGGTGACCCTGGGCCTGTACACTCTTCTCCGTCTCCTCACTGCGGGTTGTCTGACACCATCTGCATTGTCACCACCCTCAGCAAGTCGCCTATGTCTCATTATGACAGCTATGGCAGCCCCTAGCATTTCTGCTCTGCATTCAGCTTTTTCAGTTTTCACTTCTGATAACTTAACTCCTGTCTTGCAGTGTCTCTTGAGAGAAACATTCTGCACTGCTGTTTGCAGAGTTTTAAGTGCTGGGCTGGGCTAGTATTCTGCCTGTGTAATTGCCTGCATCTAATTGTTTTCACCTGCTAGCTCCAGCAGTATTCCCTGCTAACTTCCTACTACATCTGTTGCTTCCTTTTTCCTTTCTGTTTCCTCAGGGTAGAGCCATGTGCAAACCAGCAGAAACACGCTCACAGTGGCTTACACACGCGCACACATACTTACACAGTTCAGAATCTGCTTATTCAGATTAAAACGCGTGCACGCCCGTGCAAATGGTGTTAAACATCTCCCAACACGCTCCCACATGCTCAGTCTGCCTTACACGCGCGCACACTGCCTTACACGCCAAGACACTGCCTTACTGCCGTGGCGTGCACGTCGCATACACGTCCAGCAAGAAACTTTGGTGTAGGCAACAGTGTACACCTTCCATTTCTTGACTTTCTCATGTTTACTTAGTGGCACACCTCTTTCCTTGATATCTGTCTGACATCTGTCATGTAACTCTAACCTCCAATGAACTGCATCTCTTTCTACCATTCCCCCCTGTGATGTCACCTATCTCCTACTCTGTTCCTCCCCCTTATGCAACTCTTACACTACTCAGAATGTGCTCATTTGCTATGTGACAGTGGAATTCAGTATCCTTACACTCATTTGCATCAGATTGCCTACTAATGCTTAGTTACATCTCTTAGACTCAGCTTCCCCCCTTAGCAACCACTACAAGGTGGCCATGTTGGTTTTGCTCTGCTGGTCCCTGCATTGACATTCCATGTATTGCATAAAACCTACATTTGTAGGTTTAAAACCTTCGTTTTTATGTTCTATGCAGCGCAGCCCGTTTGCGCGGGGCTGCGTTGGGTTTAAACATCGGCAATCGCCGAAAAAAAATTATATTTTTAATATATTTGCATGGGGTTACCTTGCCAATGGCCACATATTTGGCCATTGGCATGCTGCCTGTCACATATGCACCCTTTATTTGGAGCTGACATGGCTCCATTGCCGTGTTTGCAGAAACGTACTCAGTTGTCAACTGAGTACATTTTTGCAGCTAAAACGGCTCTTACACGGGCTGTTCTGGGCTTCCTGGATCGCTAGTCAGCCTCATTTGCATGCTATTCGGCTGCAAGTGAGGTGATTAGCTTATCCACGCCCACTCCGTGTAAGAGCCGTTTTAGCTTGACTCTTACATGGAGTTTGGGCTGTTCCTGGATCGCGAAGGCTGCATGGAGTTTTACACTACTCTTAGACTCCGTGCAAGCCTTCGTGAATCCGGCCCACACTCTTTCAACTTTCTTTTTTATATGACACATTACCCTTTACTGATAACTTATTTATTACCAGTCTTCTTAAGAAATTGTGACACTCCACCATCTTGGTACACCACTTTTTCCTCATTTAAATAGTTTTAATCACTTTTTCTGGTAAATTTTCCAATAGATTTACTTAATAATGTTGTTTCATCACACTATTATACTATGTCCTCTTATCTTTATCTATATCATCAATTTTTATTTTCCATGTTAGTATTTTCCTTGATAATATTTTTTAATTTACTTGTAATTTTTCTTTTTCTTATTCTCATCTCCCAGAACGTTTTGAACTTGCACTTTCAACATTCTCCCTATTAATTTCATATTCTCTTTTTACACATTTTAATAGTCTATACAAGTTTAAAGAAGCAGAATAAACGATGGGATTTAGTAACCCCAGTCCCCCTTCACCTTTACTCATATACAACACACCTGTTTTCACTGAGTTTAATCTTGAACCCCATATCAAACAAAACACCAAATGCACAATTTACTTTTCATATTTTTGTGACATCATGTGTGAACCTTGGCTCTAGATCATTGTCACTGTTGTAGTGACACCCCAACCCCATGGGTAAAAATGGGAAAAGGGCTTGTTGATGGCTGGATATATGTAACATTTAACATATTTTTTTTATTTTACCCATTAATACAGACTTCACTAGATAAAACATACTTCCCTGAATTCTAATCTGTGTGTCCTCCCAAACACCCCTATATTGGGTGATTTCAATTACCCAAACATTAACTGGGAGAACTACTCATGTACTAACTCCCTTGCCCAACTTTTCTTAGAATTTATAAACTCAAATGCCCTGGTTCAAGTGGGCAACACTCCCACCAGAGGTGACAATATATTGGACCTGGTCATCACCAACATGGGCGACTGGTGTTCCACACCAGAGGTCAACCCCTCGCTGGTTAGATCTGACCATAAACAAATCACTTTGGATATCCATATTCTGCCCCCTCCCCCGGACAAGAAAGCCACCATGAAAAACTTTTCAAAAGCAAACTTCACGTTATTTAAGACTGAGGTGGAAAGTTTCAAAGCCCGCATGCTGAAGGATAACACTGTCCAAGCTGCAAAATCCTTTACTAATACATTCTACAGGCAGCTACAAGAATGCATGGATCATGCCATCCCAAGAAAAACCAAGACTCACTCCTCCAAGAAAAGGAAATCAGTCTGGTGGACTCCTGCCATAAACAATCTTTACAATAGAAGGCGGAAACTAGTACAGAAAAGAGTAAAATCCCAAGAAGGGAAGACATCCCCGATCAGTATCAGCAAGAAGCTACGATCCCTCATAAAATCATCCAAGGCGAGCTTTGAAAGAAAAATTGCCAAGGACTCCAAAGATAACTTCAAGGCATTCTTTAGCTATGTCAAGAATCTAAGTGGCAATGCTCAGATCTGCTCGGAGTTAGTGCAGAATGGCACAAAATACACTTAACCGACTGATATCGCCAACATCCTGGCAGACAGGTTCAGCGCAAACTTCACCCCCATCTCACCCCCAAAAGGACCCATAACCATACCAGAAGAATGCAGAGTCGCTGAAACCACAGACACTCAGGTTAAAATAGCCCTCTCCAAAGCCAAAAACTTAGCATCAATGGGACCGGACAATGTCCCAGGCTGCATCCTACATGAGCTCAAAGATGAACTAACCCCTCACCTAAACACACTGTTCAACCTCAGCCTCTCCACAGGCTACATACCCATAGAGTGGTGCACAGCAACGGTTATCCCGCTTCACAAAGGTGGAGCTACAACAGACCCTGGGAACTATCGCCCTATAAGCCTGACTAGCTTGGTCTGCAAGGCTATGGAGCGCATCATCATGGAACTCATTAACAGAGACATTGGGAACCTCCAAACACTAGACTCTACCCAGTTTGGCTTTGTTAAAGGCAGATCATGCCTCCTAAACCTGGTGGTCTTCTTTGAGACAGTTACCAAGGCTATAGACGAGGGAAAGGTGGTACACACAGCCTACTTAGACCTTGCTAAGGCCTTTAACACCATTCCCCATTCTGGTATTATAGACAAGCTCACCAGCCTGAACATAAACCCCTATGTCACAAGATGGTTTGCCAACTGGCTCACGGACAGAACCCACATGGTGACAGTTGCAGGAGCTAGGTCCATCTCTAAACCGGTTACAAGTGGTGTTCCCCAGGGCTCGGTCCAGGGACCCCTCCTGTTCGGTATATACTTCTCAGAGGTACAAGCAAGCACATGAGGACTATGGCTGACCAAGTTCGCAGACGACTGTAAACTAGGGGCTATAACTGACTCTCCGGTTGACACAGACATCCTCCAAAAGGGTCTCACTGAGACGGATACCTGGTGTCAAAATCATAGCCTCAAGCTAAATGCCAAAAAGTGCATAGTCATCCCCTTTGGAAAAAACAAAGTACCCACAAACTACCGCATAGGTGGCAGTCCCCTAAATACGGAAGATGTAATAAGGGATCTGGGGACCCAAGTAGATAGTACTCTCACCTTTGATAATCACATTGCCAAAGTGGTTAGAAAATCCTTTTACGTGGCCCACCTAATCACAAAAGGGTTTGCATCCAGATCAAAAGAAGTCATTGTGCCCCTCTACTCATCACTCATCAGACCCATCTTAGAATACAATGCCCCATTTTGGATGTACCTTACAAGACACCTGCAACAGCTGGAAAGACCACAGAAGTACCTCACCAAGAGGATCAATGGCCTCAAACAGATGCCCTATGCAGCTCGACTGAAGAAACTCCAGTTGTACTCGGTTGCATACCGCCTACTCAGAGGTCATCTCTGCCTGACATACAAGGCCATGTCCAACCCAGAATTGATGGACATGCTCCACCTAAAGAAAACCTTATCCCTTCGAGCCACATGCTCTAGGGATCTAAACCTTACCACAACAATAAATAGGACGTGCTGGAGGGATAGATTCCTGTGCCAGAGACTTCCCATGCTTTGGAACAAGGTCCCAATCTACATTAAGCAGAGCTTCTTGCTAACACTCTTCAAAAGAATCCTTGACGAGTGGATGGGAAACAGAAAGGTTACCCCAGGGATCACTTCAGTGGCTCTGCTGGACAGAGGCACAGGGAACTAATCTAAGGGGATGGAGAAAGCCAACACATTCTGGCTAGGCTTATAAATGCCTTCGGGCAGATAGCCTAGTACCCACCTATGAACCTTGCTGTTATCACCCACCATAAATTTCGCACCCTCCCTTTTACTTGTATCATCCTCAGTTTCTCTCACAGCCAGTAACAGTTCTTGACAACCCTTCCCTTTTACACCATATATACTTTATTTCATAATATCCCCCACCTTCCCACCATTCTTCTCAGTATTAGTCACATTAAAAATATAATCTGTGTTATTTAGTGTGAAGGGTCTCCAATTTTTTTCTTAACCTTCTTCCATATAAATTGTAATATCCCTATACATAACTCTTCATAAACAAACCTTCCTTTAGCCATATATTCAGTACATTTACAAAATACTCTTTTTGCCATTTGTAGAACAGAGCGTGTGTTGTATCTTTAATAAGAATTTCCAAGTGTAGACATGTGCATATAAACAGTGAGCATATGCAGGCAGCAGTGCCATTTTGAGAGAACAGCCATGTTAACATGTATGAGTGCAGTAGTCAGTCTGTTACAAGTTTATTTAAGTTACTAAGTCCTAATCCTAATGTGTTTGCTTATAATTAAGCTGCTTGAACCAAACCCACAACTGTTTGTCTGTTTTATCCTGACCAGATGAACAACATGGTGTCAGAACCAGGACTGAGAGTGCAACTTCAAGTCATGAGGTACAGAGTTGAACGGTGAAGGTATATTGTGCAGGCTGGGTGATACATGTGCTCAAACGATAAGAAAAGGACAGAAATTAACTTCAGGTAACCAGAACTCGCACAAATGATTTATTTTGCAAAGAAAACGATACAAAGTATTCGGAAAGCACAAAACACATTATTAATCAAAAGAGTAGCACAAAACATACTATTAATTAAATGAAAGGCACAACAACATATTATTGATTAAGTGAAGTGTTTTAAGTTATGATATTTGATACAATTATCAGAAATACTTATATGGGGTTCAGAGTTACCCCCGACTTGCATAACAAGCATGTTTAAAGTAAAACAAGTACAAGAAAAGTATAATGAGCATAATAAGAGGTTAAAAGGGCATAATGAGTACAATAAAGGGCAAAATAAGCTTACACAAATCAAGGCAACTGCATGTTTTTTAGTAAACAACCGTGTTTTGGCATGAGCTACTATTTCGCATAGACCGAAGCCATTCAAAGCATAATTAAAGTTGTTCCAAGTATCTCAGAGTGTGCAAAGTGTTTGCAGTGTGTGCTTTATTACAGTGCAATTATTTCAAAGAGTTTACTGCGTGCAAAGTACAGTTAGTTCACAAAATGCAGTCAGAATACAGCCATTTCAAAAAGTTTCTTGTATTGTGTGCATTTATTCACAGAGTGCCGCCATTTCAAAATGTTTCTTACACTGTACAGTTATTTCGCACAGTACAACCATTTTGAAGAGTTTATTGTGCTGTATACAGTTCATTTGCAAAGTGCAGCAATTTTAAAGTGCTTCTTACTGTTTCTTGTGTCATGTACAGTTTATTCGCAAAGTGCAGTAATTTCCAAGTGCTTCTTACACTAAAAGTGGTTTTGCAAAGTACAGTGATTTCAAAGTGTTCTTGTGCTACAGAGACTTATTTTGTAAAGTGCAATTGTTTCAGAGAGTCTGTTGTGCTAGTGGGCATAGTTACAAGTTCTAGCATAAATGTCTGGCAATGTAATGTGTATATGTTTGTACATGATTTCGATGGGCTTTACTACTGTGTGTTGATATGGCAGAGGCATTTTGCAAACCCAGTCCACTTGCGTTTGATCATAATATTGCAGACAACTGGAGAGTATTTGAGCAGGAATATGACATTTTCATACAAGCAGCTTTTTCTGACAAAGATGCACATACCAGGGTATTCATTTTGCTTAACTTAGTGGGGTCAGATGCCATTGAAAGAGAGCATTCATTTGTGTATGCACCAGCAGTGTATGCAGTAGAGGGGAGAAAACCACCATGTGCCAGCTGAATCAATAAAGGACCCCGAGTGCTTGAAATGCAAATTCAGAGAAATGTGTAACCCCCAGACAAATGTTATATTGGAGAGGCACCTATTTTATACAAGAGACCAAAAGCCAGGACAAACTTTTGCAGCTTATATCACTGACTTGAGAAATAAAGCTAAAATGTGTAGATCTGGTGATTTGAAAAATGTGTTGATAAAGGGAGAGGCTTGTATGTGGTGTTAATAATGCTGCATTGAGACAGATTTTGCTTTGCGACAGTGACTTAATGTTGAACAATGCTATAGAGATCTGTCAAATCCACAAGCTTACAGAAAGGCACATGAGTGTGCTTGCAAGTGATAGGAGCATGGTTTCAGCAGCCTCTAGAGCAAACGTAGACAGCATGCAGCACATGTCTAGCATAAACAGGCCTAAGCACATGACAGCTACAATACCTGCGGACTTTTCAGGGAGAATCCATACCTTTCCAGCAAGTTCTAAGACTAGCTCAGTAAAAAGGATATGGTCAGTGTAGTACAAGGGTGAGTCAGCAAAACCCAAGTCAAGTTTTATTGTTAACTGTTGCAACTGTGGTGTCAGTCATGAATCAAAAAGAGAGAGGTGCTTAGCATTTGGTCAGCAATGCCACAAGTGTAAAAAACAGGACCACTTTCAGAAGTTTTATAAATCAAGCAAGCCTCATTCTGTTATCAAAATAGGTCACTCAAAAAGCAAGTTGATCATGTAGAAAGCTGCAACCCCACTTTCTATGTAGATGGTGTATCAGTGGTTGGTGAAAAGGTTAATGCAGTAGATTTGTTGGCAAAGAATGAAGTGTTTTGTACTGTCCTGATCAATGGTAAACCCACAGAGCTCAAAGTGGAAACTGGTACAAAATGTAATGTTATGTCAGCATAAACATTTGCTAGAGTAAGAGCTGGTGAACAACTTAATTTGGCTAATTATGTGAAGCTTGATTCTTATGAAGGTGATGAGATTCAAACTGAAGACTCAATAGTGCTTTCATGCTATTCGGCTGGGAACAGTTACAGCTTGCAATTCTATTTTGTCAAAAGACCTGTGCAGCCATTATTAGGTCTCAGAGACAGTCTACGAATGAAACCGCTTTCTTTTACCAAAGAAATCCATTATGTAAGTACATGTCCTAGTTCCGGCGTCACCAATGCTATTTTCTCAGAGTATGCTGATGTTTTCAATGACAAGCTAGGCAAACTTCCAGTTGTGTACTCCATGAAAATAGACCCAGAGGTCAGTCCAGGGTCACACCAATGAGAAGAGTTCAGATAGCTATGTGCAGGACAAAGTCAAGGTCCAGTTAAATAAGATGGTGCAGCAAGGTGTGATTTGTCCAGTCACAGAACCAACTGAGTGGGTGTCTCCAATGGTATTTGTTCATAAGAAAAGCTCAGATGAAATCCGAATATGTATTGACTCAAGAGACTGGAACAAAGCATTAAAGAGGCCTCATCATCCTATCCATACAGGCAAGAAAGCCGCTACGTTTATGCCAAATGCTACTGTTTTTTGCTGTCTTGGATGCAGAGAGCTCTTTTTGGCAAGTAATGCTTGATCACAAATCTTCACTACTGACTACATTCAGTACTCCATTTAGTAAATATAGATTTCTCACAATGCCTTTTGGAATAAATTCTGCCAATTAAGTCTTTCAGCGTGCAATGAAGCAATTTTTTTTGGGTTATCCATGTACTATAAGAGTGGATGATTTACTGATTGGAGGTAATGGAGAAGCAGAGCATGACAGAAACCTTAGGAAAGTTCTGGACAGAGCTTGTGAAGTGAACTTGAAGCTCAAGCCTCTGAAATGTAAATTCAGGCTACCAGATGTTACTTATGTAGGACATTTATTTACCAGTACAGGCTTATGACCAAACCCGTCCAAACAAGCAGCCATTCTTGAGATGCCAGCTCCAGACAATATCCAAGCCCTACAGTGTTTCCTTGATATGGTTAACTATTTGAGCAAGTTTATACTGGACTTCAGTGAGTTATCAGTGCCTTTAAGAGAGCTGACATGAAAAAAACATTTCCTGGTCATGGCTGGAACAGCAGCAGAGAGCATTTGATAACCTCAAACAGAAAATTGCTAATCCACCTACATTGAGCTACAATGATGCCCACAAACCAGTGATTCTTTCCTGTGATACTTCAAAGTTCGGTCTTGGTGCAGTTATTCTTCAAGAGGGCAGACCAGTAGCCTATGCGTCTAGAACTCTTACACAAACTGAGATTCAGTATTCTCAGATTGAAAAGGAACTTTTGGCAATTGTGTTCACATGTTCGAAGTTCCATGATTATATATTATGACCAAGCTAGTCAGATCGAAACTGATCATCAACCTCCAGTCACATTTTAAAGAAGCCTATGCATACAGCTCCAGCAAGACTATAGAGAATGATGCTCAGGTTACAAAAATACAACTTCAAAACGGTCTATACAAAGGGCAAACTTCTTTATCTCGCTGATACCTTATCCAGATCACCCAGAACTACCACAGAACAGCTTGATGCACAGAATTTTGACTTTGATGTCATGGTTTTCCACCCATGAGACTTGATGAGCTAAGAGATTGTACAAAGACTGATCCAGTTTTGCAAAAGCTCAACCACTTCATCAATGTTGGATGGCTTTCAAAACAATCTTGTCTACCTCCAAAAGTGCAACCTTTATTTCCCTACAGAGATGAGATGCTGATAGAAGATGGTATCATTTTCAAATGTCTTAACGTTGTTGTTTCTACTTCCTTAAAACATGAATATATTCAGATTTTGCATCGTGGCCACCCAGGTTCCGACTCTACCAAAAGAAAGGTGAGTGGGCTAGTGTTTTGGCCTTCTCTGTCAAAAGTAATTGATAAAGTGCTTTCATCTTGTTCAGTATGCAATAGAATTAAACCGCATCTGCAAAAAGAGCCGCTTCAGTTAAGCCAGATTCCTGAACTACCTTGGTCAGTAGCCAATGACATATTTGAGTGGAACAATCGGCATTACTTAGTGTTGGTAGACTCTTTTTCAAACTGGTTAGAGATCGATTTTCTAACTAACCTAACATCCAGTACTGTTATTACTAAGTTGAAATGTCATTTCTTAGTCCATGGTAGTCCACCTGACAACGGTACCCAGTTTACCAGTCAATTATTTCAGAAATTTGCAAGAGTGGGACTTTATCCATATTACTAGCAATCCAGAATACCCACAGTCAAGCGGACTGGCTAAACATGCAATACAGAGTGCAAAGCAATTGCTAGAGAGGTCAAAATGTGACAATACTGGTATCTTCTTGAATTTAAAAATGAATGTCAAAACAAATGGATACGGACTTTACTTTACAAATGGAAAGGAATTTACTTTATTTTGAGTTCCTGTTAACCACTACTTTGATTATACTTGCTGGAGCAAGGAGTCCGTATCCATTTGTTTTAACATTCATTGGTTTTTTCTACTTTTACTTTTTCTACTTTTACGTTTTCTATCTTCTTGAATTTACTTAATCTCAGAAATATACCCCGTGACAATATCCTTGGCTCATCTGCTCAAAGACTTCTATCTAGGCAAACCAGAACAACCTTGCCTATCAGTTCTAGTTTGTTGGTGCCTAATGCTGAAAACAACAGATCAAAGCCCAACTATTTAAGAGACTTTCCTTTCAGAAGTCCAGCTATGATAAAATGAGCATATTCCTTCATCCGTTGAAAGAAGTAGAGACATAAGGATGAAAACGGTGAAAGGCTTTGATCGAATTGGTCAAGTGAGCAGTATATGTGCAGAGCTGAGATACTACTTAGTGGAATCTGAGGGTATAGAATAAAGGAGAAACTGCAGGCATCGTCTTCCTGTGTCAGAATCAATATTGCAGCATCATACCTGTGATACAGACTCTGGATCTCAGAGCAACTCAGACAATGTCTCAGTTAAAGAACATGTCTAACTACCTATTCCCATTCCTGATGATGTCTCAGATGTCCCTAAAGCTGAACATTCCATAAAAAGACAGTCCCCGTTGCTAGACGAAGTTCTAATTTTTTATGTCACATGATCAGGTCACATTTCTAGACCTAGTGTAAAATACACAGCAACCTGGACATGATTGTCTTCTCTGTTTAGTTTTGTATAACTGCATGTCAAATAATTAGTTCTCTATAATTGCATGTCAAAGGATCATTACTGTACAACTGCATGTCAGTCAATGTTGTCATTTAGCATATGCGCTATTTGTCAAAGAGGGAGGCTGTAGAACACAGAGTATGTTGTATATTTAAGAAGTATTTCCAAGTGTAGGCACGTGCATATAAACAGCGAGCACGTGTAGGCAGCAGTGCCATTTTGAGAGAACAGACGGAGTGTTAACATGTATGAGTGTAGTAGTCAGTCTGTTTATAGGTTTATATTACTAAGTCCTAATCCTGATGTGTTTGTATATAATAAAACTGCTTGAACCAAACCCACAACTGCTCATCCTGACCAGACGAGCTACACCATTCCACTAATTTCTTTTACATTCCATACCCTATACCATCTAGGCCTGAAACTAAATTGACATTTACTTTTCTAAGTACTTCATCCAATGTACAACTAATAATTTATTTTTAAAATTCTTCATTAACTCTTTCTGTATTTTTTTCTCTCTTACGTTCCTTCTTTTTAATCTTATACTTATTTTCCACATGTTGTGCTACAATACTCATAATTTACCTATGTTCTTTTTACCTCTCCTTTTACATTTTTAATTTCCCACATTATATTAATATCCCCCTTTGCTATTTTACCCAGATATGCAGATAACATCCTCCTTTTTCTCTTGTTAATAATATTTCTGTCTAAACAGTAATATCTTAATTTTTTTCCTCAGTTGTTAATATTTTTTTTCCATGTATTATTCTCTAAATTTTCTAATACATTTCTATAAAGTTTCCCATACTTCACTTTCTCTTCTTTTCTTATATCATCCTACCATTGGAAAAAAAAGCACTTATATTTCATTTTATATTCAATACACCATTCAGAGCAATTTGTATAGAAGAGTCCTTCATGGTTACATCATCCTTTCATAACTGCAATACTCTCCAGTTTCATCCCATAATTTTTAATTTATTCTTTTTATTCAATGTCCTAGTTTAATATAGTCTCTTTCTTCCATCACCTCCAGCCGTATTGCTACATGGCCTGAATAACCTGTGACAACTGTATCACCATCTGTTAACCCCAAACATTCTGATAACACAAAACAATCAATTTCAGATCCAAGTCCCCCCCTTTTATAAGTCCACTGACTTTTGTTCCACACAGTTAATTTACTACATTTTATCACTTCCTATATTTTTTATATCTTTCCCTTTCTTTTTACATTTTCCTGTTAAATCACAATTAAAGTCCCTGGCAATTATAATTTTCATGTTAACCAGCACCAAGTCTAATCTTTGATGAAACACATTCCCTCTTTCCTTGCTAGGTATACATGAATACATATGTCCATCTCACATCCACAACAGTTAACCCTCCTATCCTTGCTAACATTACATCTAGTACATTCAAAGTTTTTTATACAACACAGCCACTCCACAACAACATTCTTTTCTTAAGTTTCATATTACATTTCCACCCTACAATTGTTCTGTTTGTAATCTTTCACCTATCAGGAATCTGCCATCTTCTAACAGAGTACAGCCACATGTCATTTACCACACCATTCCGGTATCCCTAGCCTTCTTATAGTGTTAATAGTATTGCTCACATGTAATGAAAGTTCTCTAGAGATGTTTCTTTTCCTAATAAGTTTGAAGGAAATATTTTTAAATTTTTGCTTTCTCATTTCTACTCCTTCCCCAGTTAATATTTTCCTAGGTTTATGTACAAAGAATCCATTATCCTCAGAATCAGATTTTCTTCCCTGACTAGAACTTCAAAAAATTCCTGCATACACTCTCTCTCCTCATTTTCCCTCCATATTTTCCTTCTTCTACAATTTCTCCTTCACCTTGTTCACCCTGTCCCCCAGCCTCTTGTTGTCCTTCCTCATGTATGTTTTCTTCCTTTTCTCATTCTTTTTCATTATTTACTGATTGCTCTTTACAATCTCTTGAAAAGTATCCCTTTTTTAAACAACCTGCATTCAGGCACCCACCTTCTTCTTGTTTGCCTTTTTTCCCCTCACTGATTACATTGTGCCTTGCCACAATCATTAATTTAATAATAAAAGTCCCCACAAAAGAAACATGATTTAGGCTGTCCAGTATGGCCAGACATAACAAAAAAAAAAACAGTTAAGTGTCTCAACATTTTTTTTTCACATTTCAAAACATGTTCCATCATTCAAAAAGTTTTTCTCAGCTCTAACTTTCACAATATTATCAATAGTTTCACACAGACCCTGCATGCATTTTTTAACTTAATCTTATTCCACTTCATTGGTTATAAACTGCAAAGTAACATTTTTAACATTCAAATTACTACTGGAAAACAAATAATTCTTCCATCGATAAATGTGCTTCTTTTTGTCACATAGTTCCATAAATGCCATCATCAGGCCATCAGTTCCAAATGTTAAATCAAACAAGTCTCTGTGCCGATATGAATAGAAGACCACATTTCCTGAACTCTAAAATCCAGTACATTTACCCAATTGGCCAGTGCCGTTTTTGTTCTTATTCTCACAGATGGTCTTCTCTTCTTTTTAAAACAGTTTTACTTACACTTTTTGCTTCTTTCCTTTTTTTGCTTGCTATCGCTGCTGCGTTAGTTTTAGTCAAACATCTTCGCAGTTTGTTGCTGCTTTCCTCTTTTACTTTCTGTCACTACTGCATAAGTTTTAACTGCTGCATTCTCTGTTGCCACATCACCTGGTTTGTTTTCCATATTGCCACACTCAGCACTTCTGAAAATGTTATCGGCCATCTCACCCCATGAAACTGCAAAACTCTCACCTGGGTCATCCTCCTCAATTATTTTTAACACAACATCATCTGCAAGCCCTCCTGATGCCAGTTTGGTTATCTGCAGAATTTCAACAAACTTACTTATTTCTCCATGGAGGCAGATAACACTGCTCTTATTCACCAAACAGGAATCTTTATTTACATTCTGAAACTCCATATAACAATTTTTTCTCCAAATTCGCACCTTCTACCTCCAAACTCTCCACAGCCTTTCTCTCTTCCTCCATGCTGCTGCTTTGCTTAGGCCTCTTCGTTGCTGCTACAGGAGCCCTCCGGCACCATCTAGCAGCTCCAAAGAGTAGAAGTTCCCCAATGCCCTGACCAAATTTCCCTTGGTAGCATAAAATCCCGACTCGGATCTCCCCTGAAAAGAAGTCACTAGTGTTGTGGGACTAATCTAGTCTGTGAAGGATAAATAATATGAATGTCATCAGCTGTACCCTCACAATGTATTATGGACAAACAATAGCTTTCCAAAAATAAGATCAGGTTAAGATATCTGCCCACATGATGGTATTTAGGGTTAGAAAACCAACTGTGTTGTTGGCAGAATTGTAATCACGGCAAGATAAAAAACAATATGCATACACACACATGCACACACACACACACACACACACACACACACACACACACACACACACACACACACACACACACACACACACACACACACACACACACACACACACACACACACACACACACACACACACACACAGACATACACACACACACACACACACACACACACACACACACACACACACACACACACACACACACACACACACACACACACACACACACACACACACACACACACACACAGACATACACACACACACACACACACACACACACACACACACACACACACACACACACACACACACACACACAGACATTTCAGTTTCTGCCTACAGTGGGCCTTTAACACATTCAAAGAGTCTGGTGTTTCAATGACTCGTCTTGATGATATGACATAGATTGCACAAATAATGTACTGCACAAAACAAAGATTGTATTTCCCTGTGCAAATATTTCCAGTGCTGTACAAATTGTCTCTCAAACTCATTTTATTAGTGCATTAAAATGCTGGGCATACAAGGTTTTTGGTTGGTAGGCAATACAGTTTCCTATCTTGAGCAACTATTCAAATTTCTGCCTATATATGGTTTTAACTATCCTATTTAGTACAGCAAAACACTGAAAAATCAGTCATGTTTTCAATCACACATCTTTGACAACTACTGCTGCTGTTTCATTGACAAATGCTTGCTACAATGTGGTACTACCAAGTTAGAGAAATTAATGAAAAAGAGCTGTATTAATGTGGATATTCTGAAGACAAGAAAGACCTTCTACATTGCTCACCTGATCATGAAGGGATTCACATCCAGATCTAGTGAGGTCATTGTTCCCCTGTACTCTTCACTTATCAGACCAATGATCGAGTACAATGCCCCATTCGGGATGTATCTCACCCGACATCTGCAGCAATTGGAGAGACCCCAAAAGTTCCTCACCAAAAGGATAAAGGGACTCCAAAATCTGTCATATGCTGCCAGATTGAAGAAACTCCAGCTCTATTCAGTCGCATACCGTCTGCTCAGAGGTGACATGTGCCTGACATACAAGGCCATGTCCAACCCGGAATTAATGGACATGCTCCACCTCAAAAAATCCAAATCCACCAAAACCACTAGAGCAAGCGACTTAAACCTTAGCACGGATATAAATAGGATGCGCTGGAGGGATAGATTTATCACTCAGAGACTCCCTATGCTGTGGAATAAAATCCCGGTCCATGTGAGGCAGAGCACCTCGCTGACTCTGTTCAAGAGAAATCTAGACCTGTGGATGGGAGATCGTAGGTTTACCCCAGGAATCATCTCTGTGTCACTGCTGGACAGAGGCACAACAAACTAATGGGCACAGTATTTTTTCATATAAGGGGTGGCGTAAGCCACAATAATTTGGGCTAGGCTTATAAATGCCTTAGGGCAGATAGCCTAGTATAAACCTATGAACCTATGAACCTATTAGGTGTAGCTTTAGTGATTGTAATTTTCATAGTTTTTATCCCAAAATCATAACTTTTAGATGCGGCACAGCAACATGGAAACACTTTAGTCCTGTTTGATGGCCTCTGTTACAGACATACGGCAAGCAATGAAAAAGCATCCAAATGACCATAATATGGACAGCAGGACTGGAGCCTAACTGCAAGCTACAAACTAGCACAACTGCAAGTTCCTGAAGTTTGTGGTATCTCAGTGTATTCCCCTACCCTGACAGCTAATCTCAGTAGTAGTGTATACAAGTAGCAAATGTGCCTACGACACAGCCTCCAAGCAAAATTATGTAAATGCTATAATAGCATCTTTTTCATCCCATTTTATTTTTCCAGTTGGGTCTTCCCTGGTTTCTGCCTCACTGGCAAGGTGTTCAAGCCTGACCTCTGAACTGTGTGCGTGTGTGCGCGTGCGTGCGCATCTGTCTGTATGTGTGCATGCACACACATGTAGTTTGCATTACAAACCATGGCAGTGTGGGTTGTATCCAGGTACTCTGGTTTAATTTCCCTTGCCAGGAACATGATGGTTAATGAGATACTTAAAAGTGCACATATACAGAATGTTTATCCTTGCAGTTATAACAGAAGAGGGGCAATAAAAAAATAAAAAAAATTTCACTTACTTACCTGATTAACAAATAAGTTAAATTAAACTTACTGGTCTTGATTAAGTTCTCATTTTAGGAAAAATGCATTTAACTGACAATCAAGTATATGTACTGGGCTTGTGGTTACTTTTTCACTTAGACATCCCTTAGTGATATTTACGGGCACTGCAGAAATTCAAAACAGAAAATGAATGGTGAAGAATGAAAATACACACACAGTAGTAGTATTATAACACACACACACAGTAGTAGTAGTATAACATATACACAGTAGTATTATAGCAACATGCACATACACAGTAGTAGTATTGCAACCTACAAACACACACACAGTAGTAGTATTATAACACACACACACACACACACAGTATAGTATTACAACATACACATACACACACAGTAGTAGTATTATAACATACACACACACACACACACACACACACACAGTAGTAGTATTATAACACACACACAGCAGTAGTATTATTATAGCAACATACACACATACACAGTAGTAGTATTATAACATACACACATATACAGTAGTTGTATTATATCAACATACACACACAGTAGTAGTATTATAACACACACACAGTAGTAGTATTATAACATACACACACACACAGTAATAGTATTATAACAACACACACACACAGTAGTAGTATTATAGCAACATACACAGTAGTAGTATTATAACATACGCACACACATATTTATAACATACACACACAGTAGCATTATAACAACACACAGTAGTAGTATTATAACAACACACACACACACACACACACACAGTAGTAGTATTATAACAATACACACACACACAGTAGTAGTATTATAACATACACACGCACACACACACACACACACACACACACACACACACACACAGACATACATGCACACACACACACACACACACACACACACACACACACACACACAGACATACACATGTACACACACACACACACACACACACACACACACACACACACACACACACACACACACACACACACACACACACACACACACACACACACACACACACACACACACACACACACACACACACACACACATACACACACACAGACATTTCAGTTTCTGCCTACAGTGGGCCTTTAACACATTCAAAGAGTCTGGTGTTTCAATGACTCGTCTTGATGATATGACATAGATTGCACAAATAATGTACTGCACAAAACAAAGATTGTATTTCCCTGTGCAAATATTTCCAGTGCTGTACAAATTGTCTCTCAAACTCATTTTATTAGTGCATTAAAATTCTGGGCATAGAAGGTTTTTGGTTGGTAGGCAATACAGTTTCCTATCTTGAGCAACTATTCAAATTTCTGCCTATATATGGTTTTAACTATCCTATTTAGTACAGCAAAACACTGAAAAATCAGTCATGTTTTCAATCACACATCTTTGACAACTACTGCTGCTGTTTCATTGACAAATGCTTGCTACAATGTGGTACTACCAAGTTAGAGAAATTAATGAAAAAGAGCTGTATTAATGTGGATATTCTGAAGACATTAGGTGTAGCTTTAGTGATTGTAATTTTCATAGTTTTTATCCCAAAATCATAACTTTTAGATGCGGCACAGCAACATGGAAACACTTTAGTCCTGTTTGATGGCCTCTGTTACAGACATACGGCAAGCAATGAAAAAGCATCCAAGTGACCATAATATGGACAGCAGGACTGGAGCCTAACTGCAAGCTACAAACTAGCACAACTGCAAGTTCCTGAAGTTTGTGGTATCTCAGTGTATTCCCCTACCCTGACAGCTAATCTCAGTAGTAGTGTATACAAGTAGCAAATGTGCCTACGACACAGCCTCCAAGCAAAATTATGTAAATGCTATAATAGCACCTTTTTCATCCCATTTTATTTTTCCAGTTGGGTCTTCCCTGGTTTCTGCCTCACTGGCAAGGTGTTCAAGCCTGACCTCTGAACTGTGTGTGTGCGGCGGCAAGATCTGTCTGTATGTGTGCATGCACACACATGTAGTTTGCATTACAAACCATGGCAGTGTGGGTTGTCCCCAGGTACTCTGGTTTAATTTCCCTTGCCAGGAACATGATGGTTAATGAGATACTTAAAAGTGCACATATACAGAATGTTTATCCTTGCAGTTATAACAGAAGAGGGGCAATAAAAAAATAAAAAAAATTTCACTTACTTACCTGATTAACAAATAAGTTAAATTAAACTTACTGGTCTTGATTAAGTTCTCATTTTAGGAAAAATGCATTTAACTGACAATCAAGTATATGTACTGGGCTTGTGGTTACTTTTTCACTTAGACATCCCTTAGTGATATTTACGGGCACTGCAGAAATTCAAAACAGAAAATGAATGGTGAAGAATGAAAATACACACACAGTAGTAGTATTATAACACACACACACAGTAGTAGTAGTATAACATATACACAGTAGTATTATAGCAACATGCACATACACAGTAGTAGTATTGCAACCTACAAACACACACACAGTAGTAGTATTATAACACACACACACACACACACACAGTATAGTATTACAACATACACATACACACACAGTAGTAGTATTATAACATACACACACACACACACACACACACACACACAGTAGTAGTATTATAACACACACACAGCAGTAGTATTATTATAGCAACATACACACATACACAGTAGTAGTATTATAACATACACACATATACAGTAGTTGTATTATATCAACATACACACACAGTAGTAGTATTATAACACACACACAGTAGTAGTATTATAACATACACACACACACAGTAATAGTATTATAACAACACACACACACAGTAGTAGTATTATAGCAACATACACAGTAGTAGTATTATAACATACGCACACACATATTTATAACATACACACACAGTAGCATTATAACAACACACAGTAGTAGTATTATAACAACACACACACACACACACACAGTAGTAGTATTATAACAATACACACACACAGTAGTAGTATTATAACATACACACGCACACACACACACACACACACACACACACACACACACACACACACTAATAGTATTGTATAAAACAAAACAGGAGATCCAGCCACGAAAATTCACCAGGAAAACAGTCACGAACTCCAAGTAAAAACCAAAAAAATCTTTTATTGCAACAATAAATACAAGAGGATAAGCGCTTTCGCGTAGTGTGCCCTACGCTTCTTCAGATGACAATGAACAACATGTAGAAACCTTAAATACAAAAATACGTGGGAAGAAAATTCATTTAAGAATCAATTAATCAATTTGAGTCATGGTAACCAAAATCAGTTGTCAAGTTATTTTAAAACACAGTATTCAATGCGTTGATGTTGTTAAAATATAAACAACGAAATACTGTAATAAACTGCTCACTTTGACAATCAAACTAAGGTTAAATCATGCTTATATATACTGAATGATACAACACAACAAACCATTCTGAAATTACTAAAAATCAAAAAATATAAAGAATGCTATTAACAATTAATATGATATAAAATATACAGATAAATGAGTATGATTAATGAATTTGATAAAATAATCATTCCATATATTATCACGATTTACATAAATAAACATTCAAATATAGAAATAAATAAATAATGGGAAATAATAAAGATGAAATATAGACATTATATAAATAGGTAACATATATAAAAACATATATATATATATATATATATATATATATATATATATATATATTCAACATTTGATGAATTGACTCAAGCTGAAAATACATCTAAGGTATATAAAAGGTGTCATGTGCTCTAGCGTTCAAGTATTGGTTTAATAGACACATAATAGTTCAGGCCAGGAGGTAAATGTGCACTGAACTTCAGAATCCACTTCAGTTCTGCAGAAGCTAATTCATTATCTGAGTCCCCTCCCCTTGGACTCTGCTTCAATATTTGTAAAACTCTGAAGCGGAAACTGTGTGAGGAATGCTCTAATATATGCTTAGCTAACGCATTGGTTTCAATACCTTTGCGTATGTCATATAGGTGGTTGTATATCCTGTCCTGTAACCTTCTCTTTGTCAAGCCTACGTAAAAGGCTTCACAGGACACACAGTTAGCAAGGTAAATCAAATTACGTGTATTGCAAGTAGCATGAAATCTGGGAGTAAAAATTAGTTTAATAGTGGGATGTTTATAAATCTGAATGTTAGTAATATACCTACATCTATTACACCGATTACAAGCAAATGTGCCTGGAGGCATGTCTAAATCATTAGCAGAAGAACTTACATCATGATGGTCTTTACAAAGAATTTGTTTAAGATTCTTGCAATTCTTAAACAAAAAGGCAGGTTTATTACCTACCAATATTCTAGTCTGTGAATCCATTGTCAAAACATTCCAGTTCCTATATATCACCTCTTTTATACTGTTGATGTCACTAGTATATTTGGTGATATATTTAACCTGATTGTCATTAATGTTTACTCTATTATCAAAACTATAACACTTAAAGCGCTTAGATACATTAGTTGCTTTATCATTATCTTTAATTAAAGGAGTCATATGACCCAAAACCTCAAATCTGATGTTCTTCACCATATTTGGTTCGTAACCCCAATTTATGAATAGGGATTCCATAAAGTCAGCCTCCAGTAACAATAATTCTTGCTCCTTACAAAGTCTAAGTAGCCTTATAAACTGACTTTTCACGATCCCATAGAAAGTATGTCTGGGGGTGCATACTGTCAAATTTAAGGATAGTGTTCTTCCATACTGGTTTTCTGTACAATGAAGAAACAATGGACCCAGAATCCGTAATCCTTAAGGACACATCTAAAAAATGAACCTCTACTGATGAAACTTCGTTGGTGAAGCTAAGGAAGGAAGTTGTCGTCTCTAGATACGACAAAAACTGATCAAACATTTGTCGGGATCCCTCCCAAATGATAAGAATATCATCGACAAAACGATGCTATGACTTAACAAATTTAAACATTTCGTGTTGAAACAAAAAAGTTTTCTCCCAATTGAAGACCACCAAATTTGCATACGTATTCGCGCAGGGGGTGCCCATGGCAACCTCCCACTGCTGTAAGAAGCATTTGTCTCCAAACAGAAAGATGTTATTGTATAGTACTAGTTCAAGCAATTGACAGACCAAAATCACCCTGTCATTACTAAAAGATGTCTCACTTACTAGTAACTCCCTAACGGACTGTATGCCAATGTCGTTAGGTATAGAAGTAAATAAGTTTCTAACATCAAGCGTGACAAGAAGATAATCATGCGCAGTGACATCTAAGGTTAAATTATCTAAGCTCTCCAATAGATGATGAGTATCCTTCAAGATCGATGGAAAGGAATTAACAACAGGCCTCAATAAGTGTTCAAGAAAAATGGAGATGTTGGAAGTTATCCATTTCTCCCCTGACACAATAGGTCTCATGGGAATGGGAACAATTCCTTTATGGACCTTGGGCAGTCCCTTGATGATGGGAAGGACAGGAAACTTTATAGAAAAGTATTCAAAGATCTCAGAACTTATCTGACGACACATTAATAAGTCGTACAATGTATCTTGTACATTCTTTATAATGTTGGTAACTTCATGGCGACTGATCAATTTATAGGTAGAATAGTCAGATAGCATCGACAACATGTTATTGGAGTAATCTATAGTATTCATTACCACCACTCCTCCCCCCTTGTCAGCGGGTTTTATAGTTATAGTATGATTACTCATTAACCCATGTAGAGATCTGAGTTCTTCTTGAGTAAGATTGTAATAGTGTCCCTTCCTGCTAATGTCTGAAAACAACTTGTAAAAATCACCTTCACATAGTTTAAGAAAACATTCAACACACACACACAGTGTAGTAGTATAACATATACACAGTAGTATTATAGCAACATGCACATACACAGTAGTAGTATTGCAACCTACAAACACACACACAGTAGTAGTATTATAACACACACACACACACACACACACACAGTATAGTATTACAACATACACATACACACACAGTAGTAGTATTATAACATACACACACACACACACACACACACACACACACACACACACACACACACAGTAATAGTATTATAACACACACACAGCAGTAGTATTATTATAGCAACATACACACATACACAGTAGTAGTATTATAACATACACACATACACAGTAGATGTATTATATCAACATACACACACAGTAGTAGTATTATAACACACACACAGTAGTAGTATTATAACATACACACACACACAGTAATAGTATTATAACAACACACACACACAGTAGTAGTATTATAGCAACATACACAGTAGTAGTATTATAACATACGCACACACATATTTATAACATACACACACAGTAGCATTATAACAACACACAGTAGTAGTATTATAACAACACACACACACACACACACACACAGTAGTAGTATTATAACAATACACACACACAGTAGTAGTATTATAACATACACACACACACACACTAATAGTATTATAACAACACACAGTAGTAGTATTATAGTAACATACACACATACACAGTAGTAGTATTATAACATACACACACACAGTAGTAGTATTATAGCAACATACACAGTAGTAGTATTATATCAACATACACAGTAGTAGTATTATAACACACACACACAATAGTAGTATTATAGCAACATACACAGTAGTAGTATTATAGCAACATACACACATACACAGTAGTAGTATTATAACATAAGCACATACACAACAGTAGTATTATATCAACATACACAGTAGTAGTATTATAACATACACACACAATAGTAGTATTATAGCAACATACACAGTAGTAGTATTATAACACACAGTAGTAGTATTATAACATACACACACACACACACACACAGTAGTAGTATTATAACATACACATACACAGTAGTAGTATAACAACACACACACAGTAGTAGTATTATAACATACACACGCACACACACACAGTAGTAGTATTATAACATACACATACACAGTAGTAGTATAACAACACACACACAGTAGTAGTATTATAACACACACACGCACACACACACACACACACACACACACACACACAGTAGTAGTATTATAACATACACACACACAGTAGTAGTATTATAACATACACACACACACAGTAGTAGTATTATAACACACACACACAGTAGTAGTATTATGACATATACACACACACACACAGTAGTAGTATTCTAACAACCCACACACACACACACACACACACACACACACACACACACACACACACACACACACACAGTAGTAGTATTATAACACACACAGTAGTAGTATTATAACAACACACATACATAGTAGTATTATAACATGCACACACATAGTAGTAGTATTACAACCTACAAACACACACACAGTAGTAGCATTATAACAACACACACAGTAGTAGTGTAACACACACACACTCACACACACACACACACACACACACTCACACACACACACACACACACACACAGTAGTAGTATTATAACACACACACAGTAATATTTTAACAACACACACACAGTCACACACACACAGTAGTATTATAACATGCACACACATACAGTAGTAGCATTATAACACACACACAGTAGTAGTATTATAACACACACACACAGTAGTAGTATTATAACACACACACAGTAGTATTATAACAACACACACACAGTAGTAGTATTACAACAACACACACACAGTAGTAGTATTATAACAACACACACACACACAGTAGTAGTATTATAACAACATACACACACACACACACACACACACATACATACAGTAGTAGTATTATAGCAACATACACACACAGTAGTAGTGTAAGAACATACACACACACAGTAGAAGTACTATAACAACCATACCTCTTAACTGTACAAATTTTTGCAGATGTCTAGATTTTTGCCTTATATTTTTAGTCCATTTTTCATAAACTTGTGGCTTTCTGGCAAATTAGTGGCAAATCATTAAAGACTTAAGTTAGAAAATAATGACAGACATTTGAGTTTTAGACTTCATACCCTTCAGAAAGTTCATGCTAATGCAAAACCTGTTATTCTATCAACTGTCTAAATCTGTAAGAGCAATATTTCAAAATTGTCTCTATTTGTACCACTTTTATCATGGCTTTGTCCAGATTTCTTACTCTAAGAGGCTGAGAGGTATGATAACAACATACACAACACACACAATAGTAGTATTATAGCAACATATACACACACACACAGTAGTAGTATTATAACAACCATTGCTACTGTATCCATATAAGTTGCAGTTCTTATGTTATGGAATACAGTTACACAGGGTACCATACAGAAGTAAAGGTATATGGGGCATTTAGTGATGTGCTCAAATCGGTCTGCTTACAAATCTTGTGTCACTTTGTTGCTAAGGCCATATACTTATTGTGATGTCCATACTGATTGTGTTACTATCAGAACTTGATCTGGAAAACCTAACTTGGTATCAGAAATAGAGCAACAACTTTTTTTTTTTTTGAAATGGCAGAAATAATTATTTTTAAATATAAGACACCAGCTGCAAACTTTTTCTCTGTCTACTCCAGCTTGAAAAGTGTCCATATTGAAATATATGACAAGCACTTAGCTCCAAAAAAGCAAAGGTAAGCATGCTCACTGTGGTTATGTGGATACAACTGCATCTTCCATTTTGGGGTACAGTCTCTTCATTTTTTGTCTCAGAACACTGACAATTAAACTTCTGACTGTTCTGGAACTGCACAGAAACGTGTCCAAAACTGGAATTTCTGCATCAAAAGATTTAAGCTCTGTATCATTATTAAGTAGCCTCAGTGACAAACCTGAGAAAGCCAAGTGCGCCTTACCATCACGGTACTTCATTGTTGTGCTCTGACAGAGGTTTTAAAAAACAGTTTAGCAGTACTGGAAACAAAATTCTGGGCATACTGTGAGCCAAAGGAATACATACACTTTTTAAATAACCAGAAATTAGGGGATATAAGAAACTATTGATGTGTATGTGACTGACTTTAGTCGCAAGGGGCATGACAGTGAATACAAAGAGCTATGAAACAGAGACAGAATTTTCCAAGCCATAAGTAATGACCACATAAGAGGCTGGTGGCTGAAAGAATCAAACCAAAAAGTTGAAAAAGCTGTGTGTTATGCAAGAGAACTGTTGAATGTGGAGTTAAAATCAACAAATGATGTAATAGTGTATAACTTACACTGAAGCTGAGAATAGAGAGAAAAGGCAAAAAAGTCTGTTAAAAATAATAAGCACACATTGCCCAAGAAGACTTCTGGTAATAGGCTCACCTCAGGGAACGGTAATGTCCAATTCCTAGCCTGCTATTGATCCCCTCTCCATGGATCCCATTCACTATAAGTTCTTGGCATTCATAGAGGATATACCTACAAATAATGTGTCTTCATTCTTTGGTGACTTCAACTATCCCTCCATTGATTAGAGCACCTACACTTCCAGTGTTGGATATAATCAGTGATTCTTGGGTTGAGTAAACAAAAACACCTTGGATCAGCTTAAACTGAAACCAGTCAAGGGGTGTTAGCACTGTTGATTTAGTGCACTCAAACTTGACCCCTGTCAGCTCCCCTCCCATGGTTGGTCCTTCATTAGTAAAGTCTTAGTATAATGCGATTATTTTTCCTTCAGAACTTCCACTTCATCATTTAAAAACACCACCCTCTTTGAAAAATTCAAAAAGGCCAACTTCATATAACCATATGATGAAATTTCTAAATGTAGCCATGTCAACTCCATGTTATGCAGCCAGTTATGCAAATGTTTTTTATGCCCATTTAGAGAAATGTAATGACATAACAATCCCTTCCAAAATGAAATACAGTTGGTAAATTCCAAAATAAAACCATCCCGGTTAGCTGCAAACTGCATAACAGGAGAAACTCTTTAAACTGAATCATAGGGCTACCCCCCCCCCAAAAAAAACGGTATTAAAGAACTCACTAAGAAACTGAAAGCAATTCTAAAGACCAGTAAAACATCAAACAAATTAAGACTAGCAACCAAAGCAATGCCTAATCATAAGTCCTTCTTTGTATACACAAGCTTCTCCATAATGGGGTCTCACAAAGAGAAAAAAAAAACAAAAGACATTGCAAATATACTGGCGATCATGTTTGCAGCAAATTTCTCCTTTAGAACTACCATCCTCTCTTAAACTATTCCTGAGTTACTCCACCCCCATACTGTCACCAAGGAGCATGTTCTTACACTACTCTCAAAGACAAAGAACACATCCTCCATGGGTCCAGATGCCACACCAAGGAGCATGTCCTTACACTACTCTCAAAGACCAAGAAACACATCCTTCATGGGTCCAGATAACATACTTGGTTTTCTAATAAACAGTATTAAACATGCACTTGTTGATTTCCTCCTCAGACTGTTTGACCTAAGCATTGCTATAGGTTACGATCCTAAAGCCAGGTGCACTGCTGTAATAATGCCCCAATATAAGAGTGGCCCCATCGTTTGACCTAAGCATTGCTATAGGTTACGATCCTAAATCCAGGTGCACTGCTGTAATAATGCCCCAATATAAGAGTGGCCCCATCACTAACACCAGAAGCTATATACCCATCAGCTGCATCATTAACCTCATAAACAATGACATTAGTAACCTAAGTTACACCCACAACAATTTGGTTTTACAAAGGGCAGATCCTGCCTGCTGAATCTTGTCCACTTCTTTGAGAAGGTCAATCAAGTATTTGACAGTGGTTACACTATCTATGCTGCCTAACCCATTCTGGCCAAGGCATTTGAACCATACTACATGATGGAAATGTTTACAAGTTGTTGGCCTTAAACATAAATCTCTGCATGGCAAAATGTCTAGCCAAGGTCAGAATGCACATTGTCTAAGTGGTGACACCTCCTCAGACAGAGAAAAGTTAACCAGTGATATCCTCCAGGGATATGTGCTGGGGCTCCTTTTTTGGCATCTATTTTCAGACATCCAAACTGATAATAGTAATCTCTGGTTAACAAAGGATGCTGATGACTGCAAGTTGGATGCGGTAATAAAATCCCCCTTTGAATACATATTCCCTGCAAAACAAACCAACTCAGGTCAATCCCTGGTGCAGTGAAAAAGGACTCATCCTAAATGCCAAGAAATGTAGCATCATCTACTTTGGGATTGGGAATCAGAAACACTCTACATTCAAGTATATTGAAAATATCCCTTTACCATATGAATAAGTGAGCAAGGACCTGGGCACATGAGTTGATAGTGTCCTCTCCTTTGGCGATCATATGGTAACCATAGCTGGGAATCCATCTGTATTTCACAACTAATTGCCAGCAGCATCTGTTCTAGAACCATCAGTCATTGTCCCTCTATATTCTGCTCTAGTCAGACCCATTATTGAATATAATACACTTTGGCATATATCTGGCTAGATATATTAGAAAATTTCAAATAAAAATACAGAGGTTCCTAACAAAAAGCATCTCTGGTCTCAAAAAACTTGGCTACCAGGACAGGCTGGTGCCCTTGTCTCTATACTCAGTGTGATTTAGTCTCCTGAGGAAAGTCCTGTTTCTAGCTTACTGAGCTTATATGGATCCCTTTATTCTCAACCTCTTTTTCCTCAGTAGGTCAAATTGTGCAGCCTATACCAAACCCAGATCTCTAAACCTGCATCAAGAAATAAATAAAACTAGATGGAGAGATGGGTTCATCATCCAGAGACACCCCCCCCCCCCGGCATGCAAACAAAATGTGATTCCCTGTCATCCTTCAAACATAGCTTGGACAGTTGGATGAGTTCCCTTAAATTTATACAAGGACTTACAGGAATCACCCTCCTTGCAAGAAGGGGTAGAGTCTGAGGGTGGGTATCGCCAAGGTGTGTATTGCCTCTGGCCTGATTAGCTTCATATATCCATTGATCCTACAATCTTATAAGAAAAGAGCAAAGAACCATGCTCATTGTATGCAGTGAGGCAGTATAATGACTTCTGTGAATACTGAGGAAATCAAAGCCAGACACAGAAAATGCAAAATAATAAAATGTGATAGAATGCTTGAAAACAAAATGGCCGAGAAAGAAGTCTGGTCCCCAAAATTGTGCTTGAATGACAGATATGTGTGCTTTAAAGTTTAATACTGGTGAAGGCTAAATCATAATGTCTGAGACTACATTCAGAAGCTGAGGCCTAAACCACAAGCTAATTGTGACTTCTTGTCTGCTCTTGCTGTATTCAGTGTATATACAGAAGCCTTTGTAATATAATAAATCTACTTGAATTTTGTTTGTAAATATAATGTACACAGATTATTCATTCAAGTAGTAGCTGTGCAATTTCATTTAAAGCAAGCCAGTATTAAGTGGGAGAGACGCGTCTGTCTACAGACATGGATAAGAGAATTCGGTAATTACGTATTACTGCAACCAGATTTTCGCGGTTCCGAATTTCGCATACTTCTATAGAAAGGAGGCCATGAAACACTGCAATGTGGTATTTACTGTGTTTACTGCTGTGGATTAAGTTTGCATTACCTTCAGGAAAAGAAACATTTCCGAAAACCCTCTTCCAGTTTTTGCATGCATTACACATGCACACTTACGTTATCATGTCTGCTACCGTTCTGATGAACGGATTCCTTGCACTGAATGGAAGGCTTCCTTCAGAGAAGGCAAAACATCCCTAATTTTGCCTCATGCTTTTGCCCTACATGCCCTCATTTTTGCCCTAAATGTTAGAGTTTCTGGTGAAGGGGTAAGGATTACAGACATGTCAGTAATACCTGACAAGTTTCATGCTTTGTGTCTTTAAAAAATGCACTTTGATGTTAAGCATTGTGTTTTATTAACTTTTAAAGTGAATTAGAGTAATATCAAAGAAAGGTTCCTGATTACTCCCAATTACTTTTTGGATTTGCCCCCGATTCTTCAGCAAATAAAGTAAGATCCATGTAAGTATGAAAATCTTAAGCCTGGCATTATGGACAAACAGTAAACATCAGCGATTCACAAGAAAATTAAACATTTTACGAAAGGCAGGGCAAACGTTTTGGCAATATGCAGTTACAGGAGAAATGAGGCGCTTCATCCACAAGTACAACATTTCACCTGTACTCCTCTTCTGGGCTCATACCCACTGAGACAGACTAATGGTTAATTCTCAACAGATCCCTTTTTAGATTAAGCAACCTGTTTCCACGCACACCGACAGAATAATGTCAGTCCGGAAATCTGGTTGCGATAATACGTAAGTACCGAGAATTCAAGCCATGCAAGCACAAATGGTCATGAAGTTGCTACCTATGGTTAGTGTGAAAAGAATGCAATGACTCTAAAAACGGAGTTAACTTATTCACACCCATGTGATGTGGAATGTCATGCCTCTAGTAGCCCACATACATTGTGATATTCTAAAAATATTCTCGCAAATCGACTTAAAAACATCAAATGAAAAAATGTAAATATTTTGTGAACAATTAACATTACTAATATGGTACAAACTGCAATGATATCAGTAGAAAGTCTTCTTTGCATTGACAACAGTCAGTGCAGTCACAGTCTTTATAGCAATGCTATATTATATTATTACACATACGAAACATAATGATATGTTTAACTACTGTTTTACACAGAAATTGTAATATTTTGGAAACTGTACAACTGGGATGTATTTTATCAACTTACTTTTGTTAGCCAGACATAAGCTTTCAAGTGACAGCAAAAGGTTTTTTTTCTCTGTGAATACTTACTAAAATATTTACAGATGTATGGAAAATGATGTTTATTTTTATGATTAACAAACCTGGATATTATAAATGGACCAAATGTGCAACTTAAAAGTACAAATATCAATGGCAGTTTTCTTTTATCATCATCATCATCTAAGGTCTCAAATGACGCCATGCAATAGTCAAGCCACACAGTTTTAGAAATATTAAGTACATATTGAAATATTTCATATTTTCATAATAACTAGCAAATAACTATCACTATCTCTCATATAGTGTACTGCAATTGTACATTGACAATGTATTTTTCATTTACCCACAAAGGTATTTCACACTATGCCCCTCAATAACATGTAGGTCTCTTGGTTACGAAAATATGAATACAAATATGAAAATATGCCTAATAAGAGGAAATCAGTCATTAATTTTGCCACAGAAGAACATCCGAGATTAACAATGTTAGTATCATTTTGTTAATTGCATCTTGCACTTTCTATTACTGCCCATTATAAATTTCTGACTCACTAAATTAAAGATGAAAGACCCAAAAATATCTAAAGACCAGAAGGAGCTATGGGTGTTAACTGGAAAAATACAAAAAAGGAGCTACAGGCTTCATCGAGTTAAATAAGCAGTAAGCCAGCTCCAGCAGAGAATAGGGATAAAGCCCTAACTATGGCTGAGTCAACAGAGAATGATTAGCAGCTCAGGCAACGGCAGGAATGGAAGGATGGGTGTGACGATCCTGGTCAGATGACAGGGTGGAGGCAACTGTGTACTGCATAAGTCCCTTACAGGAGGTGCTGGGGCAGAAATATATGCCCTAGGGGTCATATTCATCAATCCACCAATGGGTAGTAGGCTTCAAGGTAGGGGTGTGCACATATGTGGGGAAGGCATTGTGGGCCTCTCCAGCGATGTGGGTGACACATATCTCTCTGCTCAGGGGTAAAGTTAGGCTTTTAGAAAATGTCCTTATTGCTGGGATGTTGACAAGGGTATGAAACATTATCATGTTTCCCCAATAAAGAGTTGTCAACGTGATGGGGGGGTCCCAAAATGAATGGGCTGTGTCCCAAAGGAGGGAGGATTACTGGTCAGTCGACACAGGGATAAAAATAACATAGAACAGAGAGTTAAATAAGCTGTACAATACAAACTTGCAAAAGTACAACTGAAATATTCACAGACGTAGCCAGAACATTTTAAGAAGCCAGCAGAGAGCCAGTGTGCTAGTACCTAAAAACAGTAAGGAAAAGTTGAAATGAGGTAGAAAAACATCTGAATTGTGCTACAAAGTGGAACTTTACAAATAACAGTCTGTCTTACCAACATCACAGATGAGAGAAAAACTCAAGAGGGGAATCTTGACATCCATGTTGAGAACAGATACTATAAGTAATTATGATCCCAGAGACCTGGTCAGAATTCTTTGTAGTGTATGCAGCTTTACCTAGTTCATGTACTACCAGTTATAAAAAATTGTTGGAGAATCAAGTGCTTTACAGCTTTGAAAGCAGTTAAATACTTAGTAAAGCTACACAGACAAAAGGAAAGTTTCCATGAGATGACCAAATGCCTTAAAAAGCTATAATAAACCACTCTTGACAGTGTTTTTGTATGTCGTCTTTTACAGCTGTGAAATTGCTTTGGATGTTGTTCTGTGGTGGTCAATGTTATGTTCTAGAGCAAGACTAGAGCCTAACAGCACTGAAAAATGATTAACTAACTGTTATACGCCTTTCTTACATCAGAAAGGTACATAACAAAGTTGCCTTTTTCACAAATTTGAAGCATAAATATGGTGCTTCATAAACTATATATCCCAAAATCCATAATTTCCTATGCCAATTAAATTTTTTTCTCAAATCACCTATTGCTTCTTTCCTATCTCATTTTATTATATACAAATAACCCACCTTGCCTGCACAAAAATGACAAGTTTTCATCATATTATTGACACAGGTTATAGGTTCATAGGTTCATAGGTTCATAGGTTCATAGGTTTATACTAGGCTATCTGCCCTAAGGCATTTATAAGCCTAGCCCAAATTTTTGTGGCTTACGCCACCCCTTATATGAAAAAATACTGTGCCCATTAGTTTGTTGTGCCTCTGTCCAGCAGTGACACAGAGATGATTCCCGGGGTAAACCTACGATCTCCCATCCACAGGTCTAGATTTCTCTTGAACAGAGTCAGCGAGGTGCTCTGCCTCACATGG
This sequence comes from Protopterus annectens, assembly GCF_019279795.1. Classification (NCBI taxonomy): domain Eukaryota; kingdom Metazoa; phylum Chordata; order Ceratodontiformes; family Protopteridae; genus Protopterus; species Protopterus annectens. The sequence goes on along the minus strand of NC_056744.1, from coordinate 1,600,570,666 downwards.
ACCAGGAGTTTATTCCACAGCATAGGGAGTCTCTGAGTGATAAATCTATCCCTCCAGCATGTCCTATTTATATCCGTGCTAAGGTTTAAGTCGCTTGCTCTAGTGGTTTTGGTGGATTTGGATCTTTTGAGGTGGAGCATGTCCATTAATTCCGGGTTGGACATGGCCTTGTATGTCAGGCACATGTCACCTCTGAGCAGACGGTATGCGACTGAATAGAGCTGGAGTTTCTTCAATCTGGCAGCATATGACAGATTTTGGAGTCCCTTTATCCTTTTGGTGAGGAACTTTTGGGGTCTCTCCAATTGCTGCAGATGTCGGGTGAGATACATCCCGAATGGGGCATTGTACTCGATCATTGGTCTGATAAGTGAAGAGTACAGGGGAACAATAACCTCACTAGATCTGGATGTGAATCCCTTCATGATCAGGTGGGCAATGTAGAAGGTCTTTCTAACCACTTTAGCAATGTGAGTGTCAAAGAAAGGCCACTGTCAACCTGGGTCCCCAGGTCCCTGATAACCTCTTCTGTGCTTAGTGGATTGCCACCTATATGGTAGCTTGGGGTTACCTTGTTTTTCCCGAAGGGTATGACTATACATTTTTGGCGTTTAACTTCAGGCCATGGCTCTGGCACCAGCTATCTGTTTCCGTGAGTCCCTTCTGAAGGATATCCGTGTCTGAAGCACTTTCCACTATGGCCCAGTTTGCAGTCGTCTGCAAACTTTGTCAGCCAAAGTCCTCCTATGTTGGCCTGTACTTCTGAGAAGTAGATGCCAAACAATAGAGGGCCAAGGACCGAGCCCTGTGGGACACCACTTGTGACCGGCTTGGAGTCTGACACAGCGCCAGCAACTCTAACCCTGTGGGTTCTGTCCTTAAGCCAGTTTGCAACCCATCTTGTGACATACGGGTTTACATTTAAGCTGGTAAGTTTTTCTACAATACCCGAGTGGGGTATTGTGTCGAAAGCCTTTGCAAGGTCAAGGTAGGCTGTATGGACTGCCTTTCCCTCATCAATGGCCTTGGTGACTGTTTCGAAGAAGTCGACCAAGTTCAAAAGGCATGATCTTCCCTTGACAAAGCCAAACTGGGTCGGGTCCAATGTCTGCAAGTCCCCTATATCTTTGTTTATGAGCTCCATTATGATCCTCTCCATAGCTTTGCAGACTAGACTTGTTAAGCTTATGGGGCGGTAATTACCAGGGTCCGTAGAGGCGCCGCCTTTGTGGAGTGCGACTACAGTTGCCGTCGCCACTCCTTGGGCACATATCCTGTGGTAAGGCTGAGATTAAACAGCTGCCTTATGTGCGGGTTTAATTCCTCATTTAGCTCGTGTAGGACACAGCCGGGGACACCATCCGGTCCCATTGATGCTGTGTTTTTAGCTTTAGAGAGTGCAGCTTTCACCTGCGCATTTGAGATGTCCGGGAGGCTACACTCGGCTGGGATAGTTATCTCTCCTTTAGGGGAGAGGGGTGAAGTTTGCACTGAACCTGTCTGCCAGTATGTTGGCAATGTCTGTGGGTTCAGTGATTTTTGTATCATTTTGGACTAATTCTGAGCATATCTGGGAGTTTCCACCCAGGTTCCTAACATAGCTGAAAAAGGCCTTATGATTGTCCTTTGAATCCATGGCAATTTTTCTCTCAAAATTGGCCTTAGTTGATTTTATGAGTGCTCGTATTTTTTACTAATAATGATCAGGGGTGAATTCCCTTTTATGGATTTTGTTCTATCATGTAATAGCTTTCTCCTCTTATTGTAAAGTTTGTTAATGGCTGGGGTCCACCAGACTGGACGTTTGCCCTTTGTGGAAAGAGTCTTGGTTTTATTTGGGATTGCCTGATCCATGCAGTCCTGGAGGTGTTCATAGAAGGCATTTGTAAGGGCTTCCACAGCTTGGGTTGTGGTTTCAACTGGCTCAGGGGCCTTGAAGGATACCACACCAGTCTTGAGTAGTGTGAAGTTTGCTTTAGAGAAGTTCTTCACTATGGTCTTTTTTGTTTGGGGTGGGGGCGGGATGTGGATTTCCAGTGAGATTAGTTTATGATCAGATCTCACCAATGAGGGATATACTTCCGGTGTGGAGCATTTTGTCCCCATGTTTGTGACAATGAGATCTAGTATATTTTCTCCTCTCGTGGGAACAGTGACTAGCTGTTCCATGGCATTTGAATTTATGAACTCCAGGAACCGTTGGGCTAGAAAGTTAGGGCTTGAGTAATGTTCCCAGTCTATATTCGGGTAGTTGAAGTCACCCAATATGATGGTGTTTGGAGATACATTTATACCCTCCAGTGTCTTCAGGAAGGCTGTGTGGGGTTCCTGAGTTTGAGAGGGTGGCCTGTAGCATGCTACAATTTGTAGAGCAGTTTTGCCTATGGTTAGTTGCACCTGGATGGTTTCCGAAGCTTGTGCGTTGCCACCAACCTGGAGGTGTGGGTATCCTTTATGAATATGGATACACCCCTCCTTTTGTGGTGTGGTCCGGGTTTTGGGGCGGAACGCATGATATGAGGTAAAACCTAATAGTGCCGGGGTGCTCTCAGGAGCCTTGAACCAGGTTTCAGTTACAGCACAGACATCGATGTTCTCCATACTGAGAAGGGCCTCGAGTGCATGCATTTTGAGATTTAGACTTCTGGCATTGAGCAGCATTACCCTCAGTTTCTTCCCATTTTTGTTTTCTAGGGTGGTAGGTTTAGAATTTGAGCCTTGCCTAAAAAAGGCACTATGGGGTGGCAAGAGCCTTAGCCAATATCCGGAATCCCAGTCGTGACAGGTGCAAGCCGTCCCTTGCGAAGCAGCGTGGCTTGTCAAGCATGTCATCCCAGGCAGACAGACACTGGAACCCCTTTGAATGACACCAGACATTAAGCCAATTGTTAAAGCTGATCATCTTGTCTCTATATTGTGGCATCATTCTTGGTGAAGGAAGGATACTGCTCAGGGTTAGGGTCATACCTGCCTGGGCTACATAATCAGAGAGCTCCTCTATGTCTCTTTTCATGTAGTCCAGGGAGGTGCGTCTCAGGTCGTTCACACCAGCATGGACAATGACTGTGTCATATTTGTACTTGCCGTGGAGTGACCAGTGCTTGTGTTATGTGGCGGATTCTAGCGCCCGATAGGCAGCTTACTGTGACCCTCTCCTTGTTCAGCCTGGTGAGTGGGACGTCAGTGTGTCTGACTATGGAGTCACCTATGACAAGTATGTTTGGTGTTGTATTTGGCCTTAAGGGCTGTGACTGCTTTGCACACTGCTTTTGTGGTTTATGTGTTGCTTGTGGGGTGTCTTGAGGTAGCAGTTGTTTGGGTGTCTGCTTTGGAGGCCTCTGCTGTTTAGGTAAATTTTACTCAGAGCCTCCGAGTATGTCTTTGTGTGTTTATGTGTTTGATTCAGTGGAGTGGTAGCATTATGTGAGGCTGGTTTTGTGGTGTGTGTAGTTGCCTTCTCCTCCTGTCTGGTCTTACCAGTCCTGAGTTGAGAGAGCTCAGCCTCCAGTTTGGCTAAATAGCTGCATCTCTTGCAAGTATTTGTGTTATGTGGAAGGAGGAGAGGGTTGTCTGTGTACATGAGGCAGTTATAACATTGCCTCAAGATTCCCAGATTCACCAGCTGGACCAGAGAGAAGATTGACAACTGACCTTTGGACATGCTAGAATAATATTGGGAATTCCTTAATTGAAAACAAGGGCCAGTGGGGAGTGAGAGTGTAGTGCTTTTAATTTTTAGTGCTGACTTATATAATTGCTTTAGTGAGCAAGTGCCAGGTAACTTGAGTGCAATGTGTTACAAGTAACTAAATGCAAAAACGACAAACAGTAACTTTCTTTCAAGTGAAACAAGGAAATAAGTACAGTACAGTAAGTTAAGTACAGTAAGTTAGCCTGCTTCCTTTCGCTCTCATATTGTAAACCTTGTCTGACAGACCTTAAACCTTTAAATTCCAGTACCTTGTCCAAAAACTTGCAAATACCTTTAATTTTTAAGCCATGCAAAACATAAACTCCAGCTTTACTCCATCGCATATCGCCTACTCAGAGGCAATCTCTGCCTAACATACAAAGCGATGTTAAACCCAGAGCTGTTGGACATGCTCCACCTAAAGAAATCCCAATCTCTCCGAGCTACATGCTCTAGGGACCTAAACCTTGTCACCACAATAAACAGAACATGCTGGAGGGATAGATTTCTGTCCCAGAGACTTCCCATACTCTGGAACAAACTACCTATCTATATCAAACAAAGCTCCTCATTAGCACTCTTCAAGAAAAATCTTGATGATTGGATGGGAGATAGGAAATTCACCCCAGGGATCACTTTTGTGGCTCTGCTAGACAGGGGCACAGGAAAATAATTTTCTTGGGTGGCGAAAGCCAGGGTACCATTTGGCTAGGCTTATAGAGGACCTAGGGCCAATAGCCTAGTACCAACCTATGAACCTATATGCTCACGTGTGGCACACTCTGTAGCACACTTCCCATTACAGCACATACTTAGACATTTTCCATGTGTTAAACACTAAAGTAATGCCACAGCTTAGTATCTTCAGTTAATTTGGACCTCTTTTCAATTGTAAAATGTATTTTATTTTTTCTTAGCATGTTCCAACGAACTTCTGTAAACCATATTTAAAAAAAATTGCAATCATCTACAAACTCAGCTTTCATTTTCTTACATTCTATACATAGCTATTACTTCTTCAGTCACTTAATTTTCTATTATCTTCACGAATACCTGCCATGGGTCATTCTGTTTCCCTGATTCCGGCACTGCATGTACCTGAAAAAAGATCACTTGTGCTTAACACACTGACATGGTCACCAAAGGAAAAAGTAAATAAAAAAAAAAAAAAAAAAAAAAAACACAGGGAAGAAAGAAACCAGGATTCAAAATTCAAATTTCAACATATTTTACCTGTTGGAAGGGGTTTAGGTGCTCCAAATTCCAGAAAGGGGACTCTTTCGTGGGTAGGACCCCGCATGCATTTCTCAACATCTCCTTTGTTATTAATCATGTCCACAATTTCAGTGATCCATGTTGTGCCTACAGAAAAATGAGCAGGTGAGGTGTAACTTTGTCAAGTACAAATGCAACACAAGCACACAAATTTAGCAGGCACATCAGGGCTCAAGGATACAAATCCACTGCATACTACAACATACTGGGGTACTTCTATTCATCAGCACATTTTGAAACCCGAATTCAACCTCTCACACAAGCCTAGCTGGCACTGGGATTCAAACCCACAACAACAGACCAGCATGTCAGTGGGGTTGAAACCACAACAACATACCAGCACACCATGGCCTTGTGTAGCACACACACAGCAAAATGACAACACAACACAGCAAAGGTGTTCACACTAGCACACACGCAACTGAGGTTAACAGCACCATACAACAGCACTGGTGGTTCAAGGCCACTGTAACACACCCCACAGCACAGAATTCTATCCCACAAAAGCATATCAAGTTTCATTTATACTCTTCAGTGGCTGACATGGTTTTGAAAAGAAATTTTGGGGAGGTAAATTACATCATCACCATACTCACTATTACTTTTCTTTTGGCTTTATTTATCAAACAATGTATTTATTTATTTTAGTTTATCTCCCAGCATAGCACACGGATTATAAAAAAATCAATTGCAGGTACAGCCTAGTTGAGTTCATTCACAGATAATACAATTACAGACAGTAAAAACAATAGCTATACAAATTTGGGAAATAGCACAGTAGATTTCAAAGAAGCTCCTCAAAGTAAGAATGAGTCTTATTTTATTTTATTTACTTATTTTACATTTGTTGACCGGGCTAGTCTAACTGGATATATGTCCATTTTCAGTAGAGGCCCAGGGAGAAAAGCTCCAAGCATAGGCAGTAACAAAACATAGAATATATACAATAGTAACATGAGAATGCTATACCTTGTTTAGATTGTACATGAGATAAATTTGCACAGAGTCTTATAGTAGGTTTAAGCCAAGATTAAAAATCAGAGAAAAAGCAACATATGAGAGAAAATCAAATATAGAGGTTTTTTTTTTTTTTTAATACTACGAAGGAAAATCTTGTTAGGTTACCTTAGTTGTTAATAAGGTAGGGAACATAGAACAGTAGAGTAGAGAAGTACAAGGAGTGCAACAGGGGGCATTGAGGTATCAGTCCGGGTTAGAGCAAGGACAAAGCCAATGTATTTTAAGATATTCTTTCAGGTGTTTTTTAAAAAGCAGTGAGGAAGCAAGAGTTGAGAGTTCATTTGGAAGCTGGTTCCAGGTTTTTCCCACTGTGTTGGTGAAAAGTAAGTCCCCAGCTTTGTTGTTAGATTTTATAGTGGAAACTAGAAGCTTATTAGCTGAACGTAATGTTGCAAGATTTTTTATAGAGAGTAATCAGATTAGTGAGGACTGGGGTATTATTAGGGTGGTAAATATGGGTCATATGGGATGCCCTATTAGCAATCTACATTTGTTTGGGGTAAATACATGCTGAGCTAATAAACTTGTATGCATATGCATGTGTATTTATGTCATTTGCTCTTCTTTATGTTTGTTCCAGAGGTGCGGGATTCTTTAGGAGGGAGATCTTTCATGCCAGTACGTCCTACTTATGCTACAGGATAAAGTTAGGTCCCTTGACCTAATATTCGTCTTATTACCAGTTAAATATAGAAAGTAGTGTTGGAACATGTGAATTTCTTTGCTTGTTAATTAGCAGCAAATCCAAAAACAGTGTGGAGATAAAGGCCCACAATCAGGGGCAATTTTTAAATATAACTGTAATTCACTTGAAAGGAGTGGCTGCAGTGGTGCAACAGTTAGAGTTGCCACAGCAAAAGGTACTCTGGTTTGATTATCAGCTGGGGTGCCTTCTGTGCAGAGTTTGCATGTCGACCCTGTAGTTGCGTAGATTTCCTCCCACATCCCAACAACATGCTGCAAATGGACTGGACACACTAAAATTGGCCCTAAGTGTGCGCATATGTGCCTTCTGTAGAACGCTGGGCACCAGTCTAGCAACTCAACACTGTAAATCTCCACTGCTAATCATTCTGCAGACTGTTATTCTGCTGTGGCAACCCATAACAGAATAAGTTCTTCTTTATGTACACATAGCTGTTGGTCTTTGGCAGAGTCCTGAGTAAAAATGGTCCAGTGTTTAGAACCTGTATATCTGGCTGGTTAACAAAGGGCATAATATAAATTCAAGTGCACTCTCGAAAGCACATTAGCTCAAGAAGCTTGTTTTTAGCACACTCATTGTGAAACTGCTAAATTATAGTACACAGACATCATAAGGCACACAAACAGCAAATGATAATATAACAGATAAAAGACAATCACTGGTGCATAACTACAAGCATTATGTTAGGTACAGTGGTTCCTAGGTAATTAAATACCCCATTTCAAAAACATGACAGATCATTTTCTTGTTAGATAATTCACATTAACTACAACAGTATGGGGTTAAAAACTGACATATATTTATCTTTACAACCACCTTATGTTTAAATAGGCTTACACGGAGAGTAAATTCTTATCTCTGTTTAGCATGTTTCCTGTTTCACTGCCTGTGTGGATGAAAGTCATTAACTGCAGTCATGACATACATGCATGCTATTAACTGTTTTCATGACCCAGACATTTATTAAATGCTTTCAAGACCTAGACAGTGTAGCACTATCAGGGAATTTCAGTAGTCTCTTCAGCTGTAACAAATTCCATCTATGGACTACATGACTAACTACAAACCTAACCATTACACTCAGTAAAAATGAAATAGATTGTGAAAATGGTTACTTGTAATATCAAGAAATCATTGTGTTCAAGCATCTTACCATCTTGCTCTTGTCGGTTTATTAAAAAGAGAGAGAGAGATTTTAAAGGGCACTTGAAATATCCATAAATGGAGGTCATCACATGTACATTAGACAAAGAAAGTTAACTTAATCATACAGCAGCAACTAAATAGGTTTATTTATCATTCTAATGTGGTTTTTGTTTAGGGTTAGGATTTTCTAGTTAAAGTTATATTTTAAGGTTTAGAGTTAGGATCAGTGTTTTACGATGAAAGTCGGGCTTAGAGTTTTAGCTTTAAGGTTAGAGCTGGAGTTTTAAGGTTAGGGCTTTAGGTTTAGGGTATAATTTTAAGGTTAGGATTAGTATTTTAGGGTTAGGGTATTAGGTTTAGAATTACAGTTTTAAGCTTAGGGTTAGTGTTTTGGACTTAGAACTAAAGTCAGTAATTTAGGGTCAGGGTTACAACTGCCATAGGGAAAAACAGCTGGAGATGAAAACCATTACCTCAGTTTTTTTTATTTACTCTTTTGCAGCTGGACCCAGATCATGGTCAAATGGGGCCCTATGCAGGTTAAAATACCAGACCCTCTCAGCTATTCCAGGATCCAATTACTTAACTGTCTCTCCCTAATATAAACACTGTTCATAAACCTGTCAGTGTTCATACTATCTGTGACACCCCACCACTGGCACCACTGGGGGACATACACTGAGAGGATGACAAGCTGCACACATAGTATGTCCAGATGCAGCTCTCTACATTAAGTGCAATTTCCCTTAAGAGCACACAGAGACCATAATCAGTCCAGGGCTGGTTTCTCCCCCTTTCTCCAGATCCCCAATTAAACTCCCCACTGGCACAGCTATAGAGTTGAGTCCTTAGGCAGGGTTCCAACACTCTCTCTGTCCAACCACTGCTTCATGTCCCTGTCCAAGCAGCTGACACACACACACTCTTGGAGATTTGTTTTACACATCCACAACACACATGCACACACAACTGTGAAAGATTGTCACAGGTTTACTAGCTATGCCCCCTTCTGCCCAGACTATAAGGTAGTTATCACTGCCGCCAGAACCCCTTATTGGCTACTTTAAGGCCCTTAACAAAGGGCATCCAATATATAATTAACTGTGTAATGGTTACTATTAATACAAATGGTAGTTTGACTAAGAGCAAGGGTATTAGGAGTGGCCCACAGTGTCACCAAATAAATATGCAAGTATTCAAAGAACTTAAAATATCTCTACACAGATCAGCCACAATTATAGGATTAAATATATTTAATAATAAATAATAAAAAAAGAAAATACTCAGTATATAATTAAAGTGACATCAAAGTTCAAAATCACAGGACATATTTAAAACAACATTGCAGGACAGTCTCAATTAAATAAAGAAAAATGTCTAAATTAATTGTTGCTATATTTCTGACTATATCTAAGAGAAATATACTGTTCCCTAGATTTACTTACTCAGAGCAAGGCAGAGATGTGTTTTAATGCATCTTGTCAGGTCCAAGACAGAATACAGAATGCCGTTGCTCACTAGCAGACTTCCCAAATTAATATCTCAAATATTACTGCTGGTGTAACTTGCAGAATGACATCATTGCTTGTCATCTAACTCCTAGTTCCTAGGTGCAAAATAACCATTGGTGGCAGCTGGTAGCATTTAGCATCTACCTGTGAAAATACGGGGCTATATTAGATCAGCGAATGCTTAAAAAAGCGAACGCTGATTGATCGAACTTATGTAAGCGAAAGCTTACAATCTCGAACTGTCCGAACAGCGATGTTTTTCCTAACGAAAACAATTGCTGATCCAAAACACATACACACAACACAAGCACACCAAACAAACAGCAATCCACACACATACACCTAAAATCTGACACTTAACCCTACACTAAACTATACACACACCACTAACTATCCACTTACCTTAACCCAAACCTTAACCCTAAGGTCCGTCACTATCGCACATTCACCTCACTCACTCCCTAACCCTAACTCACCTAACCCACCCTAACCCTCACGTCCACACAATCGCACACATACCTAACCCGCGCCTTAACTCACCTAACCCGCCCTAACACTCACATCCACACAATCGCACACTTACCTGAATCTGACTCATAACTTTCCACCACAGCACTGAAAATATTGAAGCAACAGAAACGGACAACTGAATTCTTTCCCTAGGAAAAATTTGGGTTTCTGTTGCTTCGATATTTTAAGCTTTCGCTTACATAAGTTCGATCAATTATCTTTCACTTTTTAAGCGTTCGCTGATCTAATATAGACCCTGAAAATACATAGACCTTGGATCTTTTGGCAGATGGTGGAAGTCAAAACAATTTACATTCCTCCACATTTACAGACAATACAGAAAACTGCTGTACTACAGACACTGTGTTTCCAGCTGCACTGAAACTGAAAGATAACATCTTTGTATGACCTAGCCATAAAGTAATTTAATTTCAGTTATTTTTCTGAAGTTAACCTCCTGTATTCCAGTTTCCACTGTTAGAATATATATACATTTGCAAAGTTACAATAGTGCATGTACATTTCTGTTCTATTCCAGTAGGGTACACTGTGGATACATTTCAAACAGCACTTTGTAACATACCTCTTCAGTACACGTCTGTACAATCCATCTTATATGACATACAGTTCTAATACATTTGAAACACAAACATCTTATATAAATCATGTTGATATTCACAAATAACATACAATTATTTACAAACTTCCAGATAGATGGGCTGGCAGTATCATTTTTCATCACACTATCTTCTTTACTTTCACACTGACTACAGAGATTTGATTTAAAACTTTTATTTCAAATTTTGTAGAACAAACACTGATGACCATTTGCTAAACAAAACAAGTCTCACACTGAAAACAGACTTGGCATGAGCAACAGTAAACTTCACTTCCCTTTAAACTCACATTCATTGAAAATGCATTGAAACTTGCATTCACTGAAAATGCATCTGGCCACTGGCAGATTGTGTGTACATTTTTATCTACAGACATTCTCCGAAACCCAGCAATTACTGCTATATTGCTGTCTGTATCATACCCAGATCTCTGTGTTAAAAAAATTAATGCTAATAATGAGCAAAGTCATATTTCAAATTTGTTTCACACAAACACACATTAGTCAAAGTATTCCAACCTTAATAGACACACAAACAAAATAGTCCTTCAAGGCCAGATTAAAGATTGTTTAAAAATGACCAGATGATAAGAGCATATGATACTTCATCCACAGGGAACCCCCTACCCCCACCAGCAGTTATAGCCATTTTCTGATTTTATATATATATATATATATGTATATATATATATATATATATATATATATATATATATATATATATATATATCTCCATTGTTGTTATGAAAAAATAAATTATGTGTAGTTTATTGGTATCTTTAGATGACTTTCATGAAACTGTATAATGATTACTAGCATTATAATATATGATCCACCCACATGTAACACAGTTTAAATAGAAGAATGTTTATGAGATCATTAGAAATATTAACAAGCTGGTAACATATGCCACATTAATATGCACAAACTCTACAGACATAAAAGTCATCTGAAAAATTCTACATTAAAAGAGAGCTATTACTAATGCACAGATGAGTGCTGGCCAACAACTTTGGATTTCAGTACTTCATCTATAAATGCAGTGCCTGCTGCCCTTCAAAAATAAATTGTGTAAGTTACATTAAAAATTTGGTCTGCTGGTGATACTGTCATAACATAACCTGAACTAGATCAGCTGTGCAATAGGGAGTGGCTGGCAAATATTGACAACAGTAAGTAAATGAAGGTGGAAAGATTCAAACCTTGCACCCTTCCCACAGGGAACAGCTCATTAACGTTAGAACTTAGTTCTCTGTGCTAACTGCCAGAACAATCGGTTTTATCTAAATGCTGAAATCCTTTACAATCCAGTCTTGCAGAGAAGACTGTATCACAGTAAGTATATGAAGTCTGAAACTCAAATGTCTGTCATTATTTAATGACTTCAATCTCCAGTGATTTGTCAGAAAACTACACATTTTATGAGGATGGGGCCAAACATACGAGGCAAAAATCTGGACATTCTGCAAAAATCTAGACAACTGAAAGGTATGCTCTGTTGACTCCTAGCTCAAAATATTTGGATAAACCTAAAATAAACAGGACAAAGGTTCAAAATAGGAACATATTTTACTTGATTATTAAGATTTGTGTTAGCATACACTTTCTGAAACAGAAGTGTGCGTGAGAGATTGAGTGGGAGCAACAGTAAAGGCGTTTGCATACCTCTGGACCTTTCAACTGAAGAAATCTGGATAACGCCCAAAATAAAGAGGGAACAAAGGCTCAAAAATAAGAAAGGATTTTAATTACTGCTCTTATAAAATTACAAACTTAATTAAAATGATTTGGGTTAGTATACATTTTCTGAAGGAAATAGTCTGAAACTCAAATGTATGCCATTATTTAGTAACATCAATCTCCAATGACTGGCAACAAATCAAAAGCTTTAGGTGTAAGGGACCAAAAAATAAAGTAAATGCCTGGATATTTTTTAAGTGTTATATTTTGGATGTAAAATGCTTCCACCAACACCATTAACATATACTATAGTAAGTTTGAAACATTAGGCAGAGGAACTATTTTACATCAAATATATATATATATATATATATATATATATATATATATATATATATACATACACACAAATAACATAGTACTTAAAAATATATAAGTTAGTAAAACTCAAAAATTTTACAGAAAGCTCATTCTGCAAGTGCAATAATGCCCTTCAGGGTATGTATTAATACATAATTAATGCCCTTCCAGGGGTGTAGCAACTCAACGCCACACCCCTAAAGCAGGTGTTAATTACACATTAACAAAGACCTTGTTGTGCATTATTGTTTGCTTACTCAGTTCAGGCCTATTAAATTCCATAAAGTTAAAAATTAAAGAAAATGCAAATTATGCAGTAGCGGCTTTTGTTGAACAGTCCACAAGTCATACAGAAATATTACTGCATACAAAATACTATTTTTTTGGGAGGGGCTTATATGCATCCAGGCTGCCTATATCTCATTTTCACCCCCCCATGTATTTTCTGTCACCAGGAATAGCTATTCCATCTGATATCACTCAATATAAGTCTGCCCTTGCTGCAACATAAACCTTCAGAGACATAAAAACAGACCGGGGACAAATGGACTCCTATGCAGAGTAAAGAATGAGGCCCCTGACAGCAATATCCCATTACTTGTCTGTCTCTCTCCAATTACTGTAAACACTATTCAAACTTGTCACCGTATATATTATTTTTCCATTATTTTCTCTTCTTTTACCATTATCACAAAAGATTTGTATTTCAAATTTTACAGAAAAAACACCTGTCAGAAATGTTCTAAACAAAACACTCACACTGAAAGCAGATTTAGCATGAGAAATAGTACATTAATTCCCTTGAAACTCACATTTAGTGAAAATGCATCTGGCAACCAATTACAAGAGTTGTGCTGAGATTCACACTCGAACAGGGGAGGGTTGGGAGGGTGGCCTAATGGTTAAGGTGTTTGCCTTACAAACACAAGGTGCAGGGTTTGAATCTCACAAGGGATAATTGGTTAGGCTTAAAATGGCTCGCAAGGGCAGTTAGCTTAGTACTAATCTATGAACCTAATCTATAACAGCAAATAGTGAAGTACTAATTAGAATCCATATAAAGGGTCAGGAATTTAAAAGATAAATGTGTAATGCATTTGCTAACAGCCTGTGGCAGCCCACCGGACACAAGTGTTCCCTTTCAGGATCAGCCCAATAGAACTGTCTATTCTAGTAACTTAAAGTCACATAAAAGACAAATGAAGGCTGAGGAAATCAAACCACATACTACAAGATCTACATTAACAGCTCATAGCCATACTCATCTACATTAAATGCTAGACAAACTGTTGTAGCCAAAATCACTTCATTTCACACCTGTCTGCAAAAAACAAGCTAAATAAAAATGTATTCATAGCTAAAATATTAACATTACACTCATAGACTTTATGCTATTAAATTTATTCATAGTTAAATAATAAACATACAATCAACAAGGAAACCAAGGACAATATCCACACTTGGTTCATATGAAACCAAGGACAACATCCAAACTTGGTTCATATAATGTTTCCATTTACTACAATCAGTTCCCTTCCTTTACACCTTAACTACTCTGGTTCATGGGTAGTTACTAGGTTTGCAATCTGGAGAAACCACTGAGGAGCCTAGCTCAAATTTCCAGTTGCCCCAAAACACTGTCTGGTTAAGCAACTTGCTCAAGGACAAGGCAGGGCATAAATATATGGCGAAATCAGAGATATTCTTCAAAATCAGACACACAAATAAGATGAGACTACTTTAAATCACTTAAATAGATAAACTTAAGGATTTTTGGCAGTTGGAGAAGTAAAATCATGCCTTTCATAGGTAAGATCTTGGGTATGACCCTGAGTGCCCCCTAAATGGAGCATTCACACACACACACACACACACACACACACACACACACACACACACACACACACACACACAATCACTTTGCTTCATCAACCTGCTTTTCTTAAAAGAATGATCTCCATGAGCTGTAACGCTCTTTATTTGCAAAACTGACTGGTTACCTGGTGCTGCATTGCTGACAAAGTAAAAACAGACTAAGTTGAAACAGACCTATTATTCACAAAACAGACTTTTTTGTAACTAAATGCTGCATTTATCCCCTGAATTACTCTCATATCTATTTCTCCCAGAGCTTGTTTTAAGCTATTCAAAGTTGCAGCCAAAGAAATCACCTAAACTGCAGGTTTTTGTAAGGATACTAATTTATAGTCCTTCAAGTATAGACAAACCCTCCCCGACTCTCATCCTAAGCTGCCAAAGCTATTCTATAATCCATGAGCTGTTAACCAACACCAGTTGTTTTACATTAAGAAGGTTTGTGGTCTACACTCTTGTGGTGGGAGAGTGTGGCCTACACCCTTCTAGGCTGGGAATTGCTGGTGAATTGCTGCATTACTTAAACCGTGTTTTGCTGTTGTGACTGTGATTTTATGCACTTCTTGCACTTCAGCATTTTACAGGATAGGCTAGATTCAGATTTGTTGAATCTAGAATGTTTGATATCACTTGAGCACTAAAACCAGACCTTCACCGAGATACTGCAAGATCTGAGGCATCTATTGCTTCCATCTAACTATAAGTGCCTGCTTTTGCTCTTATACTGCACTTATAATTTGTATTTGCATTGTACTGTCTGTCTGAAGTGTCCAAACTGTTGTTTGCCACATTTTTACTGTATACTGCAGTAGTTCAGCTGTACCATAGCCCAGTTCCGGGATTGCTGTTTCTGGGTCTGTTTTGTAACTTCTGAGCACCAAATCCAAGCCATCTTTGTTGGCGAAGGCTCTTCTTCACCCTTGTGAGAGGAGAGCGCTGTCTGGGTCCCATCTAATCGAGGGTGATTAGAGTAGAGCTTAGAGAGAGTGTCATCATTGGCTAGTTTGAGTTAAACGTGTTATTTCTTGTTGATTTAAACCCTGCATTTGCACTTGTCTGTGTGTAGCGCGCCACTGTGCACTGCTGAGTAGCAGTGGTTACCATTGGTGGTTATCAACACAAACATTTTACTTGTTAAATTTTCCCTTAACATTTTGCTTGTGGTCCATCAGAACTTTTTCATGGCCCTGCTCTACTGTCAGGTGGAACACTAAGCCTAGCCTCAGAAGTACCAACACACCTCTCACCTACTAGCCATTCCTAAATGCAACCTCTTTTACTGACCATATAAATTTACCTAACACTATGGAAGGATAATTTCCCACAGCTTCTCCAGCCAGCTTGGTCAACATGGGCATCCTGAGGCAGTGTAGCAACTGCATCATGTTCACCGACAACCCTCTACTCATAGTCCATACAAACTCAACATGTGAGAGCCGCAACTATATTAAGAGCCTTGAATCCATGCTCTCTTACACACCAGTCAGTACATATGACAATGACCAGGTTGTCAGCTTGCACACCTCACCTCCTACTCCACCCAAACCTACATCACACATACCTACATATGCGGAGGTCCTTACCAGAAACATACCTAAACACCAGAGACCTCCCAAACACAAGCACACTACACATAATACTTCCTCTGCCGAACACAATACACATAATAGCTTATGCACCAGTGTCTCACTTGTCAAATGCTTAAGGCAAAACACAAAACCAAACATATTAGTCATAGGTGATTCCTTTAAGAGAGCCCCAGATGTCCCTCTCACCAGGCTGAAAAAGGAAAAGGTCACGGTCTGCTATCAGTCAGGTGCCAGGATGGAATCCGTACTATTTATCGAACAACCGTTTAACCGAAAGTGAAATGGCTGAGCACACTTTCGCGAAAGTGCTTTTCACCAAAAAAACACTTTCGTGACAGTGTGCTTAAAAAAGACAAAAAGGTAGGGAAATGGTTGTTGCTGATATTGTAGCACAGTGGGGATAGGGGAATATTCCCTTTTTCACACTGTAGTGCGATCTCGGAGTGAGAATATAAAAGTGGGGGGCACAGCCCTCCACATGGGGGTGCAGGGGGGCACTTGCATAAACATGAGTACTGTGTTTTTTTTTTTTTTGTTAGTTTTTTTTAATTTTTTTTTTTTTCTTAATTTTATTTTGCACACTTTAGTGAAAGTGCTTTTTCACTGAAAATCACTTTTGCTAAAGTGTGTTCAGCCATTTAAGTTTCCTGAAAACATTATTTCGTGCAATAGTACTAGATCTGCCAGGATATGTCATATCACAGATGCACTCAAGTCTCTCAACAACAGGTACTGTTATGATTCTGTCATAGTCCATACTGGTGTGAATGACTTGAGATGTATCTTTCTGATAATCCAAAACAAAGAGACACCAAGGATCCACAGGCACTAAACGTTTAATAATAGACAGGAACCAGCACGAACATATAAATATGTGAAAGCACACCAAATATAATAAAAACCATTAACGTTTTATAAAGTGTCGTTTTCGTCATCAACTTCATCAGATAGCCATTAGTCTTCCATCAATCCCCTAAACTTATAGGGCTAGCAATTAGTTGTCATCCAATGAAATTTAAATTCAGTTAAATAGATATT
Organism: Protopterus annectens; assembly: GCF_019279795.1. Classification (NCBI taxonomy): domain Eukaryota; kingdom Metazoa; phylum Chordata; order Ceratodontiformes; family Protopteridae; genus Protopterus; species Protopterus annectens. The sequence goes on along the minus strand of NC_056744.1, from coordinate 1,600,553,649 downwards.
TAAATGTTTATGCCTTAAAAGTATATGCAGAATAAATGAATATGAGATATATAATAGAAATAAATATTTGTTTTTTTAAAAAATTACTGCTGTTTAATCGTAAAACATTGAGTTTATGTTAAAAGTTGTATAAAAAAGTATAGATATAATAAAATATAAAATTAGCACACATTCTTTAAAATTATTATACACATACACCCTCTAGTGGTTTGTGTTAGTATATACCTGTCAGCATTACAAATCCATATTTAATGAAAATAGTTTAAAAATATCTCAGTTGGGTTTAAATGAAATAAATAACTCTTGTGATAATTTTTTTACAACCAGTAAATATAGATGTTGTTTTTCCTCAAAATTTAGCAGATCTTAATTTAAGTACTGGACCCAGGGAGATCATGTCGTTCAGGCCTGGGAACCTGGTGGATTCCAGTACAATTTGCCAAAATAATTCTCTGTATTCCACCCGTGTCTCCCACATTCCCCCCCTAGGGTCAATTTCCACCACTTCTAACACTTATTGTATTTGGTGTGCTTCCACATATTTATATGTTCGTGCTGGTTCCTGTCTATTATTAAATGTTTAGTGCCTGTGGATCCTTGGTGTCTCTTTGTTTTGGATTACCAGTTTGCTTTTGAGCACCAACCGTTTTTTCAAGTTGTTTCAAAGTACTTTCGGATGCATTCAGAAGGTACCTCTAATATGGATAACACACAGCGTAGCTCTGAACTCGGAGAGCTACGCAAGCTTATTGGTCAGCTGACGCAGTTGGTGGGACTTCTGACACCCATGAGCCAATCAATGGCAACGCTGCTATCGTTGCTACCACCTCCAGGGAACCAGGAAGCAGGAAAGTGAACGCTTCACAAAGACAGAAAGGTACTTGTTTCAGAAATGGATAAACGAGCGAGCAAAACAAACAACGGGGTAATAAACACTAGTTTTGAAGATTTTCCTAGGATATTTATCACTAGCGACAACGAGGGGGACTCTCCTAAAGAAGCGAGGAGTACTACGAACGTTGTTATGAACCAGAGGACAATTGATACTAGTAAAAGTATAACAGGTACTAAGAAACAATTCTCTGACATACTAAATGCTAAATTTGACTTTAAAAACAAAGCGCCTGTGTCTGCCAATAATGGGACATACAGTAACATGTTGGATGACTTGGATTTTTTTCTACATAAATTTAAAATGTTAGAAATGGGCAATGCATATTTGAAACACTGCTTGTCATTAAATATAGTACCTAAAGGACTGAGAATATGTAAATACTCTAACAATGTCATTGAAGGTAGTGATTTTCATTGTGACTTATTAACTGCTTTTGACAAATGTGGAATGGAGGTTATGAGAGCAATTATAAAAAACAATGAGATGGAAATGGACAGGTTGCATGTCAAAATAGTACATTTAAACAATGGTATTACAGGTGATCTGGTTTTTACAATAGAAGATGAAAAAGCTAAATATTTCAAACTATGAAAGAATATAGAGATTAAGTGCACGGAAGTGCAGAACAGGAAATTCAACAAGATAGAAAGGGATCTTAATGAATATAAAACCAAAACCCACTACCCAAGACCCAAATATAGAGGTAGAAAAAACACTGGGGGTTATAATTGTCAAAATTATGAATCCAATGTTAATGAAGATGTTGTTTTTATAGATGAAAAGTTTGACACAGAATTCCCGCCTTTAAGAAGGTCTGAAAGGCTTAGATCAAAAAATGGTATTGAATATTATTCAAAAAACTACAAGGGCAACCAGTGGAGACTTCAAATGAGGAATCCAGTAAAATGGACTTAGTTGACAATATAGTCAACATGGGACATAAGTGGACATACAAGGATTTTAGTATTTACAACTATTCTAGTTATCCTATAACTACTACAACTTTTGACTTATTTTCTAAAGGGTTTGGGTTCATACCCATACAGAAAACCAACATTTTTAACTTACTAGTGGACCTTAAACTATTCCTAAGGAAAAATAATTTACAACTTATTTTTAATGGTAAAACTAACCAAATCAATGAGAACAGTTTAAGATGAAAGAGTACCTTTAACCCCCCACTACATCCCCAACTAAAAAATTTTGAAAGAACATTGGAGAATATACTAAGAACATCACTAAAACAAAACCATGTGAAATACAACCTGACATTACCAGAAAAAACTATGTTGGGAGAAATATGTAATGACAAAAACCTTAGAGTTATGAAACCCGACAAAGGTGGGGAGTGGTATTTATGGAATACATAACATATGAAGGTAAAATGATGGAAATTTTAAATAATTCAGAGAAATATGTTAGAACCTCCATAAATGAGATCAATATAGCATATAAGAAGTACATGCTTCTTAATGACTTGTTTATAGAAGGGTCGATTGATTTAGATACCTTTAGATACTTGAAAGTGGAAAAACCCAGAGTACCATCCATTTTCGGAATTCCCAAAATACATAAAGATATAAATGACCCACCTCTGACAGCAATAGTATCAGATGAGGGTTCTGTAACTGCACCTCTTGCCAAATATGTGGACCTAAAGGTTAAGGGGCTGGTTACCAACAACCAGAATATTTTAAAGGACTCATGGGATTTATTAGGGAAGTTAGATCATTCACTATGCTCTAATGAATTATCCTTTGGTATCTTGAATGTTATAGACCTTTTCACAAGTATTCCCCACGACATTGGTTTAGAATGGTTTGAGGAAATGTTGGTATAATACCAAGCTTTAACACATAGTGAATTTAGAACTGTATTGGTACTCATGGAAATTGTGTTGAAGTACAACTTCAGATTTTTTGAAGGGGAATACTTCAAACAAGTGAGAGGTGTGGCCATGGGAGCACCTTGTGCCCCTACATATGCTAATATCATCATGGCTTATTGGGAAAACCACTTTTTGTTAAATTCCATATACAAAGACCATTGGTTGCTTTATGGTAGATTCTTGGATGACCTGTGTTTTTTGTGGAAAGGTGACCAAACGTCCTTTGTAAACTTGGTTAAATATCTCAACATTACGACGAGTTTTTTAAGTTTCACATATAAATTTGAACATCACATATTAAACTACCTGGATATAACCACCACAAAAAATCGAAATCAATTTATTTCAAAAGTATATAGAAAAGATACATTTTCCAATTCCTACTTGCACTACACTAGTTCCCACCCCCACTCTCAAAAAAGAGGGGTGATTAAGGGACAGTTGGTTCGTATAAGTAGGATGACCTCTGACAATGAGTGGTTTAACAAAGAATGTGAGTGGTTAAAAGAACAATTTTTGAATAGGGGTTACCCTGGTAGTTTCTTTGATGAAATTCACAAGGAAGTAATACATGGTAGGAACACTAGGTTTGCCCCAATCATAGGTACTGTGGTAAAACAAGCAGCAACGCCTTTTAAAGTGAATTCAACAGACATGTACAGTGCAGGTATTATAACAACATACGATGGCCAATCTGGCCTGTTAAGGAAAATAATAGATAAAGAGTGGGGAAATTTTGCTAAAATATCTGATCTTAATTACATTTTTGATGACAACTTAAAATATGTTTACCGTAAAGGCAATACCATAAAAAACCTAACAGAGAAGGGTTCAAGAAATTGTATACCAAAAGGCTTTCAAACAAAAGAGGGCTGTTCAAATGTGGAACATGTAATTTTTGTTCTCATCTAAAAACTGGTGACTGTTATTACCTAGAGGCAAGGAAAAAGAAACTTTACTTGAACACATTTGTAAACTGTAATACAAAAGGAATCATACATTTATCGATATGTAAAGAATGTGGGTCTTTTTATATTGGTAAAAGTGAAAGAAAGTTGAAACAAAGGATTTATGAACACCTTTACGACATCAGGACCAAGAAGGACAGTAATGCATTGTACAAACACACCTGTACTTGTACAAAAGCCAAATACCAGTTTTTTGTGTTAGAAGTGGTGGAAATTGACCCTAGGGGAGGAATGTGGGAGACACGGGTGGAATACAGAAAATTATTTTGGCAAATTGTACTGGAATCCACCAGGTTCCCAGGCCTGAACGACATGATCTCCCTGGGTCCAGTACTTAAATTAAGATCTGCTAAATTATGAGGAAAAACAACATCTATATTTACTGGTTGTAAAAAAATTATCACAAGAGTTATTTATTTCATTTAAACCCAATTGAGATATTTTTAAACTGTTTTCATTAAATATGGATTTGTAATGCTGACAGGTATATACTAACACAAACCACTAGAGGGTGTATGTGTATAATAATTTTAAAGAATGTCTGCTAATTTTATATTTTATTATATCTATACTTTTTTATACAACTTTTAACATAAACTCAATGTTTTACGATTAAACAGCAGTATTTTTTTAAAAAACAAATATTTATTTCTATTATATATCTCTTATATTCATTCATTCTGCATATACTTTTAATGCATAAACATTTAAATATCTATTTAACTCAATTTAAATTTCATTGGATGACAACTAATTGCTAGCCCTATAAGTTTAGGGGATTGATGGAAGACTAATGGCTATCTGATGAAGTTGATGATGAAAACGACACTTTATAAAACGTTAATGGTTTTTATTGTATTTGGTGTGCTTTCACATATTTATATGTTCGTGCTGGTTCCTGTCTATTATTAAACGTTTAGTGCCTGTGGATCCTTGGTGTCTCTTTGTTTTGGATTACCAGTTTGCTTTTGAGCACCAACCATTTTTTCAAGTTGTTTCAATGTACCTCCCTGAGCTATATGAAGAGAGACATGGCTGTGCTCTCAGACTATGTCTCACGCTGGTATGTCCCAAGCCTTAAGCAGCATTTTACCTTCACCTAGGATGATGCCTCAATACAAACAGAAAATGATTGATTCAATAATTGACTTAGTTTATGGTGTCATTCTAAGGGGATCCACTATTTGTCAGCCTGGGAAAACATGATCAACAGACCTTGATGCTTTGCCAGAGATGGTCTTTACCTGTCACCCATGAGATTTTGGCTACTGGCTAAGGCTCTTGCCACCCCCACAGTGCTTTTTTTAGGAGTGTCACAAGGACAAAATTCCTGACATAAAAATTCCATCTAAAAACAATCTCAAGGTTATGCTGCTAAATGCTAGTAGTCTTAACATGAACCTGCACTCACTGGAAACAGTCCTCACCTTGGAAGACACAGACATTTGTGCAGCCACAGAGACCTGTTTCAAGGCTGTGGACAGCACCCCAGCCATACCAGGTTACACCTCCTTCCACATGTTCAAACCACAAGTTGAAGCTATGAAAACTAAAGAAGGCAGTGTATCAATATTAATTAAAGATAAATACACCTCCAGATTGGTTAAACAGTATAATTCCCTGGAGATACTTCAGGTGCACTTAACAGTTAGTATGACACCTCTTCAACTCATTGCCAGCTACAGGAGCCCCTCCATGACTCAGGACACCCACTCTGCCTACTTGGATCTACTTGAGTCTATCAAGATACATCCGAGCACCATTGTTTTGGGTGACTTTAACAACCCATCCATTGACTGGGTAAATTACTTGTGCTCAAACTCACTTGCCCAAAGGTTCCTTGACTTCATTAACTCTAATGCCATGAGCCAGCTGGCTGACATGCCCACAAGGGGTGCCAACATCCTGGATCTGGTGCTTACCAATATGAGGGAACCACTGTAGCACCCCCACTGTGAGGTCTTCCCTGGGGAGACTGACAAATCAGTCTCATTCGAAGTAACTACCACACCTACCCCCCCAGCAGCAACTAACCCAAAAAACTTCTCCAAAGTAGATTATAACCTCTTACAAGATGGTATAAATAGCTTCACTGCACCTCCCCCCTCAGATGGAACTGGCAACTATGCAGAGTTCTACACCAATGCTTTATACAAACACCTGTATAACTGCACTGACTCAGCCATACCCGATATGCCATCACCCAGAATGATACCACAGTTCAAGGACAAAATGATTGACTTCAACAATTGGCTAAGCTTCTGGTGTCATTCTAAGGGAATCCAGTATCTGTCTGCCTGGGATGACATGACTGACAGACCATGATGCTTTCACCAGAATTTTATTTCGTAAGCACTTTCGTTTGGACCAATATCCAAACTTCTTCAGACAATGTTTCACAGCAAACAAACATTTATATACATAATCAATTATCTAATTAGTCAATTGACTAGATAAACGTCATCAACTCAATCCCTTCATAAAACTATAAAAGCTGTATACTTTAAAAGTACCATTCGGGTTTTATGTATCCAAGATGTCAAACAATAAATAAAACGTTAATAAGTGCTGAATGCCAGGGGCTAACCATAAAGTTCATTTTTGGAAAACAGCAGAACAACAAATCATAAAAGCTATGTTTTATGTGCTTTATCCACCAACAAACATTCACCTATCTAGTTGTTTAAGTTTTAAAGTGCACATGATAGAAGCATATTCATTGAGGCCAGGGTGTATGTGTGCGAAAGTTCTAGTTTGCCACAAGAGTTCTTTTTCTTCTAACTTTAACGCCCATGGCCCCCCTCTTTTATTATATAGTTCCTGATGTAAGATAGCAAAAAGGAATCTGTGGGTAGGGTGTTGTAGTATATGCCTGGCCAAAGCGTTTGTAGTAGTTCCATTATTTATCCAAACGAAAGCGCTTACGAAATAAAATTCTGGTGAGAAGGAGTATACTGCCGTTTCTGCTGTTTTCTGTGTTAACCAGTTTTAGTTGTTTGTTTGCTATTGCTAAGTTTTTATGGCGAACAGCGGTATTACCTCCTCACAGTCCTTATTTTCACAAGAAGAATCTAATTCACTGGGAAGTACCAACAATGAGGCGAATGCCGTGGGTAATTTAACCCTCCTGGTACAACAATTGTTAGGCAGAGTTGATACTCTGGCCAAAAGATTTGAAGATAGTGAGGGAAATGTTGGCCTTAGCCTGCCTATAAATTCGTCGAATGGCTCGATCACTAACGGGCAAGGTTTGTCTTATGCCGAAGTATCAAATAATCGTGACCACACCAACAATGTAGCCGGACGTGGCACTATAACATCTGGCAATGTTTTGAATCAAAATAACCGCCAAAGACAGTCACAAAACTTTCCTGAAATGCCACCTATAATTGGTGAATATCTTAAAACTCCATTTTTTTTGGTGGCAGCTACGACAACAATATTCATACTCCAAGTTCTCCGGTAAACAACAACTCTACTATAATAGTCAATTTGAATAACTTCAATAAGAAGTTATTAAAATACCGGAAACTACAATTGGAGACTAGCTACTTGCAAGAATGCATCAATAAAGGGCTAGTGCCTAAGGGACTACGTCAGTGGAGGTATCCTGTTGGACTTGTTCCTAAATCTTGTTTCCATCAAGAACTTATTAGCCTATTTGAGAGACAAGGCATAGAATTTTTAGGCATTCTTATTAAGCATTATGGGATACAAGTCAATTCTCTCAAAAATTAATTAGAAATTCTCAAGAAGAACATTACATCTGATGCAGAGTTCTTCAGGTATAAATTCAACTATGTTCGGATTTTTTCTTCTATAGACTTGGTCATCAAAAGAGGTACAGAGATAAAAAACTAAGAAAATGAACAGAGATGTTCATGCTTATGCACAGGGCAATGCCTATCCTCCACCTCCACAACTTTCTAATCTTGCCGGTGCAGAAGGAATCAATCAAGATTCACACCCCCCTGACACCAGCAGCGACGACGGAGGTCCCAACGATATCGCTCAATCACAACAGGAGAGAAGAAGTGAAAGAATTAAAAATGGCGAGGGTTCACGGCAAGCACCAGGCCATACATTAAACAATGTCAATGGGCAGGATTTTCAAGGTGTTTGCCAGAAAACCACACTACCACAACAGAATTCCAGGTGACAAGGACAACAGCGGAAGAAGCAGAATCGTCGGAGGATGTAGTCCATGGCTTGCCTGGCTGTCCTCTGGTTATATTAAGTTCCCAAGGTGACTTTAAAGTTTTTAATTATACAGACTTTTGTTTGGACACGCATTTTGTTGATTTGTTATCTAGAGGGTTATCTTTCTTGCCCGATAAAAGGGCCGATCTAGCAAAAACAATTTTAGACTTGAAAATATTTGTTCGTAAACTAAACTTAACAGCTTTAATGGGCAACACGCCTTGTTTAACACATGGCTTAAAGGTTTCGAGTTTGTTTAATCCACCACTACATTCTACCATAGCATTGTTTGAACGCATTTGTGAAATTGATTTGAAAGATAGCTTATGTAGAAACAACCCTAAAAAAAACATTGGTAATATAACCTCAGAAGAGCTGGATTTTTTGGTATCTCTGAAGCTACAGAAAATTAGGGTAATGAAACCCGATAAGGGTGGAGGGCTCATATTTATGCATGAGCATGACTACATACAGAAAATGTCTAGTGTCTTGGAAGATGATTGTTATAACTTAACAAGCATTAATGAGATAAACATTGCATATAAGCAAATACAAAATCATATTAATGACTTGTTTTTGGAAGGAAGCATCAGTTTGGATACGCTACATTATTTAACTATGGCAGCACCAAAAACACCCGTTATATTTGGGTGTCCCAAGTTACACAGAAAGATCTTTGACCCGCCTTTTAGACCTATTGTTGATGGATGGGGATCTATTGTATATGCTTGTGCCAAATATGTTGATGGAAAACTAAAACCAATCATAAAAACTGAGGAGAATATTTGCCCAGACTCGTGGGGATTTTTGGATGTCATAAATAAATTAGAATTTAATGCCAACTATAATTTCTTAACAGTTGATATAAAAGACTTATATACTGTCATCCCACAGGATCAGGGCATTGATTAGGTTAGAAATTTACTTTTCACCAAAGGCGTACACAGTAATGAAGCGTATGTCTTAGAAACACTTTTACAACTAGTTCTCCACAACAGTTTTATGTTGTTCAATGGCCAAGCATATAAACAAACATCAGGCATTGCTATGGGGGCACCCTGTGGCGGGAGCTTCGTTAATTGTGTTCTAGCGTTTTGGGAGCATGAATTTTTATTTAAAAATAAATTGTTTCAACAACATACGGTCTGGTACACCAGATACCAGGACAATATGTTTTTTATTTGGAAAGGCGATGTCACTACAGTTCCATCTTTCATAAAGAAGATAAACGAATTTATACAAACTTTTTGGACTTCACCTTCCAATTTGAAACAGAAGCCATTAACTATATGGATGTGTTGCTATCCAAAGATAGAACCTATAATTGATTTAGAACAACTATATATAGGAAACCTACTTATTCCAATACTTTTTTGCATTTTTCCAGTAGTCACCCCTTCCACCAAAAGAAGGCAGTTACAAAAGGTCAGTTGGTCAGGGCATCAAGGATGATTCCCTTGGAAGGTGACTTTTATGCATAGTGTAGCCTACTTAGATCCATGTTCAGTAGTAGGGGATACACATCTAGTCTCTTCGACCAAATACAGAAAGAAGTAGTGTCCAAAAGAAACATGGGACAGTTTAAGCCCATTCTATCTAATGGTTATTATGGTATAACCAACAGGTCAGATACTGATAGATGCAGGGATATGCAAACAAATATGCATACTAATAGTATGTCAGATATCATTGGTCCTACATTTATCACAACATTCTCAAAGGATGCAAAACTTGTTTCAAGCATTATACATAAGAATTAGGCTTTGGTGACAGAAGACACGCATATTAACAAAAAGTTTGAAAAACTGCCACAGATAATATACCGTTGTGGACAGAATTTAAAAGATTTCTTAGAACTTAAAAATGGAGTCACGAGAAAGAACGTAGGTATGTTCAAGTGCGGTCGCTGTCACCAGTGTCAACATATATATGTGGGCAATAAAATTACCATCAGAGATTTTGAATATAGCATATGTGGGAAATTTAATTGTGAGTCCAAGGGTATTGTTTACGTTGCTACATGCCAACAGTGTCGGTCCTTTTATACAGGAAAAACAGAAAGGACAGTGAGACGATGCATACATGAACATCCTTACCATATAAATAATGGAACTACTACAAACGCTTTGGCCAGGCATATACTACAACACCCTACCCACAGATTCCTTTTTGCTATCTTACATCAGGAACTATATAATAAAAGAGGAGGGCCATGGGCGTTAAAGTTAGAAGAAAAAGAACTCTTGTGGCAAACTAGAACTTTCGCACACATACACCCTGGCCTCAGTGAATATGCTTCTATCATGTGCACTTTAAAACTTAAACTAGATAGGTGAATGTTTGTTGGTGGATAAAATACATAAAACATAGCTTTTATGATTTGCTGTTCCGCTGTTTTCCAAAAATGAACTTTATGGTTAGCCCCTGGCATTCAGCACTTATTAACATTTTATTTATTGTTTGACATCTTGGATACATAAAACCCGAATGGTACTTTTAAAGTATACAGCTTTTACAGTTTTATGAAGGGATTGAGTTGATGATGTTTATCTATTCAATTGACTAATTAGATAATTGATTATGCATATAAATGTTTGTTTGTTGTGAAACATTGTCTGAAGAAGTTTGGATATTGGTCCAAATGAAAGCGCATACGAAATGAAATTCTGGTGAGAAGGAGTATACTGCCGTTTCTGCTGTTTTCTGTGTTAATCAGTTTTAGTTGTTTGTTTGCCAGACCATGATGCTTTGCCAGAAATGGCCTGCACCTGTCACCCTTGGGATTCTGGATACTGGCTAAGGCTCTTGCCACCCCTATAGTGCCTTTTTTAGGCAAGGTTCAAATGACAAATTCACCACCGTAACAGGTACAAGCAAGCAAAATCTGAGGGTAATGCTACTCAATGCTAGAAGTCTAAACCTCAAAATGCATTCACTCAAGGCACTCCTTAAAATGGAGAACATCAACATCTGTGCAGTGACAGAGACCTGGTTCAAGGCTCCAGAGAGCACCCCTGCATTACCAGGCTACAATTCATACCACACCTTTCGGCCACCTAATCTGGACCAAAACACTAAAGGCGAGGAGTGTCCATACTCATTGAGGATATCCACACCTCCAGGTTAGTTGCTCAGCATAATGCATCCGAGATGATCCAAGTGCAATTAACTCTGGGCAGGACCGCAATCCAAATTGCAACTTGCTATAGATCCTCCACCATGCCCCAGGATTCACACTCCTCATTTCTTGATACACGGGAAAATATTAGGGTACAACCCAACACCCTAATAATTGGCGATTTCAACTACCCCACCATTAACTGGGAAAACTACTCATGTACCAACTCTTTTGCTCAACGTTTTCTGGAATTCATAAATTCCAACACCTTGGATCAACTTATCCACACCCCCACCAGGGGCAGCAATATCCTAGACCTGGTAATTACCAAGATGGGCGACCGGTGTTTCACACCAGAGGTCAATTCCTCGTTGGTCAGATCCGACCACAAGTTAATCACCCTAGACATCCACATCCCACCCCCACCACCCATTAGGGAAACCACTGTAAAAAAGTTCTCCAAAGCGAACTTCATGCTTCTTAAGACAGAAGTGGTAAACTTCACGACACCCATGCAGACAGACAATAGAGGTACGACTGCTGAATCCTACACAAATGCACTTTATAAGCACTTACACAAGTGCTTGGATCATGCTATCCCTAACAGAACCAAGATGCTATCCTCCAAAAAAAGGAAGCCAATCTGGTGGTCCTCTGTCATAAACAAACTCTACAACAGAAGAAAGAAACTGTTGCAAAAAAGAGTAAAATCCCATGATTGACTCCCTGGTCAGCCTCAGTAAGAAGTTGAGATCCCTCATAATACTCCAAAGCTAGTTATGAAAACAAAATCACCACTGATTCTAAAGACAACCACAAAGCATTCTATAGCTATGTCAAGAATCTCAATGGCAACACTCATATTTTCTCACAGTTACAGCACAATGGCACTAAATATACAGAACCAACTGATATTGCCAACATCCTGGCAGATAGGTTCAGTGCTAACTTTACCCCTGTCTCACCCCCTAAAGGGCCCATCTCTATACAGGAAGAATGCAAAGTTCCTGTAATCATGGCTGCACAGGTAAAAACCACACTCTCCAAAGCCAAGAACACAGCATCCATGGGACCTGACAACATCCCCAGCTGCGTTCTACACGAACTACAGAATGAACTGACACCCCCAACTAAGCACCATGTTCAATCATAGCCTCACCTCAGGCTTTGTGCCCACTGAATGGCGCACAGCGACGGTTATCCCACTCCACAAAGGGGGAGCCACCACAGACCCCGGGAACAACCACCCCATTAGCCTAACACACTTGGTCTGCAAGGCCATGGAACATATCATCATGGAACTTATAAACAAAGACATTGGTAATCTCCAAACTCTGGAACCCACGCAGTTCAGGTTTGTAAAAGGCAGATCATGTCTCCTAAACCTGATAGACTTCTTTGAAGCAGTCACCAAAGCTGCAGACGAGGGTAAGGTGGTTCACATAGCCTATCTAGAGCTCGCCAAGGCTTTTGACACCGTCCCCACTCTGGAATTATAGATAAACTCACTAAACTAGGTATAAATCCCTATGTCACAAGATGGCTTGCCAATTGGCTCACTGACAGAACCCACAGTGTGAAAGTAGCAGACTCCAAATCCGACTTCAGACCAGTGACAAGTGGAGTACCATAGGGTTCAGTCAAGAGTCCTCTCTTGTTTGGTATCTACTTTTCTAAAGTACAGGCTAACACAGAAGGTCTTTGGCTAATGAAGTTCGCAGATGACTGCAAACTAGGAGCCATAATTGAAACTCCTAACAATGTGGACATCCTACAAAAGGGCCTCACAGAGACAGATGCCTGGTATCAAAGCCATGGCCTCAAGCTCAATGCCAAAAAGCGCACTGTCATCCCCTTTGGTAAAAACTCTGTACCCAGGAGCTACCACATAGGTGGTAGTCTACTTAACACCGAAAGTTTTATAAGAGACCTTGGGACACAGGTGGACAGTAGTTTCTCCTTTGATAATCACATTGTCAAAGTAGTCAGGAAATCCTACATGGCACACCATCACAAAAGGTTTCTCATCCAGGAAAAAAAGAGGTCATTGCTCCCCTCTATCCGTCACTCATTAGACCCATTATAGAGTACAATGCCCCTTTTGGTATGTACCTCACAAGACATCTACAACTGGAAAGGCTGCAGAAATACCTCACAAAGAGGATTACTGGCCTCAAACAGATGCCCTACGCAGACTGCCTCAAAAAACTCCAGTTTTACTCCGTCGCATATCGGCTACTCAGAGCAATCTCTGCCTAACATACAAAGCTATGTCAAACCCAGAGCTGTTGGATATGCTCTAATCCCTCCGAGCTACATGCTCTAGGGACCTAAACCTTGTCACCACAATAAACAGAACATGCTGGAGGGATAGATTCCTGTCCCAGAGACTTCCCATACTCTGGAACAAACTACCTATGTATATCAGACAAAGCTCTTCATTAGCACTGTTCAAGAAAAACCTTGATGACTGGAAGGGAAATAGGAAATTTACCCTGGAGATCACCTCTGTGGCTCTGCTTGACAGGGCCACAGGAAAATAATTTTCTTGGGTGGCAAAAGCCAGGGTACCTTTTCGGCTAGGCCAATAGCCTAGTACCTACCTATGAACCTATAAGCTCCTCAAGGAAGAGCAAACCTGCCTGGTGGACAACTACCATTAACAGACTTTGCAGTAAGATGAAGAACTTGCTGTCTAAGAGTAAGAGGGCACGAGCCCTAAACTGGAAACACTCCCTCCTCAGCTTTAACAAGCAAATAAGACTTATTATGAAGTCCTCAAAAGCAAACTACAAATCCAAATTAGCTTCCTCAACTAAGGACAACCATAAAGCATTCTTTAGTTACATCCATAACCTAAAAGGAAAGGCCCAGATTTGTGCCAAACTGGTAGTTAATGATACCACATATACTGAACCTGTTGACATAGCTAACCTGTTGCCCAACAGGTTCTGTGGAAACTTCACTCCCCTGTCCATGCCACACATATCCCATGACATCCCTACCACCTATACCCTACCTTATAGCTCTAAAGAGCAGGTTGTAAACACCCTCTCTAAGGCCAACAACACAGCATTTATGGGGCCTGATAACATCCTAGGCTGCATCCTACATATGCTCCAACAAGAATTAATGCCACCATTGGATACTCTTTTCAATCATTGTCTAAGCACTGGCTTCATCTCAGCTGAATGGAAACTGGCCACCATTATTCCCTTGCACAAAGGTGGTGCCTTCACTGACCCTGGGAACTATAGACTTATTAGCCTGACTAGCCTTATCTGCAAGGCCATGGAGCAAATCATCATGGACCTTATCAACAAAGATATAGGCAATCTCCAAACACTTGACCCTACTCAGTTTGGATTTGACAAAGGGAGATCATGCCTGTTAAACATGGTGAATTTCTTCGAAACAATCACCAAGGCCCTGGATGAGGGGAAATCTGTGCATACTGCCTACCTAGACTTAGCCAAAGTGTTTGACACCATCCCCCATTCAAGCATCATTGACAAACTCACCCAGCTAGGTATCAAACCTTCTATCAGAAGATGGGTCACTAACTGGCTCACTGATAGAACCCATATTGTCAAAAATAGGGGAATCCACCTTCAACAGCAGACCTGTAACCAGTGGTGTTCTACAGGGATTGGTCCTGGGACCTCTGCTGTTTGGAATAGATTTCCAGTAGGGTACACTGTGGTTACATTCTTGAAGCTCAGCACATAACATACAGTTTAACATAACATATAGTTTTCTTACATCTAAAAGACAAGCATACAAACTATATTACTATTCACAAATAACATAGAATTATTGACAAAAGTCCAGCTAGCTGGGCTGGCAACCGTCACAATTATTAACTGTTTGGCAGTGGTGGGATAGCCACATCACATATTAATTGGTTGGTAGTGGTGAGATATAGCCGCATCACATATTAATTGGCTTGTAGTGGTATGGATACTGAATTCCTGTAGCTTGTGTACAGTGATCACTGAAGGTGTTTTTGTACTCTAAATCAGCCATGCAGTGAACATTCAGAGTTCAGTTGTTTCATTTATTTTGTTAGCCAAGTCAGGGAGAGCAGGCAAGCATGTCAGCAGAGGAGTAAGGCAAGCTGACAAGGAGCCAGTTGGCTAAGATGTGCCAGGCTAAAGGACTGGTGCATGCCAACCTGACACATAGGTGCCAGACCCATAGAGCCAGGGGGAGTGGGAGCCCCCCCCCCACTTTTACAGCTGCAAGACCTGTCAGGAAAAATTAATGAAGTGGAGTTTTCAATCTAATGTGGATTCTCACGGGGAAGTTAAACTAACTAAACTAGCTGTTCTTGTTCTCTTATTGCTCTGTGTTACAGGAGTTATGCTGCCGCTGTTCCGTTGGTGCTGCCAGAGTCAAAGTCATGCCAGTAAGGAGAGTTTTGTTCTTTTATTTGCAGGAGTTATAAATGCCCCAATTAGGTATATCTGGTGGTTAGTGTTACTCAAGCTCAAACAAGAGCCTGAATTCTCTACCCATACCACCACTTGTGTTTCAGGAGTTGAGTCCATATCTCTCTACTGTCCAGATTTTCACAGAATATCTGGCTCATACTTTTGGTCTGTTACTCTTAAAATATGTGTTTTTCTGGCAAATCAGTGAGAATTGAATTCACTATATAATGATAGCTCTTTAGGTTTCAGTCTTCCTATCTTTCAGGAAATGCATGGTTAACACAAAACATTTCATTTTAGCAACTTTCTAGGATTATACAAGTAATATTTAAAATGTGTCCCTGGTTTTGGGCCTTTGCCCCCCCCCCCCAAATAAATTTAGGCTTTTTCCAGATTTCTTGTGCTGTGAAGTTAAGAGACTTAGTTGATAGTCAAGTAGATTTTACAAGGAGCTGAGAGCTTCAGGGGAACAGAAATTTAAAGCTACTTATGCTAAGCTGTACGCATTGTTAGCAGCACAACATGTAGTATACTTGCTTTTGATGCAGAAGGCTGTGGGTTTTACTCCCACAGTATGCAGATGGATCGCTAATACTGTGCTGTGTTGTACTATAATGGGAGTGGATGCTGCAGTCCGATGAATGTCCTCCTTTGGAGGAGTTACTTAGTAACTATGAACCCATTATCAGTTTGCCATCCATTTCCCACTGCAAAATTACTAGCTTATCATTTTTTAATATAGCATAGGCAATTTATTTTTCAAGGGCAATAGGCACTTTAGTTGGGATTTATATCACATGATCGAAACAGAACAGCGAACACCATAACATTGAACTTCAAACCCCGAAAGCACAAAACTCCGAAAGCTGAGAACAGCGATTTTTTCCCTGGGAAAAAAATCGCTGTTCCAGCGCAAAACACTGAACACACAAACACTACAAACCATTTGTAATATGGGGGGCTTTGCCTACCACTCCCCCCAACATGCACCCCACACCTCCCCTATTTAAATATACCAACTCCAAGATTGCACTACAGTGGAGGAAATAGCGAAGCCGCGGAAATGGCCCACCAAAGTCCTTCCCTGGCAAAGAATTTGATGTTCCGCAGCTTCTGTATTTTCAGTCTTTGAACTTCTGAGTTCGATGTTATGGTGTTCACTGTTATTCTGTTTCGATCGTGTGATATAAACCCCTTTATTTGTAGATGAAACAATGAAATAAAAAGTTGTTTGCTAGCAGCAACCTCTTCATTAGTTACAGATCCTTTTAATGTGGAATTATTCAGATGACTTACTTCTGCAGAGATTTTTCATATTTACTGATACTGGTGGATTGTAATAACAGAAGTTTGAGTGGCCTTTTATGGCTGAAATTTTCTGAACTTGGTAGTTTTTGTCATTATTGGTTCATACATTTTGTTTCATTGCTCATTAGAAGACTGTTTCAAACTACAAATTTAAAACACATTCTAAGTGGTGCTGTATTATACAAGGAATATAATTTAATATAATCAGGTTAATACAATCAGGAAGATGAATCAAAGAACATATACATGTATGCTTGCTCACAGGATGCAGGAGATCAAAATAGGGGAAGAGACCAGTCACCAATGATGTCCCCCAGGGTTCGGTGCTGAGAGTTTTTCTGTTTGACATATACATCTCAAAAGTAAAAGGAAATACTAAATGGCTTTGGCTGACTAAGTCTGATATGACTGCAAGCTAGGAGCAGTTACTGAATCCCCAAATGACTTAACCATCACGCAGGAAGGTTTGTCCCAAACAATAACTGGTGCCAGAATCATGAAACTAAACTCCAAGAAATACATTATCGTATCCTTTGGGAAGTCATCTACTCCAGGGAACTGCCAAATTGACAATGCCCCCTGAGAACAAACCCAGTTGTTTTGTATTTGGGAACTTGTGTGTACAGTGACCTAACTTTTGACCAACATGTGCCTAGAGTCATAAGAAAGTCTTTCTATATTGCACAGCTTATAAACAAATTGATTATGACTAGATCTAGAGATGTTATTATCCCACTTTACAAAACCCTCATTAGGTTAGGGGTTCAAAGATGGTCACCATTCTATAGACACTGCAGTTCTACAGCTCTCCAGATACCAGAATTAAAAATCAACCCTGTGGATATACTATAAGATTTAATACACTAATTGGCAGAAATAACTAAGTTACTAAAAGTAAATTTCGCTTTTGAGGAGAAAGAATCTGGAGAAAATAAACAGAAAAAGAAGGATTGGAATTGATTGCCTGCCTGACTCTGAACAGAGCATCAAACAAAGGATCTATCTAAGAAGTTTCAGCCTTGGATAAATCTGTTTTATTTTGCCTTATAATGTCAAGAGAAGACAAAAATATGGAAACCACAACTACCAAAACTAAATTATCAGCATTGCAGTCTCCGGAAAAAGAATCTTTAATTAAAAGACAGAAAACTTCTAAACAACAGGAATCCGCAAAAGCAGAAATCACAAACAGACCAGATCAACCGGTTAGTATGAAGGAAATTAAAGCTGCGCTGCTACCCATTCAAGAAGTCTTAAAAGATTTATCAACTCAGGTGCTTACATTTGGAGCCACATGCAATCAAATTCTGGAAAGGATGGACAAGATAGAAACCAGAATATCCGAAAATGAGGACAAAATAACACTGCTCACTAAAAAAACAGACTCTCATGGTGCGGACATTCAAGCTATGCAAAACAAAATTCTGGACTTAGAAGCAAGATCCAGACGGAATAATATAATCATAAGAGGAATTCCAGAAACAATTCAACACAATGATTTAACTACTACCATTTTACAAATACTCGAAATAATGTTTAAGGACTTGGACAGTACCAAACAAATTGTTATAGAAAGAGCCCATAGAGCACTCAGAGAATCACAAGCCTCAAATGCACCTAGACCAATCTATGCCAAAATATTGAATTCTCAAGATGTAAGCAAAATACTTTTAACTATTAAAAAGAAGGGTGGATATATTATGTGGCAAGATAACAAAATATCCATGGTACAGGACTTACCAATAAAAATAAGACAAGCCAGGCAAATGTTAGCTCCATATTGTAAGTTTCTGATTGAAAAAAGCATCAGGTTCCAAATGAAATTTCCTAATACGTTAATCTTTACAGTTGATGGCATCAAACACTCAGTAAATACAAAAAAAGAAGCAAGATTCACCTTTCTGAAGATTTTCAAGTCCCTGCCACCTTCGGAAGCTTGATCAGATCACCTAGGCGCTTTGCAACATCAGACAGACTGGGATCCCATACATACGACGACCTGAGGCTTTATAACCCTTTGTTTGTTCCTTTTTCTTCTACAGGCCCTTGGAAATCGCTTATTTACCTTGTTTTTCGAAGTTCCAGTGCATCCACGAGGATTTTCTGAAGTTTTATGGCTCCAGCGAACTCAAGCAAGTCACGAAGTAGCAGGAAGTCCTTTGGGGAAGGCAGAGGGACCGATTTAAAGGTAACACATCCGGAGGTCCGTTCACGTATTCGTTCCCCCGTCGCGAATTCGAAAAGAAGAAATCAGGCTCAACAAACAGGAAGAAGACCAGAGAACTAAAAGAAACTAACTGGACTTAAAAATGAAGCTTCCTGGACTTATTTTGAGGGTAAATGGCTTCAGTTTACTTAAGGGATCTATACAGTTATACAGGTAGGATAAATACTGATGTAAAATGTACTGGTTAACATGTTTTCTCTTTTTTTTTTTTTTTTTTTATTAAAATAATGTAGGGTTGAGCTTTGTTTAAAATAATAACATGTTGTTAATAGTATAGTAAGGGCTTAGACAATAAGGGGTTTTAAGGTGGGGATACAGAATAGACTATGGTCCTGAAATGTTTAATGTGTGACATTTTTTCCTTTTTCTTTTTTCTTTCTCTCTCCTTTTGATTGTAAGCTGCAAATTATCTTTCTATGTACTAACATATGGATATATCTCTTAAGTGAAATGCTTTGTATGTTTACACTTTATGAGGTTAGTTACAATATTTCACAAGCTGTAGCATAGTGATATCTTCTCTTGCCTTTTGATAAGGATATATAACTAAATCAGTGAGAGCAGGTAATTAAGAACAAATTTAATGTTGTCCTGCATTGTTAAATAAATGTTTGCTTTCTCTGGTAATCAATATCTATAGGATAAATAAGTTAAAATGTAGCAACGTTACTCTTGAATAAGAATTTTGTCAGGTATCAGTTAGTCTGGATTCTAATAGGACAATTAGTACATTTGTTTGACTAAATAAAAATATGTCTAGAGCTGTAGTTAGCTAGCAGTGTTTGTTAGGGAATGTTTGGATTAAGCTTTGTAGAATTAGATATAGTT
This sequence comes from Protopterus annectens, assembly GCF_019279795.1. Taxonomy (NCBI): domain Eukaryota; kingdom Metazoa; phylum Chordata; order Ceratodontiformes; family Protopteridae; genus Protopterus; species Protopterus annectens. The sequence goes on along the minus strand of NC_056744.1, from coordinate 1,600,533,784 downwards.
GTTGTAGGTTTTTTGCATGAGGTTTTTGTGTTAATTGGTAGAGTTAGAGTAAATTTAGGTAACCAGAATAGTTTACAGAATGTGAAAAACCTATGTACATCCTGGTCCAGAGGGATAGTGGATAGGCACTGGTTAGGGATGGGATGTCAGGTTTGCTTCCAAACAATATATACTATGATAAGATACTTCAATCTAAGGTTGTCTTTTAATTTTGGAAATATAGGTATACATTTGAAAAACGTAATATGTGGATAATAGAATCTTGGAATACTAAAGGACTCCAGAACATGAAAAAAAGGAAACTGTTTTTGCATTTGTTTTTCCAGTCAAAAGCATGTTTCATTTTATTACAAGAAACTGATTTGACTAAGGATCAGTGGGTTGTATTGAAAGATAAGAAATGGATTAGGGAGGTAGTGGCGGCGGAAGGGACGACGAACAGTGCAGGGGTGGCAATTATTATTAAAAAACATTACCAAGAGAAAATTTTAGAGTGTAAAATAGACAAAGAGGGGAGGTGGTGTCTGGTGATTCTTATATCCAATTCGTATGACAAACCTGTGTTACTTATTAATGTATATGCCCCATGTACTAACCAACATTATTTTATAACTTCACTTTATTCCATCTTACACCAATATAATAATTGTTATATAATAATGGGAGGTGACTGGAATTCGTATCAAGATCCAAAGTTGGATAAATCTAGTTCGTATAAGTTTTTTAATAAGCAAGCAGTGATAGCATTACAGGAACTTAAAACCGATTTCAAACTATATGACCCATTTAAGTACACAAATACCCAAATGAATGCAGATAATTTTACTTTTTACTCAAGTTGTCACAAAATGTGGTCCAGAATTGATTTTTTTTTTAATCTCAGATGTATTGATGTCTTCTGAGCCATGTGTTTCCATACAGGCTCGACAGTTGTCGGATCACTCTAAAATTACATTATTTTTAAATAAGGGTAACAGGAACAATAGGAGGCTTCGAGGGTACAAGTGGTCTCTAAACCCATACTTACTAAGCAAAGAAGATATACTTAAAGAAGTTAAAGAGATGCTTAAACAATTACTTCATAATCTCTCCAAACACCGGCACCCCACTGATATTGAATGGGCTATGACTAATGCGCAAATAAGAGGAATTTTTCCTTCAAAAAGCTACTTATTATAAAAAAATACAATTCAGGGAAATACAAGAATTGGAAACCAAAATTAAATTATTAGATCAGAAGTTAATGGGGAACTATAATAAACAAACCGAAACAGAATTATTAAAATGTCAGAAAGATCTGTTTTTATTACATAATAGTAAATTGTCATTTTATGAACAGAAAACTTTAGTAAAATATGCAAATCATATACAGACCCCCTCAAAAGCATTAGCACGTATTATTAATCAAACGAAAACACCGTTATTAATCTCTGAAATACATCATAATAATAGAACATATACTAATAAAGATTACATCATGAATACCTTTGAAACAATATTTAATCATATCTATGGTGAACAGCAGGAACTTTTACTAAACGAAGTTAAGAAGGATTACTTACAAAAGATTACATTCCCGAGAATTGATAATGAGTTCCATACGGATTTAACTAAACCAATTTCATCGGAGGAGATAACAGAGATAATTAAGAACTGGAAACCCCACAAAGCTCCAGGGCCGGACGGTTTGACCTCTGAATTTTATAAAACTTTTAGTGAGATTTTGAGTAGAATACTTTCACAGATATTTAACTACACAAGTCAGAATAAAATTAACGATCCCAACTTCAATGCTTCAAAGACAATTCTTATACCTAAAGAGAATGTTGACAGTAAAAACCCAGACAACTATAGACCCATTTCACTCTTGAATATGGGCATGAAAATTATGACATCTATACTGGCAAATAGACTAAAGAGGGTAGTCAATTCAATAATCTCAGATGAACAGGCTGGGTTTATGAATGGGAGACAGACTACTGATAATACGTTAACACTGCACACATTAATCTCCTACGTCAATTATAAAAATCTTAACATGTATGCACTTATAATCGATGCGCAAAAAGCATTTGATAGAGTTAATTTGGAATATTTATTTGATATTTTAGTATACTTTAATATACCCCAAGATTTCATTCTAACATTAAGGAAAATATACAACAACGCTTATACTAATTTATCAATAAAGACTTCTCTAAAAGAATACAAATTAAAAACGGTACTCGTCAAGGATGCCTGTTATCTCCTATTTTATTTACCCTATATTTGGAACCATTATTTTTACACATTAAACAAAATATTTATTATAATTCCCCGATATTATATGGTATGAGGATAAATATGGCTGCCTTTGCAGATGATTTAAATATATATTGTACCACGCCTGTTTCAGATACTAAGAAAATATTAAAAGCAATGGAAGACTTTGCGGAAGTATCTAACTATAAAATTAACTTTAAAAAAAACAAAATATTTCCATTAAAGACGCCCACACCTTTTTCATTATTACCACTGATAGGACAGGTAAAGTCGGAGGAAAGAACAAAATACTTGGGTATTGTTTTTTCAACTGACAATAGAGACTTTTTTGTGAACAATGTTAAAAGAATTTGGGATCAGATAACATCTGACTTAAAACGATGGAGTAACTTGAAATTACCAATAATGGCAAGAACCGCAATTATCAAAATGAATGTGCTTCCCAGAATATTATACATTTTCAGAGCTACGCAACTTAGAATTACAAGGAAGTTTTTTAAACAACTTCATATAGGACTAGGAAAATTTCTTTGGGAACCTAGGAAAACGAGAATAACATATGAGAAATTGATGACTCCGAAAAATAGGGGAGGTTAGATTTACCAGATTTTTAAACCTATTATTTAATAATAAACGCTAACAGAATATTAAGAGTGATTCACTTCGATAGATCCAGCCTGAGGTGGTCACCCAAATGGTTGATCCTGACTCATAAACATGTAACTGGAGTGGCAATTAATTGTAAAGCATTACCCTTTTTAAATAAAGGAACTCTCAGTAAATATGACTTGATGGAACATGTCAAAGTATATGTAACTTCAGTTCAAAATCTTTTTACTTCTTTAAACCTGTTACAGTATATGATGACATTTCAACCATTCTACAAGAACCCAAATTTAACAATTGGTAATCAACTGATAGATTTAAAGAAATTCCCACTAATAAATGAGTTAACTATACTTGATGTATACCCCTTTCTTGGTGTGTCAATACAAGATATTTTAAGAGAAATGAATCTTCCTATTTCATATCTAATTATCATGAGGCAACTAAAAGATCTTGCCATAAGTTATTTCAGTAACTTTAAAGTTAGAGAAGAAGACCTAAACATTTGCCGCAATTTATGGCAAACTCTGAGACAAGACAGTAAATATATAACTGCCTCATATAAATTGATAAAAGAGGTGAAATATGACAAACACATTCTCCTATCTAATTACTGGAAGGAAAAATTAGTATTGGTTGATGACAGTAGGATTTTGAAAGCAATTAACTTAACACTAAAAGCAAAGCAGTATCCCTACAAAAATTATTATTCACTCAATTGATGATTTTTAATAATGCGTACTATACTTGTCTTACGCTTCATAAATTTAACTCAAAGAACTCTCCTAAATGTCCGTACTGTGTAGATCAGACGGCTGACCTTTTGCACATGTTCTGGAGTTGTAAATGCATTTTTAAACTTTGGAATTCTTTAACGTTTCAATTACAAAAAATGGGCTACCAACACTCGACACTTTCTTGGGAAGTTATGATCCTTCAAATTTCCCTGAATAATCTGGATAAATCACAAAGGATCATACTGATAAATATTTGCTTATTAATGAAACTTTACATAGCAACAAACTGGTTGAACCCAGCCCAGACTTCTTGGGAAAATTTTAAAACGCTAGCAATAAGACATATTCTAGCACACAAATTATTAATTAAGGACCACAAGAAAAGTATAAATAACACAACAATTTGGGAGCAAATCTTTAACACTGTGTTGGCCTAGAGGTTCTTATCCACTTTTTCTCAGGATGCATATTCATAGTATAGAGTCAGTTTAGATTAGATATAGATTATATTATTAATACAGATTGATGTTTTTTCTGTTGTATTACCAATCCAATAATTTATGTTAATATACAATGTTTTGTGTGACTGTTGGAAGCATTCATGTATATATTGTATATATGTAGTAGTTTTGTATTAGTATATTTGAAAACACTAAAAAACGGATTATTGAAAAAAAAAAAAAAAAAAAAAAAAAAACCCTCATTAGGTCAATCATTTTGTATAATGCCAACTTTGGCATGTATCTGTCCAGACCCATGCAACAATTTGAATACCCACAGAGATACCTTACTAAAAGGATACAAGTCCTAAATAGTAGGTTTTGCATGGACCACCTCAAAGATTTATCACAATACCCAGTATCCTACAGAGTGCTTAGAGGTGACATGTCTGGCATACAAGGCATCCTCTTACCTAATACAGATGGACCTACTGAACATTAGAAAGTCAAATGGCATCAGAAATATTCAGTCCAGGTATCTAAACTGAATGTTGTGGAGAGATGGATATATATATCCAGAACAGACTATCCATTCAAATAAAACAAAGCTCATCCCTGTCCATATTCAAATGCAACTTGGATCTAAGGATGGGTAATAGAAAATGTACTCCAGGATTACCCCTCATGCCACTAATGGATAGAGGCAGCTCCTAAATGCTGCATCCCTTACATGAGTCCACTCAAATTATCTACACTGTGATCACATTTATTCTCACAAGGGCTAATATACAATTATCGGCCATAGGATAGGTAAGACCAAGCAGGAAATATTAATTCAATCACCAAAATGGAAATTGGCTAAGCTTAAAATGTTCTCTAAGTGAACCTATGTTGTGGTAGTAAATAGTTTTAAAAAATTGCCATTTTTAGATCACTAAGTGCCACTGTCACCCCCCCCCCCCATCTTCAACAGCTTCCGGCGCCTCTAAAGCAGACATGATTGCAGCTTTAGTCACAGCTGCATCAGAGAATAGCAACCAGGAGGACAATCAGAATGGCCATGGAGATGTACAACACTCAGAAAATGGACATCTCAACCTTTTCACAGAGGACTTAAAAATCCATCGGGAGTTAAGAGACTTGAAACTTGAGTTGGAGGCCAAGCGTTTGGAAATAGAAACAGCAGAGAGACTGAGGTGTCTAGAGACTGAGAAAAATGAGAAACCTCTACGTCTGCAGGCTGAGGAGAATGAGAGGCAGAGGAAACATGAAAAGTAGATGCTGACTCTTTGCCAGAGTCACGGAGGTAATGGGGAAGGGAATAACTGAATCTCAGATGTAACGAAGGTCAGTAAATTTCTTCCACAATTTACAGAGGGGGATAATTTTGATAGTTTCATTCATATGTTTTAGAGGGCATGTAAACAGCAAGATGTTGACAAAGGGCTGTCGGTACATTTCCTGACCCCCTTACTCCATGGTAAGCTGTAACTGTTCTTTCCAAACTGTCTGAAAATGACTGTTTAAATTATAATGTTGTAAAAAGCTGTTTGCTAAAATGTTTTAAGTTAACACCTAAAGCTTATAGAAAAAAAGTTTTGTGAGCATAGATGCAAGTCAGATGAAAGTCTGTGTGAATATGTTGCTGAACTAAGCACTTATTTCCATAGGTGGGTGAGTGGATGTCAGGTCACCACTTTTGAAGGTCTGGCAGACCTTTTGGTGCGGGAACAAGCCCTTAGCACTTTGCCTGAGGACATGAGGATCTGGTTAACTGACAGACAATGTGCTACTGTAGATGAGTTGGGGAAGAAAGGGGACCTATACCTAGCAAGCAGGGCATCACTGCACAGGAAAGGGACACCCAGTGCTGCTCATGGGTCTAAGGGAACCCATGGTGGGCAGCCCAGACTTCCCCAACAGAATCTGCCAGTAGCAGTGGAAGCCACTAATCCAGGTACACATCCAGGCCCAAGGGTTAACTGTTTTAAATGCAATCAGTGGGGCCATGTAGCATATAGATGTCCATGGAGGCAAGGTGGGGAACAAAAGGTGGGAGAGCCAGTAAGTAGGAATGACAAAATGCCAACAGTAGGTTTTCTTGAAACAACAAGGGTACCAAACTACCACCCTGCAGATGTCCTGATAGGCAATGATTTTGCTAATGCAGTACCGTGTGTTCAAGGAGTTACATGCAGTCGGGCTTGGAGACAAGCATGTGGATCTGGTAGCCTGGGAAAGACCCAGACAGACTGCACTCTTGCAGCCAGGACTGGTGAGATGGTTACTTCAGGGAGGGAGCTACCCTATAGCAGTGAGACTGAAGGTGAGCCACAGCTGCTTGTGGGTACTGATGTTCCCTTGGACAGAGTGATTGCAAGGGCAGAGGTGAGTAGTAGTACCCAGGCTGACAGTGAGGAACCGCTGTCTGATGATATCAGACTTCCTGTGGAAGGGGAACTGGGAAGGGTTGCTAAGAGACAGTTGAGGCAGGCTCAGCTCTCAGACCCTACATTACAAGGCCTGAGAGAAGTAGCTAGTGAAGCACCTGATTCTCAAGGGAAGGAGGAATCTGTATACTGGGACAAATGGTTACTGTATAGAGAGTGGAACCCTGAAAGAGGGCTAGAGGGGGAGAGAAAACAGCAGTTTATAGTGCCCAGAGCCTACCATCTGGCACTTCTAGCCATAAAAGAAATGGCAGCCCCTGCAGGTATGGCAATTGCACGGCTTCAAAAATCCAAATTGCAATACAAAATGAATACCAAAGAGCCAGCAAACTGTAGCATTTTAATATTTATTCACTTAAATGGCTAAATAGCCTTATACCATGAGAAAGGAAACAAAAACAGACAGGTTTCTTTCCTTGCGACAACAAGGGTACCAAACTACCACCCTGCAGATGTCCTGATAGGCAATGATTTTGCTAATGCAGTACCGTGTGTTCATGCAGTTACATGCAGTCAGGCTTGGAGACAAGCATGTGGGTCTGGTAGCCTGGGAAAGACCCAGACAGACTGCACTCTTGCAGCCAGGACTGGTGAGATGGTTACTTCAGGGAGGGAGCTACCCTATAGCAGTGAGACTGAAGGTGAGCCACAGCTGCTTGTGGGTACTGATGTTCCCTTGGACAGAGTGATTGCAAGGGCAGAGGTGAGTAGTAGTACCCAGGCTGACAGTGAGGAACCACTGTCAGATGATATCAGACTTCCTGTGGAAGGGGAACTGGGAAGGGTTGCTAAGAGACAGTTGAGGCAGGCTCAGCTCTCAGACCCTACATTACAAGGCCTGAGAGAAGTAGCTAGTGAAGCACCTGATTCTCAAGGGAAGGAGGAATCTGTATACTGGGACAAAGGGTTACTGTATAGAGAGTGGACCCCTGAAAGAGGGCTAGATGGTGAGAGAATACAGCAGTTTATAGTGCCCAGAGCCTACCATCTGGCACTTCTAGCCATAAAAGAAATGGCAGCCCCTGCAGGTATGGCAATTGCACGGCTTCAAAAATCCAAATTGCAATGCAAAATAAATACCAAAGAGCCAGCAAACTGTAGCATTTGAATATTTATTCACTTAAATGGCTAAATAGCCTTATACCTTGAGAAAGGAAACAAAAACAGACAGGTTTCGGCTATACAAAGTACATAGCCTTCACCAGTGTTAAAAAACAGTAAAACAATTGCTTCCTTTTATAATTTGACTCATGAGTGAATCCCCGGCTAATTGGTCCATCACAAATGCTCATTGAGCCCTGGTGGGAATAAAACACTCAGCTTTATGATCCATTTCTTTTCTTTGTCATTTAATATTTGGTGCCATCCCACTTTGTTTGACCTGTTGTCAGTAACTTTATCAATCACCATAAATCTGAAAAGTGCATTCATGTGTCCCACTGAATGTTTGTATAGTGCATTGGTAATTTTCTTTGTTCTGATGTCACTATAATGTTCCAATATTCTAAGTCTGAGGGGTCAAGAGGTCTGTCCAACATAGAATGCAGAACAGGTATATGTGGCAAGGTAGACCACCCAATCTGTCCTGCAATTTGCAAAGAATGAGATGTCAAACATGTTGCCAGTATTTTTACTTGCAAATTGTTTGGATTTCATGACTTTGACATGAATACAATGACCACAGGGGATGCAGCCCATAAGTAGATTATCCGTTAATACCTGTGTAGTATTCATTCAGGTATTTGCTGCTCTATCTGTGGTGAATATACCTATTAAGGTAGTTTGTGTTAAATCATCCTTGGTCCTGAGAGCATGTTTGTAATGGCTGAAGTGTGATCCTAAATTCTTACCTCTTCTAAAGGAAAAATGGCATCTCTCCTCAAGGAAATCCGAGAGTCTGCTATCTGCTAGAAGAATATTCCAGTGCCTATGAACACTATTTAGCAGCACATCAGTATTTCTGCCATACGTGGTAACTAGGCAAATTTTAGATTCATCCACTGGTTTCTTCTCCTTGTATATCAAAAGCTCTTTCCTATCAAGTGTGGCCACTCAATTTCTGGCATTATAGAGATTTCCCATTTTGTAACCCTATCCTTAAATCTGATGGCAAGAGCCTCCTTATAATGTTCATAAGTGGCATTGTGTGATCATATACGCTTCATCCACAGGAACTGGGATTTGGGAATGTTCCTGCAGATGTGTGGCGGATGGAAGCTGGAGGCATGAAGGAGAGAGTTATATTGAGGATATTTGCGGTAAACTTCTGATTCCAGTGTATGATCATTATTCCTGGCAATTAGGACATCCAAAAACATAATTCTGTTATTATTATAATTAACTGTAAAATGTATGCCCCATTTATTTTCATTGAGGTACCCCACAAATTCCATAAGGTATTCTACATCTGATCTCCATACTAGCCAGTAATCATCTAGATATCGTCTCCAGATGTCAATCTCCTCTAGGTAAATACGTGTATTATCATAAATCAATTGTTCCTCTAAATGGGCCATGAAGAGGTCAGCATAGATAGGGGCAAAAGAAGCACTCATGGCTGTGCCTTGGACCTGCAGATAACATTTATTTTGGTAATAAAATACGTTCTTAGTAAGAACGTGTTCCACAAGGCAGATCAAGAAGGCCTATTTAAAGATATTTCACCAAGGGGGCTTAGGGTACGTATACAACCCCTAGTCAATAAGATAGATACTGATCTTATGGACCAATGGGCTATGGCTCAACAAAAAGCCTCTATGGGCTTTGTGGAAGTATTAGCGGCCCATTATGAATGAACCAGTGATACAGATATTATGGAAGTAACCAAAATGTGCGAGGATTTAAAGAGGTTTGAGGGCCAGCCCTCATACATTATAGGTCTCACAAACTCAGTCAGGACCTACTAATCCTGGAACCGCAACTTAAGGAAAGAAAGATGCGAAAGTTCCAGAGGGACCTGGCTGACTATGATAGGGGGACCCCATTCACTACTAATAAACATGTTAGGTTTGGAAACACCAACAGGATGGTAGTGAAGCAGAAATGACCCAGGTCAATATCAAAAAGACCCACTTCATCTAGCTACGATACCTCAGGGGATGAATCCTCATCAGGTATGGATCCAGAAACACAGCACGCCTCAGATTCACCCATATCCAAAAGGGCAACACACAGGTCCCTTTAGGGGCAGACAAAGGAGGGGAGTGAGGAAACACTGTAAATGTAGACAGTATGGAGGGATTACTGAAACTAATGACTCAGAAATAACCAATAAGAATAATGTACACAAAAAGGAAAATCCGCTAAACTGTACAAATAAAGGGTTCTCCTCCAATGTCACAGATTATTCCACCACTCGATAGTTGGTCACACAATTTATTGATAAAATCACAGCTCCAAAACACCACCAGATGAAATACAAGCTTCCGTGTAATAGTTACATATAAACCAAAGATTGAGTGCGCTTTCGTCCGTTCCTTATGGACTTCATCAGAATCTAATGGATCATGGGATACAATCCTTAAATACACAAGCAAACAGCTAACAAATCCAATTGACCGTTAATTAGCAATTAATTGAGTAATTTCACAGAATTGGTATAAAAGCACTTAGAAGAACTGTTAATACATAGAAACAGTATGTAACGTACATCTGAATACGTAGCTCAGAACTGATGTATAACACAAAGCTGTACAACGATGTTCTCATAAAAAATATACCCTAATTACACCTATTGTCATTCATTCTATAAAATCTAATTGTGTTTAGAAAAAACATGTTTAAATAGTATATGTATATAAGAAAATGTGTAAATAGTATATATAAATAAATAAATAAATATAAATGCAGGAAGTATTGATGTATATATATATATATATTGTATACATAGGAAGGTGGAGACAACAACATCTGTCATGTTGTTCAAAACATCAATTCCATATTAAAAAATATATATATGTAGAAATGTATGTGTTACACCCAAATAATGATATGTAATAAATATTGTAATGAAATAAAATGTTTAAAATATTATAGTATTTATAATAAATACTGTAGATATAATAAATATATATGTATATGAAATGAATATAAATACTGTAAATAGGTATAAATATGTATCAATACAAATATAAATATGAAAAATACTAAAATGAAATCCAACTGATCTTATTAGTAACTAAAACATTTTAAAAAATATATGTATAAATATATAAAATAAAATATGTATGTATATATATATGTGGTAGTAGCAATCAATTAAATAATCTAACAAATGAGTATAGATTCAAAATAATAAAAATAATTCATTTATTGTTTATTTCATGTTCATGTTCATTATTTGTACAATTTAGCGAATTTTCCTTTTTGTGTACATTTGTGTTCGGAGGTGGTTTTGGAGGTTTTGGTCAATAAGAATAATGTGTTGAATATTTCCTCTACTTCTTTGTCACAAACACAGATACATGTTTTAAATAAAGGCCTTAATTTCATTCCTGTTTTTTTTTTGTCTCTGAAGACGTTCTTGCACAGGACATTATTGCTTTTTGTAGATTACTTAACTTAAGTTTACATTTTCAGACAACACCTGTGCCTGTCTGTCAGAACGTGTTTAAATATCATAAATCCCATTTTACTCCACCAATGCATCACAATGTCCACATGTTCCAGACCTCTATTCTCAAAGATTTACACTTCCACTCTAGGGAATTTCGAGCTAAATCTAATAAGCTCTCAAAGATTGAAATTCAGGCCATACAGGAATTGGAGAGGAACCATGATCTGGTCATACTACCTGCCAAGGGTGGGGCGGTGGTAGTTATGGACTGGACACAATACAATATGGAAGGTGGTAGACAGCTAAATGATGGGCGATACTATACATCCATGCCATTGGACCCAACATTTAGGTTTAAGAAACAGACCAATTTTTGGTGTCTGCCAGGAATGAGGGAATTATTACTGACACTACTCTTTACCACCTGACAGTGTCTGATCCAATGAGTCAGTAAATCTACTTTCTCCCAAAGATACATAAGGATCTTCATCAACCACCAGGTAGGCCCATTGTCTCAGGCAGGGGCTCCATTACCGAGCCACTCTCACAATTCCTTACGAAACATCTACAGTCTTTATTGAAATGGAGTCGGTCCTGAATACAGAATACCACAGAATTTTACAAGTGATCTCTGAGATGCAGCTGGAACTGAATTGGCTACTGTGTACTCTAGATGTCTCCGTATTATACACCAACATTCCTAATTGGTTGGGCTTGGAAGCACTGGAATACTGGCTTTACATGTCAGAACTGTATCAACCAGGGTTTAATACCTTCTTGATCTGCCTTGCGGAACACGTTCTTACTAAGAACGTATTTTATGTCCAAAATAAATGTTATCTGCAGATCCAAGGCATGGCCATGGGTGCTTCTTTTGCCCCATCTATGCTGACCTCTTCATGGCCCATTTAGAGGAACAATTGATTTATGATAATGCACATAATATTTACCTAGAGGAGATCGACATCTGGAGACGATATTTAGATGATTGCTGGCTAGTATGGAGATCAGATGTAGAATACCTTATGGAATTTGTGGGGTACCTCAACGAAAATAAATGGGGCATACATTTTACAGTTAATTATAATATTAACAGGATTATGTTTTTGGATGTCCTAATTACCAGGAATAATGATCATACACTGGAATCTGAAGTTTACTGCAAATATCCTCAATATAACTCTCTCCTTCATGCCTGCAGCCTCCATCCACCACACATCTGCAGGAACATTCCTAAATGCCAGTTCTTGCGGATGAAGCGTATATGCTCACACAATGCCACTTATGAACATTATAAGGAGGATCTTACCATCAGATTTAAGGATACGGGTTACAAAATTGGAAACATCTATAATGCCAGAAATTGGGTGGCCACACTTGACAGGAAAGAGCTTTTGAGATACAAGGAGAAGAAGCCAGTGGATGAATCTAAGATTCACCTAGTTACCGTGTATGGCAGAAATACTGATGTGCTGTTAGTGTTCGTAGGCACAGGAATATTCTTCTAGCGGATAGCAGACTCTCGGATTTCCTTGAGGAGAGATGCTATTTTTCCTTTAGAAGAGGTAAGAATTTAGGATCACACTTCAGCCATTACAAACATGCTCTCAGGACCAAGGATGATTTAACACAAACTACCTCAACAGGTAATCTACTTATGGGCTGCATCTCCTGTGGTCACTGTACTCATTGTGGCAAAGTCATGAAATCCAAACAATTTACAAGTAAAAATGCTGGCAACATGTTTGACATCTCATTCTTTGCTAATTGCGGGACAGATTAGGTGGTCTACCTTGCTCTGCATTCTATGTTGCACAAACCTCTCGACCCCTCAGACTCAGGATATCGAAACATTATAGTGACATTAGAACAAAGAAAATTACCAATGCACTATACAAACATTCACTGGGACACATGAATGCACTTTTCAGATTTATGGTGATTGATAAAATTACTGGCAACAGGTCAAACAAAGTGGGATGGCACCAAATATTAAATAACAAAGAAAAGAAATGGATCATAAAGTTGGGTGGTTTATTCCCACCAAGGCTCAATGAGCATTTGTGATGGACCAATTAGCCGGGGATTCACTCATGAGTCAAATTATAAAAGGAAGCAATTGTTTTACTGTTTTTTAACACTGGTGAAGGCTATGTACTTTGTATAGCCGAAACCTGTCTGTTTTTGTTTCCTTTCTCAAGGTATAAGGCTATTTAGCCATTTAAGTGAATAAATATTCAAATGCTACAGTTTGCTGGCTCTTTGGTATTTATTTTGCATTGCAATTTGGATTTTATTATATTAGGTATAGGATCACTGAATAGGATTACTAAATTAGAAATATGACAGTTATCAGACCATAAAGCCTTTACAAAATATCTGAAGTCCTTCCAGTATTGAACAACATTTCTACATTCAGTGAACATGTGAACCCAGTTGGCCTCTAGTAATTTGTCACATTTCCAACATTTACTTTCACTGTTTTTGAGTATAAGATTTATTTTATTTGGGGTATAGAAACTCCTATTCATAAATTTCCATGTATACAATCTCCAATATAATGAAGAAGAGGTACCATATTTAGATTTCAATAACAGTTTTTTGGATTCATCAGATATTTGTTCTCCGTTAATCTTTACATAGTAATTCCAAAAATCTGAGTCAAACTTTAGAGTGTCTTCTCTTAGTACCTTATAGATAGGTGAGATACTTAATTTTTGATCATCTGTCTTTTCAAGACACCTAATAAAAAGCTGAATCAAACTAGGTATAGATTCAGTCTCTAGGTTGATAGATACTCTCATTTTGTTTTCTATAAACTGCCATAATGAGTGGATAAACAACCAAATGTCTTGACTATTATCAAAACTACATAAAAGAGAGTTTAATGGTTTAATGCTCTTATTTTCAATAAACTGATTATCAAGTTATTTTCCTTTAATTTTTGCATCGCATTGATGTTGAAAGAATCTAGGCAATCAGGGGAGTATGCTATAGGGAATATAAGAAACAGGAATTATTTAATGTTGTAATTACAATCAATTCTAGTTTTAAAGTTACTAAATATTTGATTAATGCCATAAGACAAATGATCAAACTTCTTATTAAATAAATAAAATTTATCTAAAAGCCAATCAACTCTACTTATTCCATATTGTTCTTTAAATTGATTTTCTATAGTTCTGACATAAGTTATATGAATCTCATGTATTATTTTCCGGCCAGATATATAGGTAGGTGAGATCCAGTGTAATATTACATTAATTACAACTGATTTGGAATAAAGATCTAAGTTAGGGAATGCTATCCCATTGCTGTTCCAAGCTCGTGTATATGCAATCCTAGGTTTTAAGGGGAACCATAAAAATTTAAGTAGCATGGAATCTAATTTTTAAATAAGTTTTTGGGAGGGGGTAGTATCAATAACTGTATATAAAACAAAATTTTAGGTAAAATTATCATTTTAATTAAAGACAGCATATCCTCCATTGTGAAGAACATTTTATTCCATCTTTTGATTAGTTCTCTAATGGTGGTTATTAAATTATTGTAGTTTAGTTTAACAGACTCTTTCCATGTACTCTTTATACTGACACCCAAATATTCTAATACATCATTCTCCCAATTAAACAGGCTATTCTATTTTACATTTTTGTTGATATTTTTCTTAATTAGTAATGTTTTGGATTTATTAGGATTAAGTTTAAACCCTCTTTCAAACTTGCTTAAGGTATTTATAACATCATGCAAAGAACCATCAATATCACCCAATGTTAACAACAAACCATCAGCAAATAACTGTATCTTAGGACAATAGTCCTTATTAACTTTAAAGCCTTTTATATTTTGCTTGTTTCTGATATATGTAGCAAAAGGTTTCACTGAAAGAGCAAACAATAATGGTGGCAAAGGACAACTTTGTCTAGTTTCCTTGAGGATTTCTAGTGGTGAGGATAGACATGATCTGATTTCCACATAAGCTTGTGCCCCACTATAAATTTTCATTAATAAGTTGACAAAATCTGAGGAGAATTCAAAAATAATCAGAATTCTTTGTAAATAAGACCAACTAATAGAATCAAAAGCCTTTTCTATGTCTAGGCTGATAATAGTTAGTTGTTTTTTTGTATTTGCATGCTATGTCTATTAATGACAGTAATTTAATAATGTGAGAAGTCATATGAGTTTACAAAGATATCCTTTGGGATGAGAAATGCCCCAGCAACTTTCCAGAGGCTAGTAGATCATATCCTAGCAGGAGCAGGAGATTTTGCCCTTGCTTACCTAGATGATATTGCCATCTACAGCCATTACTGGCAAGAGTACCCTCAGCATGTCAGGGAGGTGTTGGGCAGACGACAGAGGGCAGGGTTGACCATTAAGCCCAGCAAATGTCAGGTGGGTATGAGAGAGGTCTCCTACCTAGGACATAGAGTGGGGAGTGGTAAGATCAGGCCAGAACCTGCCAAAGTGGAAGCCATTCAGGCATGGTCTGCACCTCTTACCAAAAAGCAGGTGAGGGCATTTGTAGGGAAAGAAAGGTACTACAGAAAGTTCATCCCCAGTTATAGCACCACAGCTGCTCCCCTCATAGACCTGACAAGGAAAAACAGGCCAGATAAGGTAGTGCAGACCCCAGCATGTGAGCATTGCATAGCAGAGGCTTAATGGAGCTTTGAAAGGACCCCCTGTGTTAGCCAGTCCAGATTACAACAAATAATTTGTTGTGCAGGTGGACGCTTCAAGCCATGGGGTTGTGGCTGTACTTAACCAGATTTCTTCAGAGGGAGAAGAGCACCCAGTGGTTTATCTCAGCTGTAGGCTCCAACCCAGGGAGGAATGCTATGCAGCTGTAGAAAAGGAACGCCTAGCCATAGTGTGGGCACTGCAGAAACTTCAGCCTTTTCTGTATGGAAAGAAATTCGCTGTCATTACAGACCACAATTCCCTAACATGGCTACATCAAGCCAGCCAGCAAAATGCCAAGTTACTAAGGTGGAGCCTAAGATTGCAAGCATATGATATGACAGTGCAGCACTGCAGTAGGGTTAGCAATGCCAATGCAGATGGGCTCTCAAGACAGGGACTGGGGTAAGGTATTCCCAGATAGGCTCAACCCTCTCAACCAACGTTTCTCAAGGGTCACTTGAAAAACTAGCTTGAGTTCTTGTGGGGGGGGGGTTGTGAAGGCCGCCAGCCCAGCTAGCAGGAATGTTGTAAATAATTGTAAGTTATTTGTGAATAGTGATATGGTTTGTTTGCTTGTCTTACAAATGTAAGAAAACTACATGTTCTGTTAAACTGGATGTTATGTGCTGTGCTTCAACCACAGTGTACTCTACTGGAAAAGATCAGAGATAACTTGCAAACTAAGAAAATAAGTGAATTGCTTACGATGGTGTTTATCTCAGCTAGGAGACAGAATGTCTGCAGCTAGAAATTCTTTTTATTGTCCGGAAACAGAAATAATTACAGGTTTCAAAGGTAAAGGTGTATAACTGTTTTACAACTTCCAGTTCTAGGCAAATTTCTAAAAGATAAGTATTTTTGACACAGATGTGCTAAATTTTTAAGTTTCTGTTAGCCTGGAAACTAAAGGCAGAGGTGACAAAGAATGATGTAATCGAAGATAGCCCAGCAGAAATGTTTGATAGTAATTTAAGAATTATCTCAGAGAAAAAGTCTGTGCATTTTGTATCTTGTCTTGGATCTAGAAACATGCTCTCACCAGCACTTTTGCTTTGCTAATAGTAAATACTAGATTACAGTGACTTCTCTTAGAGATAGATAGGAATATAGCAAGATTTGTTTAGATGTTTTCTGTACTTATGTGAGACTGTCCTGCAATGCTGTTTTAAAATATTTCTTGTGATTCTGAACTCTGTTGTCACTGTGTTGAGTTATTGAGTATTGTCTTGTGCTTTTATTATTTAAACCTTTTAATTGTGGCTAGTTTGTTTAGAGATATTTAAGCTCTTAGAGTACTTGCATATGTATTTGGTAACACTGTACAAGCTACTCTTAAATAGCCTTGGCCTTGGTCACATTTACCATTTGGATTACAGTAACATTACACAGTAGAATTGGTCACCCTTTGGGAAGGGCCTTTTAGTAGCTGATAAGTGTGGTTAGTGGCAGCTGGTACTACCTTATAGTCTGGGCAGAAGGGGGCATAGCTAGTAAACCTGTGCCAGCCTTCCCCAGGAGTGTCTGTGTGTTTGTATAAATCAATTCTCAAAGTGTGTGTCAGCTACTTGGACAGGGACATGAAGCACCGGTTGGACAGATTGAGGGTGCTGGAGGTTTTGGCTTGACCATTCGGCTGAGATCTTAACCCTATAGATGTGCCAGTGAGAAGTCTTATTAGGGATCTGGAGAGAGAGGGAGAAACCAGCCCTAGACTGACTGATCTCTGTGTGCTCTTAAGGGAAACTGCATTTTACTGTGTGTGTACTTTTCATCTTCCCAATGTGTACTTCCCTCACTGGTGTTAGTGGTGAGGATTGAGGCTCTTTGATTACTGGGCCAGTGCAACGGCATCACACAAGCAAAAACTAAATGTCTGTGGCTAACAAAGTTTGCTTATGATTGCAAACAAGAGGGTCTTGCACAAACAAATGACTGGTGCCAAAGTCATGGCCTTAAACTCAATTAAAAAATGTATTATCATCCATTTTGGTAAGAGCAATGTTCCTGCTAACTACCACATCAACAGTAACACCTAAAGTACATAGTGGTGAGAGACCTAGGCACACAGACAGCAAACTTACCTTTGACCTCCATGTCTCCACAGTGGTGAGAAGGGTATTCTGGATTGCTTATCTCATAAGTAAGGGCATTTTCTCCAGAAATAAAAGTTATAACCTCCATGTATTCTTCCTCATCAGGCCCAATAATTCAGTACAGCAATTGGAGAGATCACAAAGGTTAATCACAAAGAAAATTCAAGGTCTTCAGCATCTGTCCTATGTGGATCATCTGAAATCACTCTCACTTTATTCTGTTTCATACAGACTACTCAGAGGCGCTCACTGCTTTGCATACAAGGCAATCTCTGACCCTGCTTTATTGGAAATGTTGCATATCCATAAGCCGAATGGTACACAAATTACTTACTCTAAAGACCCTAACCTGGTATGTGAACAGTACCTGCTGCAGGGGCAGATTAGTCTCCTAGAGGTTACCACACCTTTAGAAAAGACTCCCACTTCATGTCAAACAGAGCACCTCACTGGCCCTCTTCAAAAGCAATCTGGACGATTGTATGGGTAACCGTAAATTCACCCTGGGGGTTGCACCCATCTCCCTCTTTGATGGGACAATAGGTGCTTATCATGGAAATAAGGTTAGAATTTGGCTGGGCTTGTAAGGGTCCTAGGGCCATTAGCCTAGAAACTTCCTATGAATCTATGATCCTATGAACACTTCAAAAAACTTGTTCTGCTGTTTACCAGTGTCTGCATTAGGATGATGAGTGTTTAGTTTTGTTCTGAATGTTGGAGAAATGTGCATTCTGTTAATGCTCAAAGGTTTTTTACAACTCGTATCATCTATGTCTCTACAGCACAGCACAAAAAGGTACACTCTTCTGTTCTCGGATTAATATTGTTATGAGTTTTTCTTTAATTGAAACACAAAATTCTTTGTGCATTATATTTAATCATATCTAGCCAGTACCATGATAAATAGGAATAAAATGCCCAACTATGACCGAAGTGACCCGGGTTCAATTAATGGCTCAGAATTCTGACATGCTGACATGGGGAGGATGAGTGCATGCACAAGGCATACTTGGCTGTAGACTTCCCTGATGGAGGGAGGGGAAACAACTGTGAATGTGCTATTAAGGGTGGGTGGAGCAACCTGCTATAATCAGTGCTGGTGCCCACCACACATTCTACCCTTGAGAATATTACTGGGCACACAGGAAATAAGCAAAAGCACTCTCTGGCAGTAGTACCACTCTGAGGTTTATTCATCATCTCACCTGCCATGAACATGTGTTGTAAATAGCCCAGGACAGGTTAAGGTAGGAACAGTAACCCGGTGAATGAGGACAGGAACTGGTTGTAGCTGATGGTCAGCTGCAGGAAGCCAAATTGCTGCTAAAATTATCTTTTCTGTTGCATTGCTACCCCTTGACTTAACTGTAGCATACTAACACTTCAGCAAAATCACAATCTTTGTGCACGACAGATTAGTAGCTCTGTGTGTGCTGTGCAAGGCAGACACTATTTTCTATAAAATATTGCAGTTCCAGAAAAAGAATACCTCCAACAAGTGGATCATTTAACAAAAATGCAGTCAACTATGTGCACCAACACTATTTTCTTCCTTTCAGGGAGCTCCTTTTTGTTTTCTTCCTATCTGCAACAAAAGCAGTGGAAAAACGTTCCATAACACTGGGCACATATTTTTGAGAGCAACTACTGACATCAGTGAGACTAAGGACTGCCTGTGTTTGCTCGTGGGACATAACTGATTGTAAAAATTACAAATGTCCTAGTGTCTGTAGTATGTCATGCAGGCGAAAACAAATTCCTCTGCCGAAGCATGACAGAGATTAAGTTAAAAAAAAAAACGATAAGTAAGTGACCCTTGCCTTCCGTTCAATGCTTGAAAATGAACTTTTAATGAAGTGCTAGTAGGTTTCTAGTAACTAAGCCATAATGGGATTTTATAGTAGAGAAGGTCAGATGCAATATTTTCTCAATATTGTATATGTCACATTCAGAAGACAAAAGCTCGCAGAGGAGTTCCACTTGATGGCTGCCAATAAACAACACAAGACACACACAGACTTACTACTGTATGACATGTGCAAAGTAAAATGAGCTGAAAATGGCCTCCAATCACATTGGCTAACAAAGCTGTAACATGATGGGTCACAAATGGAATCTGTACAAAGCTGTACCGTTGATGGGTCACCAATGGAATCTGTACATTTCTGCAAAAGTGTAACATATGCACTTGCTGTTTAACTCTGATGTACAGAACACCATCTTATGTATTTGGAAACCTGGCTTTTATTAGTACAGACTTCACTATTTATTTTGTTTTATATTATTTGTATTTGATGACTGGGTGCAGCACTTTTTACAACAATGCCAGATGCAGGCTCAGCTCAGATTACATCAAGCACTAAAGCTATAAAAAGGTTAAAACAGGAAATCAAAGGCAACATGAGGACATACTTGTCAATCAGGGTATCGTGTATATTTACACTGTGCAGATATTCATAGGTTATAATGAATTAGGTGTTTGAGCAGGAGCATGAAAGGAATTACATGCCACTCCAGTAACAAAAAAAGTTTCTAGCCAAACTAAAACTTGCAGAGGTGACCAATAACACTGAGCAGTCTGAATCCAGAGACAATCCAAGCACATATTTTGCCAAACTATTACAACAAGACTGTCCAAAGGCAAATAGACTATGTACATATTTACAGAAGGATGATTAGCAATGAAAAAATGAGCAAGTAGGGTGTGGATGAGAAAAATTAATACTTTGAAAGAAAGTCTGGGTGAGCTATATGATGTCATGTATTATTGTATCCGTCTTTATAGTGATTGTTTGAATTCAGGCCTGAAATCAGAATAGCTTGTGATGTCAGTGAATATAAAGAGAGATGTGATGTGAGATTTATGGTGTAGATATAGCTTTCAATCGTACATCTCCAAAATGTGAAAATCTTCCTCTCGCAATGAGGAACAAATGGCCAAAATATGAAACACTGCCTCTCACAATGAGGAAGAAATAGGTAAAATGTGGAATAGTACCTCTCACAATGAGGAAGAAATGGGTAAAATATGGAACAGTACCTCTCACAATGAGGAACAGATTGGTAAAATGTGGAATACCACCTCTCAGAATGAGGAACAAAAGGGGTAAAATGTGGAACAGACTCAGACAAATTAGGAACAATAGGGGTAAAATGTGGAACAAACTCTGACAAATTAGGAACAAATGGGCAAAATGTGAAACACTACCTCTCACAACGAGGAATGGGAAAAAGGAACATTAATGCGGCACAAATAGGCAAAATATAGACCACTACTGCACACAATGTGGAACAAACGAAAACAATGTAGCAGTGGAATACAACCTCTCACAAATTAAGAACTAATCGACAAAATGTGGATCATCTACTAACAGCTTCTCCTAGGAATTGTGGTTATTACCTGTTCCTTCACATTTAATAAAAAGATCTCTTGATGAATTGATATGAATTAGTATTACTTAGCATGAAAGCTGATAAAAAAAATTGAATAATGAATGTGTGGCTGATGTGTTCAGACTGAAACGGCACCGAAGCATGGATTTTTCTAACACCTTTATTGGATTATTATTTAAGACATAAATACAAAACGTATTAACATTCGTCATATTCATGCATTGCACGTTACATGTTCTGTGTTCTTACTTTTTAACAATTATGCTCTCGCCTACACATCATACATTACTAAACTCTGCCTTCCAATAAACCTCACTCCTCCTCCAGACATTATTATAACGAGGAACGTTCCTTGCAATAAGTTAAGTAAACAATTGTAGGAATGTTGCTGCGCCTCGAGCTGGCCGTGACCGTCCCTCAACCCCTGCCCAAAAATATTCAAAGTTGCAGCGACCGCGAATGTAGTTACGTAAAATGCACCCCCCCCCCCCGCCAAAAAAAAAAAAAGAATATGCAAGCTTTAGTTTAATAATTTGTAGTAAATATATTCGTTGGAGAACTGTTCAGCATGCAAGTTAGACTGTTTATTCTCTTGCAAGCACAATTGCACATAATTGTAAAAAGCAATCATAGAAATAATAGTCCAAATTGTTTATTTACTACAGTAATTGGACGTTGCAAATTATTTAAAGCACTCACGAATTAAACTCTGCTGATTAATATACAGTGGAGTTTAAAAAAAGGCGGTACGAAGCATTTTTTCATTCTTACTGTCTCAAGACACATAGCAGTGCTCACTCGACGTCCGTGATACTTACCTGCTTTGGGATAAGTTGCTAGTAGCAGGTCATCGGGTTTAGCCTGGAATACCTTTACCCGGTCCCAGTTTGCTGCAAAGTTGGACTGAAGTTGCACCCCCTCGATGGTGACCAGCACCGGTCTAACAATGTTGGGAGTGGACTCTTGCTCTGCCATGTCTTAAAGGAGTAAAACGTTTTTACTGCGTAGTGTAAGTTTTGTGAGAAAGTGTAACTCGGATGATTCAGCAGTTCTTAATTCCCGATGGGAGGAGAGGCGGGGCCATGCAGCGATAAGTAAAGAGTCAGAGAGATGAGCACCATTACAGGTACCTAAATGCTATACTGGAGGTGGTAGCACGGCATACCTCTCAAGTGTACCTCATTACGAGGAAC
Organism: Protopterus annectens; assembly: GCF_019279795.1. Lineage (NCBI taxonomy): Eukaryota > Metazoa > Chordata > Ceratodontiformes > Protopteridae > Protopterus > Protopterus annectens. The sequence goes on along the minus strand of NC_056744.1, from coordinate 1,600,511,366 downwards.
GTACCTCATTTGGGGTTCCACATTGAAAGAGTCTGTCACGCATTCAGTGTTAGGAATTTATTTAAATGAAATCCGTGGTTAATATAGCAATAACCCATGCCTGGGTGTGGGTAATGCTAAATTTACCCACGGTTGGCGTGGTTTGGTCCCGAGGGCGAAGCCTGAGGGACCAAACAAAGCCAACCGTGGGTAAATTTAACATTACCCACACCCAGAAGTGGGTTATTGCTATTATACCATGACATTATTTAAGAAAAGAAACTATTACTTTTCTTAAATAATGGCATAGTATAATGCCTGTTTACTGCCCTTCCGCAGATGTCTGGCATCCGCGGCAGTTCTGATGTACTGCGGCGCCTCGCAGTACATCAGAGTTGTGCAAAGCAACGGAGAATGCAAGATCTCCGTTGCTTTTTTAGCTATGTTAAATGAGTTTAACATAGCGAGACAGTTTAAAATAAGCAACGGACATCTCCGCTGCTTATTTTAACTGTCTCGCTATGTTAAACTCATTTAACATAGCTTAAACTAAAAAGCAACGGAGATCTTGCTTTCTCCGTTGTTTTAAACATTGCGCTATGTTAAATGGGTTTAACATAGCGAGACAGCTTTAAAAGAAGCAACGGAGATCTCTTTTGCTTATTTTAAAGCTGTCTCGCCATGTTAAACCCTTTTAACATAGCGAAACAGTGTTTAAAATCGAAGTTATACTAATGGAAAAAGTCCGGCGACGGACCTTTTCCATTAGTATAACTCGATTTACAACGGGCACGCTGGCCAATCAGTGTGCACGTTTTGGGGGGATCATGGTATAATATAGCAATAATCCATGCCTGGGTGTGGGTAATGCTGGATTTACCCACAGTTGGTGTGGTTTGCCAACCGTCAGTAAATCCAGCATTACCCACACCCAGAAGTGGGTTATTGCTATTATACAATGGCATTATTTAAGAACAAAAATAATTACTTTTCTTAAATAATACCATTGTATAATGCCTCCTTGCTGCCTTTCCGCAGCTGTCTGGTATTCTGCGGCAGTTCTGATGTACTGCGCATGCGTATGCCTACACAGTACATCAGAACTGTGGGAAAAAGCAACGGAGAAAGCAAGATCGCCATTGCTTTTTACAAACTGTTTCGCTATGTTAAATGGTTTTAACATAGCGAGACAGCTTTAAAAAAAGCATACACAGAATATCTGCTTTTTTTTAAAGCTGTCTCGCTATGTTAAACCCATTTAACATAGAGAGACAGTTTGGAAAAAGCAGTGGAGAAAGAAAGATCTCCGTTGCTTTTTACAAACTATCTCGCTATGTTAAAGGAGTTTAACATAGCGATACAGCTTTAAAAAAAAAGCAACAGAGAATCTCCATTGCTTTTTTTAAAGCTGTCTCACATAGCGAGACAGTGTGAAGCAACGGAGATCTTGCATTCTCCGTTGCTGTAAAAAAAAGAGTTATAGTAATGGAAAAAGTCCAGGCGACCGGACCTTTTTCCATTACTATAACTCTGATTTACAACGTGCACGCTGACCAATCAGCGTGAATGTTTTTGAATATTAATGGGGGGGTCGTTGTATAATAGAAATTAATCATATTAATTAATTAAAAGATCTTCTTTATAAGTAAAACCAGCATATTTTAACCATCCTATGACCTTCCTAGTTGAAGTTGTTAGTAAGCCATTAGTATGTGTTCCACATTTTGCCCATTTGTTCCACATTATGAGAGCTAGTGTTCCTCATTTTGGAGATGGAAGGTTGAGAGCTATGGATGCGAGTTTAAAAAAAAATGTTATTTGCACGCTTTTTTAATGGTATGCTATTATCCGCTTGAAAGAAGTGCTGAAAAAAAACATTAATTCCTAATCCTTTTGTGTCTTGTCAAACCAGTCCTTGAAACTGAGCACTGCAGCCTAACAACACATTATTTGCCCTGTTTACCAATGCTCTGCAGTACTCATTTGTCCCTAATATTAAAGGAGCATCCTTGATTTTGGTCCTAGGGGGACCCCAACCACAGCAAGTTATCTTATCTTGATATTTTGTAACATGTCAGTCAAAGCAAGGGGATAATAATAACTTATTTATATCTCTGTTAAAATTCAAAATAATCTCAGGTCATAGTAACAGTGTTTCATCAAGTAACAGGCTTCATATTTCCATTAAGTATCTTATCATTGACGTAGTGACAAGTGTAACTTGACAGGATTAGTTAAATCCTACTGATCGACATTCTATCCACTAAAACTAACAACAAAGCCAGGTTTAGGTACCTGCAAAACATGTGGCAACCGAGAGGTGCTCTTAATCATCTCTGACTGTGTGGGAGCACCACAAAAGCTGCTGCTGGTTGGGAAAAATGAGGAGAAAAAAATGTATTAATTTTCTGATTACACTCTTTAACTTAAACAGGACTATGATATGATACTGTTAGGGTAAAGTTGATAGTGAACATGAGCAAGGTAAGCACTAGTGAGATGAGTAGCCCAGAGTGACTGGTCTCTGTGCATACCTTGGATTGTAAGAAGAGCTGATGCTTCCAGTCTTCAGGGATAGTTTTCTCTGTCGTGTAGTGTTATAAAGGCTGGCAGAACACCAGATGCTATAACTCTCAACTTCTCTGTTCAGGAATTCTGAGAAAAGCCAAAAATAATCAAAGATGGGAAAACATTTTAAATATTACTCTAATTCACTTACAAAGTTAATGGAATAATAAACTTTGCATCAACCTGCATGTTTTTGACATTAAGAGGTATGAAATGTTGATCTCTGGCTTTGCTGATTATCTGTAATTCTAAATCATTTACCAGGAAATCAAACTTTTTACAAGGGACAGAGCAAAATTATGATGCAAAATCATGGATGGTCTGTTAAAGTGACTTATCTCTGCTTCTGTTTGATGACTACTAAAGAGTCACTGATCTGGTGTGGCAGTACCAGTGTTGTACAATGCATTGCTATTTGCTAAATAAGTGTAAAACTAGTATTGCTATGGCTTATGGGTGTGTGTGTGATTTTTATCTGTGCGCACATCCAGTAATGCTGGGAGATATACATTACTCTTCTGGGTAGCAGTAAAAAATGAAGTTAACAGGTAATTATATTTCAAATGTCAGGCATAAACTATATTACAGAAGATTCAGACGCTTAGATCTTCTAGGAGTCTGGTGACCCCCACTCCACAGACTGTATAAATGGATTTTGACTTGGGCTTAGTTGTGGGCTCTGCCTTCAACTGAACCCATTCTAAAACCATCTCTGCTTGGATTTATGTGTATCAAAGGTTGTTATATGTTTTGTGATAGCAGGGGATTGTGTGGTCATTACTTTAATTTTCATCACAGTGAAACATTAGAGGTCTGCACAGAAGATCATTATAGTTTGTGTTTAGGCTAGTGACAGTATGGTCATTGTTTCTTTTACTTTTCTCACAAACCTCAGATGTTTACAAAGACGTTTACTATAATTTGTATAGGGGCAGTGTACTGTCTGGGAGCAACAAAGTGGAATACATTAGTGTGATCATTTTTTCACTTTCCTCACAATCACGCATCAGGCATGTGGCTGCCTTTGGAGTTAGGTGCTATGTATACATATGACAGCAGTAACTTGACGTATATGACTTTGGCCATTTGAACCTCTGCTTTCATCCCAATCTGACATCAGAGGGATTCTCAGGCAGTGACTTTCTTTTGGGGAGGGGAGTGTTAGGGAGACAGGCAGTATTCCCAGATTGAATCTGTATATCCTCACAACAATTTGCTTGTTTATTGCTGGCTATTATTTTGTTGCCTTTGAGCATCAAATTTTGGCACAGTTTATATCTTCCTTGAAAGAATAAAAATAAGACTGAAACAGAATTCTTCCTCGTGATTTTTGTTTAGGCCACTGTTGAATTAAAACGCTGGGAAAATGCTCCAAAATGCATACTAGAGCATCTATAATCCTACGGTTTCTGGGGGGCCCTGGCTTATTGAGCTTACTGTGCTGCTTTGGTCAGGAAAGGTGTGTTGAAATGATGCAAGGAAAACTAAAGTTGAACAGTAACAAATAATTTCTTTCCTTAATTATAATTTCTGTTCAAGCCATCATTGGATGAAAAGGATAAAAAGACTGCATAAAAAGACAAATAAAATGCACTTCAGAGACTATAGAAAAGTTATCGCTTCTTGAAAAGTTTAAATCGTTATGGCAAAATCTGAGATGGGGAAGTGGAGGAGAGCACTGAATGGTGTGTGTGTGTGTGTGTGTGTGTGTGTGTGTGTGTGTGTGTGTGTGTGTGTGTGTGTGTGTGTGTGTGTGTTTTGGGGACAAAAGAGTAGGCAGTGCCTAACGTGCCATTTTACCCAAGTCCAAATCTGTACGTAGAGTCATTGTAATGTATCATTGTTGTAATTAAATGCCAGTAACTGTGAATGTCCCTCTGTGAGATGGACCAACATAGTGTGGTACACAGACCTGCCATAATCTAGAAGCATTGTAGCTACAGGTCAGTCTGTGATTACTACTCCTAAACATTTGCAGCATGAACTAAAAGGTTGTTTGGAGGGGTGGCAGTGACATGGGGCATGGTGATACTTAACCTAGAAGTGCCCAGGGGGCCACTAACTTGACATTTGTTGGGGGCCTCCAAAATACTAACACTGGCCATGTTCATTATACACACACTTTTTATTCTTTTCCTGAAAACATTTATTTTTAATATGACACTGCAGCTTGCTACATGCTCCATGCTCATGCTCTATGTCCCAAGTTTCCAGTTTTGTTAAGTATTGTTTTGACTATCACATCAATGACAAGTTTTTACCTTTTTGTTTTAGTGTCTGAATTTTGTCATTTTGTGTCGAAACATCTTGTAAATAATAGACCCAAAACCCTGTAAACAATATACTCAACTCAGATGCCCTTTCTTTGACATACTTTGCTGCAAATACCATTAATTAATCTGTTCTATGTGAAGTAGTCCCCCTTTCAAACTTTTTGGTGTAACTATTGATGAAAAGCTTAAACTTGATCTTTATATATAGACTAATATTAAATAAACTCACTAAAAGCTGGGGATGCTCTATAGGCATAAAAAATATCTAAACACTTCTACCAGAATTACTCCTGCCAACACATACCTATTACCTTCACTCGTATATGGAGCTCCAGTTCTTAATAATTTCTATATTTAACTTAAATCAAAACTTTAATGTTGCTATACTAAAATAGCTAAGTTTGAAAGTAGTGTCACACACTCTTCTCATCATTGTACTTCCCTGCACTCTCTTAAATGGCTACAACTACAGCACATCAACTGTCTACAACTCATAATTGCCCATGACGTCACTTATAAACCTGCTTCATGCCCTGCCCTCAATTATGTTCTTCTAAGCTATCCACCTACAAGATCCTTAAGATAAGAAGACAAACAATTCCTCTCATTGAATAAACCTAGTAAGTCTGATGGAAAAAAGCCTTTACCTCTCATCTGTCGCTAAAGCTTGGAACAACATTCCTGTTAATAGCATACCCTAACCTTCTGGCCTTCAAGTATGCATTAAAAGAATTTCTAACTAATGCATGGATCTGCTCCTTTTCTAAACGGTTTTAAAAGCAATAGTATCTTGCCCTTCCTGGTTTGTCCTTCCCTTACTTTCAGCTCACCTGTCTTATCTACTTTAGTCTATACCTCCTATATTTCTCTTAAATTCTTTTATGCTTTCCTGTTCCACTTTTTCACCAAGCTCACCTTCTTTCACTATCTTACTTTCATAATCTCTACTTCCATCCTTACTAAAACTATTTTCCTCTTTTTCTTCCAAGCTCACCTTTCTCTCTATAACTCATCTACTTTATAATTTCGCACTAGTCTTCCCCCTGAATATGTCTGTAAAGTCTGTCTATACCTGTTTTATCAACTTTTGCTCACCAGTTCGTTTCATAATTTTTCAGTATTTGCAACATTGTTTTTATTTATAACTACTAATGTAAATTGTAAACTTAAATGCCACTGCAACCACACCTATGAATTTTGCTGTTTTTGGAGCTATTCTCCTCAGGCCTCTGATGACACTGGTAACTCACAGACACATTCAGACTTTCCTAGTAAAGAAATGTCAATAAATAAACAAATAAAATGATGTTCCAACTTCACAGTTCACTGATAAATACTTTAACTTGGCAGCATACTGTACCAAAGTCTTGTTAACGTTCAGCTTGCAACAATTGAATTAAAATCTTTTCACTATAATTCAAAGGTTTCAGTTCAAAACTTCCCTTTAACACTTCAATGATTTGTTAGTAATTCTTATCTTTTGTATTCAGTGGCTGAAAAAGTTACAGAGTGGTTCATTTGTAAGCACCCACTACACATGGCAAAGCCACCATGTGCTTTTCCTTAGAAATATACTTTTGAAATGAAAAAAAATGTTTAGTTCTTTTGATACATGTGATCACATCTCCATAGCGTGTGTAACTTCCAACAGTTCTTCCCAAACGAGGTCATTCTTTGTTTCAGCGTGAATACTCTTAATATGACGTCACTATTTTTGTCTCTTTCTTGTAATGTACTGATCAAGAACATGAGGAAATCATGTATACTCTTTATGTACACTTAAATTTTATGATCATTTCTGACATGTAGTTACACTTTGTACTGCATATTTTATGATCACTACTGACACGTGTAGTTACACTTTGTACTGCATTGTAAGTTCACTTTTATAAGTGCCACAAGTGCCTTGCAACTGAATTGCAGGTAATTGGCGAACAATAGATAGTTTGTAGTATAACAAACATGCACTACTCTAGTCGCACTCACCTTCCTGACTGGCACATTTCTACTGTAGCATCTATGCATGTAAAACTAATAGTTAAGGCAGAATACTGTTAGCTTAAAATTGACAAAAAGGCAGGAGTTAGTGTTGGATGTGGCACAGTTAAAGATGTTAAGATTTGCACTGGGTGTGACGTGGGTGGACAGGATTAGGAATAAGTATATTAGAGGGTCAGCCCAGGTTGGAAGGTTTGGAGACAAAGCCAGAGAGGCAAGATTATGTTGGTTTGGACATGTGCTGAGGAGGGATGCTGAGTATATTGGGAAAAAGATGTTAAGGATGAAGCTACCAGGTAACAGGAAGAGAGGAAGGCCTAAGACAAGGTTTATGGATGTGGTGAGAGAGGACATGCAGGTGGTTGCTGTGACAGAGCAAGACGCAGAGGACAGGAAGAAATGGAAACAGATGATCCGCTGTGGTGACCCCTAACGGGAGCAGCCGAAAGAAGATGATGACTACCAGCTTAAAATTAATTTGTATACCATAGTGTTCACCTGGCTACACCAGTTCCTGAACTCATAGTGTGTGCAAGGAATAGGAAGAGCAAGGGGGTTGTGTGAGAATGTTTAGGGAGACTATAGCAATGTGTATTCAGGATGATACAAAATAACACTGGAAAATGATCACATGGAAGAAATGAAGGATAAACTGAAAAGTTAGCTGTGAGGCTGGGAAGAGAGTGGGGGGTGGGGGCAAATGATCCTAGAAAAGTGCCAGTGGTGTACAGACTATGAAATGTAGAAAGGATAGATGGCAATAACTTCACAAACAGAATTAATAAATTATATTTAAATTAAATTAAATTAAATTATACATACACAAAACAGCTCTCACTTTAACATCACCACTATATACCCAACTGAACACACCAAATTGCTAGGAGTGGAAATAGACAATAAACTAAAATTTGACATTCACATCTCCATGACCATAAAAAAGTCCACAAAAAAACTAGGAGCGTTATACAGAAATAAGCAACTTCTCACCAAAGCAGCAAAAATTTCAATAGCAAATTCCCACCTTATCTCCACCCTACTTTATGCCTCTCCAATGTATACCAACCTAAGGCAATGCAATCTAAACAAGCTTGAGACCTGCTACAACAAAATCGCCAAATTCACCACAGGGGCATCCTACCGTAGTCACCACTGTCTCTCACTTGTGGAACTGGGCTGACTTGAACTCCCTCACATCCTTCAATGGTATCAACTCTCACTCACCCACAAACTACTAAACCATCCACTAAATGTCCCATCCCTCCAGAATCTACTCCAACCCTATCGCACCACCAGACCACTAAGATCCAGCAACAAAAATCACTTGCAGATCACTAAGTCAATAACTTTGCTGGTGAAGCTCTATTCTCTTGCGCCATAGCCAAATTATGGAACTCCCTCCCACCCACAATTACCTCTGTATCATCATGCATCCACTTCAAAACTTTACTAAAAGCACAACTAAAAACATGCTGGCTATGCCCTTGCAACTCCCACTCTAATATCACCCACCCCATCCAACCACTACCTTTCTTTCCACCCCACTAACTACCTTCATTATAGCAAACTCAGATGCTCATAAGCCTAGTACTTATTATACAGCAGGGACTTCTTATTGTAACATTTGTTAATGTCTGTTATGTACTTCGTAGATAAAGATTCTAGTTGTCTACTGATGTGCTATGTTCTTCATCTGTAAATATGTTTTGTAATTAATTGCTATGCAAACCAAATTGTTAATCGCTATGTAATCCAATGTAACTACTGTCTGTTTATTTTAACTGTGGAGCTTTTCTCCCAGGGCCTCCACTGAAAATGGACTTATGTCCAGTCGGACACTCCCGGTCAACAAATGTAAATAAATAAATAAATAAATGTGTATAAAAAAGTTAAAAAATCATAGTCGTGAAAGAGTTAAATCTTCATTCAGCACACTTCTCAACCTCCTAGCACAAGAAGTCTAGAGAAAGCTTAAAATAATGGGGGGACAAAAGGCCAAAAATAGGGACAGAGTTTAAATATCACTCCTATAACTTAGAAAGTTGCTAGAATAACAGGATTAGTGTTTGCATGCATTTTTGAAGGATTTGAACTCTGAAACTCAAATATATGTCATTATTTAGTGACTTCAGTCCTCATTGATTTGCCACAAACCACCAATTTTATGAGGGGCACACCAAAAATATGACAAAATATCTATATATTCTGTGAAAATCTGGACAGTTGAAAGATATGCCCAACATTGAAATGGAAGATGCCCACATCTAAGGCAAAGAAAGAGAGAGGGAACTCATATAAGTCACTCTTGCAGAGAGTGTGAATTCCAGTGAGAAATGAAAATATCCATGAACTAGCCCTCTTCAATGGAAATAAATTCATAGGAGTGTATATAAGTGATCCTGAATACAGGCCTGATTCAGGATGGTATGACTCATCTTTCATAGGCTAACACTAAAAGGAACTGTAAAACAGAACGCTGGTACTACTTGAAGGTAGAGTTCAGTCTGTTATGAATATGAATTACAGTGGGAAATATTGTGGAGAGGTGGCAGTAAATGGAGAGGGGAGAAGAGCCATAGAGGTGCATTAAGGTTGGAGTGAATAAAAAGGGGAATTAAGTCCTTTATTCGATCTTAGGGGAGAACACAAGTGGGGTAAGTGCCTGCAGACCAGAGAAGTATCGAGGGGGATCAATGACATTAAAAGGATGGATAAGCAAAGAAGTAATGAGATGAAATCAGAAGGTGGTAAAAGTATTTATAGAGAAGGTGAGGTACAGAGCATCAGAGGGTCAACTAGCACCATCACGTGGACCTAAAACAGCCCATTGAAAAATGAGAGTAGCCATGATGGGACATGACCTACAGTCCTAAAAACAAGAAGCGACAGAAGAGCTGCTTTGCTGAGGGTGTGGCTGAGGAATGGAATGAGCTCCCAGACTTGTGATATGGAAGATAACATGAGGGGCAACTATTGGATACTGACTGCAGCAGTCAGCCAGATTGGGTGGACTCTTCGTTTCCTAATGGATGCCAATGTATGTAGTCTGCATGAGAAAGTTAAAGAACACAGAAGAACTACAACTTGACAGCCACACATAAGACAGAAAGAAGAAGGCAGGGAAGAAGCATAGGTAGAAGCTGAATAAATTCACCTGAGAGATGAAAAGAGGTAGGAGATGTGGAGAAGGAGTGCAGACATATTAGGGGAAATCTTTGACAAGAAAGGGTAAGATGGGAATAACCTAATAAAAATGTAGGTTAGGCTGAGATAGTCCTGGCATTATGCTGCTTGACGTTGATTAGGCCTTAGAGTACTTAGAAAGAGGTGGGCTACCCTATTAATTGTATTTCAGTCATACAAGGGTAAACAGTATAGCAGAGGAAGCAATGAAATTAGGAAAGGTAAGAAGAGCAGAAACAAGGAAGGTGGAGATGGCAGCACATAAATCAGTACTTCTGGAAGAGCATGCACTATATTATACATGTAGGCCAAAAAAAAGACAAAAGTGGCGTTTATAGGGAATGTTTTTCAGAGTGGTGTGGTAAGCAAAGCTATAGATTGTTAAAAGTAGAGAGGAGGCATATGGGATGGCATGACTGGAGGCAACGAATTGCGTGTGTGTGTGTATATATAAGTGTGTGTGTGTGTGTGTGTGTGTGTGTGTGTGTGTATATATATATATATATATATATATATATATATATATAAAAACATAGGAAGGAAGAGAGGTATTGCAAGTGGGATAGGAAGCATTCATTCTAAATGCATTATTTTTTAAATTTAAGAGTCAGAGGAGTACAGTTGTGGGAAGTACACAGCATAATAGCAGATCTTCAGGAGTGACAATATTTAGTAGTATTTGCTACTTCAACTCACCATAGTTAAGTACTATGCTAGCTCCCCTTACAGGCTATTTTAAGCCAAACTAATTTCCCTTCAATGATCAGAATTAAACCCTGTGCCTAATGTCTGTGAGGTAAACACCTTAACATGATGCCAACTCCCAAACCTTAACTAAATTCAAGTTTAATTGTTATTGCCATTGTCATTATGGCAGTTATAAAGACTGATTCAGGGAAGCAACTGAAGCCAGTTGAGAAATGTTGTTTACTACATGGTATAAGGTTTTCTGTAGAAGAACTGAAGTCTGTATGGGGTGATGCTGCTTTTAGTGATATGTACCACATAAAGTCTAACAACAGTAGCATGAGGTTGGCAGGTCTGTCATGCAGAGGTACCTTAATCTGAAAAACTGCCCCAAAAAATAAACAAATAAAGTTTGTGAGCAGAAGACAAAAATAATACAATTGCTGCAGGAGTCCTGTCTGACATCATCTTCTTTTGGCTGTTCCCATTAGGGGTCGCTACAGAGGATCATTTGTTTCCATTTCTTCATGTCCTCTGCATCTTGCTCTGTCACACCGACCACCTGCATGTCCTCTCTCACCACATCCATAATCCTTATCTTAGGCCTTCCTCTTTTCCTGTTACCTGGTAGCTTCATCCTTAGCATCTTTTTCCCAATATACTCAGCATCCCTTCTCAGCACATGTCCAAACCAACGTAATCTTGCCTCTCTGGCTTTGTCTCCAAACCTTCCAACCTGGGCTGACCCTCTAATATACTTATTCCTAATCCTGTCCACCCTCATCACACCCAGTGCAAATCTTAACATCTTTAACTCTGCCACATCCAGCTTTAACTCCTGCCTTTTTGTCAGTGCCACTGTCTCCAACCCATATAACATAGCTGGTTTCACTACTCTCTTGTAGACCTTCCCTTTCACTCTTACTGGTACTCGTCTGTCACAAATCACTCCTGAATCTCTTCTTCACCCACTCCATCCTGCCTGTACTCTCTTCTTCACCTCTCTTCCACACTCACCATTACTCTGAACTACTGATCCCAAGTATTTAAACTCATCCACCTTCACCACCTCTACTCCTTGCATCCTCACCATTCCTCTATCCTCCCTCTCATTCACACACATATATTCTGTCTTAGTCCTGCTGACCTTCATTCCTCTTCTCTCTCTGGAGCATATCTCCATCTCTCCAGGGTCTCATCCACCTGTTCCCTACTCTCACTACAGATAACAATGTCACCTGCAAACATCATAGTCCACGTGGACTCCTGTCTGATCTCGTCTGTCAACCTGTCCATCACCACTGCAAATATGAAAGGGCTCAGAGCTGATCCTTGATGTAATCCCACATCCACCTTAAACACATCTGTCACACCCACCACAGACCTCACCGCTGTCACACTACTGTCATACATATCCTGTACCACTCTTACACACTTCTATGATACTCCCGACTTCCTCATACAATACCACAACTCCTCTCTAGGCAAAATGTCATATGACCTTCTCTGTACTTCTCCATCAACACTCTCAGAGCAAACATCGCATCTGTAGTGCTCGTTCCCGGCATGAAACCATACTGCTGATCACTAATCATCATGTCCCTTCTTAACCTAGCTTCCACTACTCTTTCCCACAACTTCATGCTGTGACTGATCACTTTAATCCCTCTGTAGTTACTACAGCTCTGCACATCACCCTTATTCTTAAAAATCGGTACCAAAACACTTTTTCTTCATTCCTCAGGCATCCTCTCACTTTTCAAGATTTCATTGAACAATCTGGTTAAAATCTCCACTGCCATTTCACCCAAACACCTCCATGCTTCCACAGGTATGTCATCTGGACCAACAGCCTTTCCATTCTTCATCCTCTTCATACCTATCCTTACTTCCTCCTTGCTAATCCATTGCACTTCATGATTCACTATCCCCACATCATCCAACCTTCTCTCCCTCTAATTCTCTTCATTCATCAACCCCTCAAAGTACTCTTTCCATCTGCTCAACACACTCTCCTCACTTGTGAGTATGTTTCCCTCATTATCCTTTATCACCTTTACCTGCTGCACATCTTTCCTAGCTTGGTCCCTCTGTCTAGCCAATCAGTACAGGTCCTTTTCTTCCTCCTTAGTGTCCAACCTTTCTTACAACTCTTCATATGCCTAATCCTTAGCCTTCGCCATGTCTGTCTTTGCCATGCACCTCATCTTCTTATACTCCTGTTTACTTTCTTCATCTCTCTGACAATCTCACTTCTTCTTTGCCAACCTCTTTCTCTGTATACTCTCTTGTACTTCCTCATTCCACCACCATGTCTCCTTGTCATCCTTCCTCTGTCCAGATGTCATACCAAACACCTTTCTAGCCGTCTCCCTTACTAGCTCTGCTGTAGTTACCCACCTATTTGGTAACTCTTCACTGACACCCAGTGCCTGTCTTAACTCTTCTCTGAACTCCACCTCACATTTACCCTTTTTCAATTTCCACCATTTGATCCTTGGTGCTGCCCTCACACTCCTCCTCCTCTTCTTGATCACCAACATCATCCTACAAACCACCATCCTATGCTGCCTGATTACACTTCCCCAGTCACCACTTTACAGTCTCCAATCTCCTTCAAACTGGCCCTCCTACATAAGATATAATCCACCTGTGTGCATCTTCCTCCACTCTTGTATGTCACCCTATGCTCCTCCCTCTTGTTAAAATATGTATTCACCACAGCCACGTCCATCCTTTTCACAAAATCCACTACCATCTGACCTTCTGCATTCCTTTGTTTAACACCATACCTACCCATAACTTCCTCATCCCGCTGTTCCCTTGACCAACATGCCCATTGAAATCTGCTCCAATCACCACTCTCTCACCCTTGGGTACAGTCATCACCACTTCATCCAACTCACTCCAAAATTTTTCTTTCTCATCCATTGCACACCCAACTTGTGGAGCATATGCACTAACTACAGTCATCATTACACCATCAATTTCCAGCTTCATAAACATCACTCTATCCAACATTCTTTTCACCTCCAAAACACTCTTAGCATACTGTTCCTTCAGGATAACTCCAACTCCATTTCTCCTCCCATCCACACCATGATAAAACAATTTGAACCCACCTCCAGTACACCTAGCCTTACTCCCCTTCCATCTGGTCTCTTGCACACACAATATACCAACCTTCCTTCTGTCCATCATGTCGGCTAACTCTCTCCCTATACCAGTCATACTGACAACATTCATAGTTCCAACCCTTACTACCACAGTCCTAGCCTTTCTCCTCTCTTCCTGCCTTTGGCCATGCCTTCCCCCTCTTCTCCTCCTTTGGCCAACAGTAGCCCAATTTCCACCAGCAACCTGTTGGCTAACAGTACTGGTGGCGGTTGTGGTTAACCTGGGCATCGACTGATGTTGTTGTTGTCTTTCGGCTTTTCCCGGTTAGGGGCCACCACAGCAGAACTCTAATCCACTAATGATTGGCAGTAGATTTTTCACAGTGCTGAGTTGCCAGCTCGACACCCAACCTTCAACGAAGGGACGCCCATTCATGCATGTCTTTTGGAATGCCATTCAACCCACAGGGAGGACATGCAGACTCCACACAGAAGGCACTCCCCGCACACTACCTGAGAATCGAACAGGAGAACCTCTTACTGTGAGGCAACAATGCTACTGCTGCACCACCGCGGATACTATATGTAAATATTTACTGCTGTCCACATGAATGATTTGACCGAGTTTTATGCCGCATGCACTTCCTGATGCAACCCTCCCCATTTATCCTGGCTTGGGACCGGCACAAAGAAATACACCATCTTGTGCATCCCCAGTGGCTGGGTTGCAGGAGTCCTGACTGACAAAATGTCATAATCTGTAAGAGTGAACAGACAGCAATATGAGAGAGAAACAAAGGCATACTACAGACATGATGTAAGAGTGAGGAGACAGAGAAAGTCTTCAGTGAATAGAAAGTGATACTAGTCAGTGTTGGAAATGTAAACAATAAGTTAAAGTCAATTTATATTCAGGTAGACTTCACAAAGGTTGATGTAAACAATGTAACCATCACTGAGACATGCTTCTGAGGACAGAGAGTGGGACATCATGATTCCTTGGGTAAAGATGTTTAGAATGGATGGGGAAAAACAGAAAGGGGGGACAACTGATTATTTAAGGATGGGACTAGGTGCACAGCCAAGGAAGGAGGCAAAGGGTGAGATTCAGAGGCATAAATTACAGTGTACAGAGGCAGCGCACAAAGAAATGTAGGCAAAAGGCAATCTGCCATGTCAAAGTAGCTATGCAGTAGGACTTCAGAAGTGATATGTTAACTGCTCCCAAAGCAGGCAGCTGGCATAGAGAACATAAACAGATGTTCTATGCAGTATGAATAAGAATGCTAAACACAGTTCAGATAAATCTTTCTCATATACCAAGGCTATTTACAGACACAGTATTACATTAAAGAGGCAGAGGTATACTACTGGGAACTTCTCCTTAGACACTAACCTTTGATCTTCTGATAAGGTCAGGTAATCTCACCCTTGGCACATTGGTCTTAGAGGAGGGGACAGCTATGTGCACCAGTCCAGAATATGACCACACAATGGTCCTTTTAACCAATCATAACATCTCAGCTGGAACAAAATCAGCTGGAACAAAAGTACAAGAGCTCACCAGTAAAACTAGGGCTGGAGGTAGTTTTCAACAGTTACCACTAGGTGGTCAGATGACCTAAACAGCTCAGCCAGGCGTGACATGAAAAAGCTCTGTAAAGACACCATGTATACTCGCTATCCACAAGATAAAAGGGTAGAAGTTTGGTGTGATGCCAGTCTAGTTCCAGAGAGAAGCACAGTGAATTAATATGGAAGAGATCCTGTCGATCAAAACTGGTTCCTTGGGCACAGAATGTCATCTCACTGCAGAAAGATGAGCCAAAGTGTATTTGTAAAGTAGAAAACTGCTGGCTTGATTTTGTTGATCATATCGTCCATGCATAGTACTGGTTCTGGAACAAAACTTTTTCAGTGAAGGAGGTTTATTTTTGCCTCTGGAGATGACCTTCAGTAGAGACCTCAGGCTGGTGTGATAATACTCACAAGCCCTTGTCTGTGTGCACTGTAGCTGGACTTTGTGCCAGTACAACTATGAGGTGCAGAAAGAGAAACTGTGTTGTTTTTGTACATGCACGTAAGAGCTATTTAGAGTATTCAGCCTTCTTAGAGACCTACATGCTCTACAATTCTGTTGGGAAACATCTGTGCTGACATGGGGAAAAAACTGAGTTTCTTGGAAGGATGTGATTGAAGGAACTAGCTTGCTAAATTTCAGCCAGAGCAGAGCTTCCTTTTTATCTTCTACACTTGCTACGAATTTCTCTAAGAAACACCATAATCAAGTGTAAGACTTTTTCTGTATGTTCTGAAAACTCAGATAATAAGAGTCACTGAGTTATCAAATGATCACTACTCGGTGAGGTAAGTTATTAAATAGTCACAAACAACCTTGGTGGTGTGATGGGTCTGACAACAGTGTTGTTAGTCCATAACTGTCTGTTCATTTATGTTCAACTTGGATGGGCTAGTTTGCCTTGATCAGTACAATATTTTTTGTTTGCAGCATCTTCCTAGAAATAAATGTCAGTTTTCTTGGGAAATATGTGTGATATTTACTTCAGATTAAATACAAAACTGCTGTGTTCTAAGCTGGCACTACATTATCTATTCTGAAAAAGAGGTCATTTAATTATTCTCATACAGAAACAAGTATAATATGACTTGGCTGTCGCACACATTCTGATGGCCATGTAGGTCTATTAATGCTGCCTGATGGCCATGTAGGTCTATTAATGCTGCCTGATAACTCTGAAATAGGTTAACATTTTAATAAAGGTATGGACAAGAAATTTGAACATTCAGTATCAGCTGTGCTTAGGTTCTGCTATGTACAGTGCAAATATTATACCATTTCACAGTTCTTGGCAATATTTTTCTTAGTCTGAATATTTCAAATGTTTCAAAAATTCACCTTTAGGGACAGTTTGTAGTTTATTGTTTTGGTGCTGTACTGGTGTAATGTATTTATGGTTTTATACATGATGCATTTACCCATTTAGAAAAAAGAACAGCATATATGTTGTGTGACCTAAACTTAATATTTTCAGTAAATAAGATATGAAATAATAGTAATAAATGAATATATCTGAAAGACAAAACATGAGTTATCCTGAATGGCTTTAGCTCATTTTGCACAGAGACTGTCCCTTTAGAATATAAAACTTCTGACAGAGTTAGACTATGCAAAAATCATACAAATAGTCTACAGATAAAAGATTTGATGATTATTTGTGATACACAGATCTCACTCTTTTTCTCTATCTCTCTCTCATACACACAACCATAGTTCTCATACATTCTCAATGTATCTGTTAAATTCATCACCATAGCTCTCAAAACCCCCACTCTATGTGATAAATTCACCACCACTGCTCTCAAACCTGCTCACCGTCTGTGCTAAAGTCATCACTATAGTTCTCATGCCCTTTCACAGTCTGTTCTAAATTCATCACCATAGCTTTCACACCATCTCACCATCTAAGCGAAGTTCATCACCATAACTCTCAAAAACTCTCACCATCTGCTCTAAATTCATCATGATAGCTCTCAAACCCACTCACCTCCTGTGCTAAATTAATTACCACAGGACTCCAACCCTCTCCCTGCCTGTGCTAAATTAATCTCCATATATTTAATACACTGTTATCACCTGTGCTGAATTCATCATAGTAGATCTCAAACCCTCTCTGGCAAATCCATCACTATAGCTCTCATACATTCTCACCATTTGTGCCTAACACATTGCCATAAATCTCATACCTCTCACTATCTGTGTTAAATTTATCACCATAGCTCAATAACTCTGTCACCATCTGTACTAAATGCACCACCATAGCTCTCAAACCATCTCACCATCGTGCTAACTTCAGCACAATAGCTCTCACACCCTTTCAGTATGCTAAACTCATCACCATAGCTGTCAAACCCCCTTACCATCCATGCTAAATTTATTACCACTGGTCTTATACTGTCTCACAGTCTGTGCTAAACACATAACTTTCATAGCCTGTCACTGTCTGTGCTAAATTCATCACCAAGGCTTTCATACTCTTTATGATCTGTACTAAATTCATCAAGATAGCTCCCAAAACTTCTCAGCATCTGTGCTAAATTAATCACCATAACTCTCACACTGTCTCACAATCTAGGATAAATTCATCACCACAGCTCTCAAACCTTATCACAGTCTGTGTTAAATTCATTGCCAAAGCTGAAAAACCCTCTCATTGTGATAAATTCATCAAAGCAGTTCTCAAACCCTCTCACAGTCTGTGCTAACTTCATCACCTTTCTCTCATACACTCTCACCAGATGTAATAAATTGATCACCATAGCTCTCATACCCTCTCACTCACTGTGCAAAAATTCATCACTGTAGCTCTAAGGTCTTGTCACTGTCTGTACAAAATTAATCACCACACCTCTCATACTCTCTACCATGTGTGGTAAATTTGCCATGATAGCTCTAAAACCCTTTCACTATCGCTGCTAAATTCATCACCATAGCTCTCATACTTTCTTATCATCTGTACTAAATTCGTCACCACGGCTGTCATACCCTCTCACTGTCTGTGCTAAATTCATTACCATAGCTCTCAAACCTTCCCACCAACATTCCTAAATGTATCACTAACACTGTAAAATATGTCCTAAATTCATCATCGCTGCTCTATAGGCTCTCACTGTGCATGCTAAACTCATCACAATACCATTTCATGATTTCAGCTGAAATTATCATCATAGCTCTGTGACTGTACCAGGCTTTATGCTAACATCATCATGATAGCTCTCACTCCCTCCACCTTCTCTGCCAAATTCATCACCACAGCTCTCTCACCCTTTCACTGTCTGTGTTAAATTCCTCACCAAGGTTTTCATGTTATTTCCTGAGCAGTACTAAATTCATCAAGATATCTCAAGATATCTCTCAAAACCTCTCAGCATCTGTGCTAAATTGATCATCATAGCTCTAACACTGTCACACCATCTGGGATAAAGTCATCAACACAGCTCTCCAACCCTTTCAAAGACTATGCTAAATTCATTGCCATACCTCTCAAACATTCTCACCCATAGCTCTCATCTTACTGTATGGCTATATTCATCACCACAGCTGTCATGCCCTCTCACTGTTTGTGGTAAATTCATCACTATAGCTCTCATACCATCTCACTGTCTGTGGTAAATTCATCACAATAGCTATAAGACCTGTCATTATCTGTGCTATATTCATCAACATAGCTGTAATACTCTCTCACTGTATGTGCTAAATTAATCATTGTAGCTCTCATACCCTGTCAATGACTGTGATGAATTTCTTACCATAGTTCTCAAGCCCTTCACTGTCTGTGCTAAACTTATCACCATATCCCTCATACCCTCTCACTGTATGGCTATATTCATCACCACAACTGTCATACCCTCTCACTGTCTGTGGGAAATTCGTCACTATAGCTCTTATACCATTTCACTGTCTGTGCTAAATTCATCACCATAGCTCTCAAATCTTTTCACCATCTTTGCTAAATTCATTACCATCGTTATCATACCCTCTCACCATCTGTGCTAAATTCATCACCATAGCTCTAAGACCCTTTCACTTTCTATGCAAAATTCAGCATCATAGCTCTCATACTCTGTCACTGTATGTGCTAAATTCATCACCATAGCTCTCATACCCTCTCAGTGTCAGACATTCTTGTCACTTATCTTGTGTATTCAAATAAGATAATGAGGCTTGGGTGCTCATTTAAGTAGTTTATTATACACAAATACAGCTGGATGGGAGGACTGGAACATAAAACTTAAATGAACTGACTGACTGTTACACACATACATGCTTTCACTCTGGCTGCTCACTCAAAATGGCACTCTTGCTTGCACTTGCTCAGTACTTATATGCAAGTGCCCACTTACTTGAATGGTTCTTAAAGATACAACACATGCTCTGATCTACATCTTCCCTATTTGATTATTCTGTTATGCAATGAAAAAAATGACAATTGAATAGGCATGCAAATTATACAGACATATATAAACAAGAACAATCATGTCCAGGTTGCCATGTATATAGGATTAGGTCTTGAGATACAACCTGACCTCGTGATATAATAATTAGAACTGGGTCTAGCAGCAGGGACAGTCACTGGGGAATGTTCTGCTTCAGGATTTTTAGGGATGCTTTCAGGAACAGAGGCAAATGATGAAATGTTCCCTGGAATAGGAACACTGGACAAATCACTCTGAGAATTAGAATCTCCATTACAGGCAAGATGCTGTAACACTGGCTCAGACACCCATAACAAATGTCTTCAATTCTGCCAAAATTCCATCCCTTGTGATTCAATAATGTATGATTTTGGTTCTTCACACAAATGTCTCACAAGTCCAATCTGATCAAATGCTTTTGTTGTCTGCATCCTCACTGTCTCTCCTTCTTTTAATGGATTCTGAGGCTTTCTGGTTTTGTCATAGTAGGATTTTTGGGACAAATGCTTTTTTAGAAGTTGAGCTTTTACTGCTTTGTTGTTTTTAGTGCATGGAACCAACAAATTCTTACTGATTGGTAGTGTGGTTAGGGTTTGTCTCAACATAAGTCTCTGAGCAGGTAAACCAAGTAAATTATTGAGAGGAATGTTTTGGAGATTAAGCAAATTTATAAAAACATCACTATTGTCTCATTTGGATTTCTCCAATAACTGTTTCACTCTTTGAACTGCACGTTCAGCCAAGCCATCAGATTGTGGATATTCAGGACTACTAGTAACATGAACAAAGTGCCACATTTCAGCAAATCTTTTGAACTGCTGACTTGTAAACTGTGCACCATTGTCAGAAATGACTTTGTGTGGACTACCATGGACAGAAAATGTCTCTTCAACTTCATAATGACAGTACTGGAAGTTAGGTTAGGATGTAGGTCAATCTCGAACCCATTTGAATAACAGTCCACTAACACCAAGTAATGTTGACCATTCCATCTGAAAATATCCATAGCTACTGTCAACCTAGGTAGTTCAGGAATATAGCTTGACCAAAGTGTTTTTTTTTGTTTTTTTTTTGGATGTGGTTTAGTACTGTTACAAACAGAACAAGATGAAATTTCCTTTTCAACATCTTTTGACATAGAATGCCAAAGTACTAGTTGTCTCACCCTTCTTTTAGTAGAATCAGTTCCTGGGTGGCCATGATGCAAGATTTTAATATATCCTTGTTGCAAGGATTTTGGAACTACCACTTTTGGACCTTTTATGCTGATACCATCTTACATCAAAATCTCGTCTCTGTAAGGAAAATACTGTTGCATGTCTAGTGATAAACAAGACTGCTTTGACAGTCATCATTGACTGATAAAATGGCTGAGCTTCTGGAGAATTGGATCTGAAGCTGTGTGAGTTCTAAGTTCATCAAGACGTGGAGGAAAAATGTTTCACTTCTATGACTTCAAAATCAGATTTCTCATCGTTATGCTGTTCAGTGTTTTTCTGAGTGATCTGGCTAAAGTATCAGCAAGATAAAGAAGAATGCCTTTTGTATAGACCATTTTGAAATTGTACTTTTGCAATTTTAATGTCATGCATTGCAATTTAGCAGGAGCTGTGTTTATTGGCTTTTTCAAAATAGTGAATAAGGGTTGGTGATCCTTCTCTATTTGAATAGGTCAGTCATAAATATAATCATGGAACTTTGACTATGCAAACACAATTGCCAAGGGCTCTTTTTCAATTTACACATACTGCATCTCATTTTGAGTTAGTTCTCGATGCATAGGCTACTGGTCTACCCTCTTGAAAAATGACTGCATCAAGACCAAACTTTGAAGCTTCACACGAAAGAGTTACTGATTTGTAAACATCATAGTATCTCAAAGTGGGTGGAGTGTCAATTCTCTGTTTCAGGACATCAAATGCTCTTTGGTGTTGTTCCAACCAGGACCAAATTACATTTTTGCATGTCAGCTCTCTTAGCGGTGCTGACAGTTCACTGAAATCTGGAATGCATTTGCCCAAATAGTTGACCATGCCAAGAAAACATTGGAAAGCTGTCACATTGTCTATAGCTGGCATCTGAAGAATTGCTGCTTGCTTGGATGGACCTGGTTGTAAGCCTGAACTAGTAAACAAATTACCCACATAAGTAACTTCTTTTAGTCTGAATTTACATTTCTGAAGATTCAGCTTAAGATTCACTTCATGAGCACATTCCAGAACTTTCCTGAGGTTTCTATTATGTCAACTTCACCATTACCTCCTACTAGAATATCATCTATTATAATAGCACATGGATAGCCAGAAAAAAAATTGTTCCATTGCATGTTGCAAGACTTCACTGGCAGAATTTATTCCAAATGGCATTCTCAAAAATCTGTATCTTCCAAATGATATACATACTTAATGTGGTTAGCAAGGAAGATTTTCAATCAAGCAAAGTTTGCCAAAACAAACTTTTTGCATCTAAGACAGAAAAATTGGTGGCATTTAGCATGAATGCAGCGACTTCAACGATTCACATCAGTTGATGAGGTATTTTCAGTACTTTGTTCAAATCTCTTGGATAAATGCATATTCAAATCTTGTCTGAGCTTTTTTTATGAGCTACTGCCATGGAAGATACCCATTTAGCTGGTTCTTCTACTGGACAAATTATTCCTAAATGCACCATTCTGTCTAGCTCAGTTTTGACTGTGTTCTGCATAGCTACTGGAAGTTTCCGTGATGGTCTGGCAACTGGGCTTACCTCAAGGTCTAACTTCATGGAGTACACAACCGGGAGTTTGCCTAATTCATCTTTGAAAATATCAGCATACGCAGAAAAAATATTTTGTGTGAAACCTGCACTATCGCTCATGCTTACATGGTGGACTTCTTTATTAAATGAAACAGTCTCATTTTCAAGCTGTCTTTAAGGCCTAACAATGACTGCACATCTCTTGACTACATAAAACTGCAAGTCATAGTTGTTCCCAGAAGAATAATATGAAAGCACTACTGAGCTTTCTGTTTGAATTTCTTCACCACCTGAAAGAACAAGCTTTGCATACTTTGCCAGATCAAATTGTTCTCCAGCTTTTACTCTAGCAAACATTTTTGCTGATATAACATTGTACTTTAAACCAGAATCTACATTGCGCTCTATAGGTCTCCTATTAATCGGAACAGTATAAAATAGTTCATTTTTGCCCACAAATCTACTGCACTGACTGTTTCATCAAGTACAGACACACCATTAACATAAAAAGTAGGATTGCAGCTTTCTAATTGATTAACTTGCCTCTTTGAATGCTCTCTTTTAATAAAATAATGTGCCCCATTAGATTTACAGAGCCTTTTGAAATGATTCCACTTTTTACATCTGTGGCACTGTTGACCAAAAGCTAAACACTTTTCTCAATTGGGCTCATGATTTCCTCCACAATTATGACAATTAACAATAAAATTTGGTACAGCAGCTAACTTTATTGGTCTATAGCTGGTGTTAAGAGTTGTAAGCAGCCATGAACCCTTTCGATTTATACTTCTGTTTCATCTTAGTTTTATGCACGCTACCAACATTAACAGTGAAAGGCAATGCAAGCATGCATTTCTCATTTGTAAGCATATTTGTGTATTTTTCTGTGATCTCATATATCTGACAAATATATGTGGTCTTGCTCAAAGTTAAATCACTGTCTCAAAGCAAAATTTTTCTCACTGCATCTTTAGCACCACACACAAGTCTGTCTTTTATCAACTCTTTTCTCAGATCACCAAGTCTGCATGTTTTTGCCTCATTTCTCAAGTCAGTTATATATGCTGCAGAAGTTTCACCAGGCTTTCGATCTCTCATGTAATATGTCTCTTTCCATTGTAATATGTGTTTGAGGGTAGCACATTTCTCTAAATTTACATTTTAAGCACTCTGGATCTTCACTCGTTTCAGCTTGTACCACAATATGGTGGTTCTCCCCCTCCCTTGCAAATATAGCAGGTGCATACACAAATGAACACTCTCTTTCAATGGCTTCTGAACCAGCTAGATTAAGCAGAATAAATGCTTTTGTATTTGCGTCTTTGTCAGAAAAAGCAGCCTGTATGAAAATATTATGTTCTTGCTCAAACACTCTCCAATTTTCTGCAATATTCTTATCAACACACAAGAAGATCAGGTTTATGAAATCCTTCTGCCATGCCAAAAGTTTCAAACACACACCAGGTACTTGTAATAATATTCAACTGCACAATAATCTCTTTGAAATGACTGTATTCTGTGAAATAACTGTACTATAATAATTTACGGGTTTATATCACATGATCGAAAGCATAAAATATCAAAGCTCCAAACCTCGAACTGGAAACCTCAAAACCAGAAAACATTGAACGTGGAGAAAAAACAGTACACACCCAAAATAACACAAAAAACACTCTATGCAAGGGGCCCTGCACCCTCCACACCCCCACTACTTAAATATACCAACTCCGAGATTGCACCACAGTGCAGTAAAGGGAAATCTTCCCTTCCCACACTCTGTGGCGATCTTCACTTTACGCTACAATGTTTTCTGGTTTCAAGGTTTCCAGTTCAAGGTTTGGAGCTTTGATATTCTCAGCTTTCGAGTTTGTGATATACGCCCATAATTTATACACTGCCAGCACTTTGCAAATTGGGATACTTTGAATCACTTTAGATAATGTGAAAAAGAAGCACATAGCAAAAAATATGGTCATTTTCCCTTTTTTATACATTTTATGCAATTCGGAAGTTATTTTGAGCATTTTCTTAAGAATTTTGAATATTTTTCTCAATATACCATAGTTTCAAACATTTTGTTTAATTAGAAATTTGTTTTGAGAAATTTGAATGCTTTGTTTTATATTAATTGTGTAAAAAAATGGCACAGTGGTACAGCAGTTGTGTTGTTGCCTCACAGCAAGAGGTTCTCCAGTTTGATTCTTGTTTGGGATGACTTTTGTGCAGAGTATGTATGTCCTCCATGTGTTCATGTGGGTTTCCTCCAGGTACTCTGGTTTCCTCCCACATCACAAATACATGCATCTGGAGCATTTCTCCCTGGGTCTCCGTTGAAAATCGGCTTTGTTCCAAGTCGGAGTTTCCTGGTAAACAAATGTTAAATAAATAAAATAATTTAAACAAGTTTTAATACCTGGAATTCATTTCTGACCTGTTTGCATTTCGTTTGAGCTTCTGATGATCCACTCATGAATATTCCTCTATTACTGACTGTGAGCCTCATGGTTTTGACTTTGGAACCCACTTCTTACACCATGTTGCTTGTCTTGTGTATTCAAATAAGATGATGAGGCTTGGGTGTTTGTTTAAGTAGTTTATTATACACAAACACATCAGGATGGCTGAATGCAACATTAAACTTAAATAAACTAACTGACTGCTACACACGTACATGCTTTCTTTCTGGCTGCTCATTCAAAATGGCACTCTTGCTTGCACATGCTCAGTACTTATAACACATGTTCACTGACTGGAATAGCTCTTAAAGGTACAACACACACACACACACACACACACACACTGATCTACAATTCTCACTGTCAATGGTAAGTTCATCATCATAGTTCTAAGACTCTCTCACCCTCTGTGCTAAATAGCTTTTAAACCCTCTCACCTCCTGTGCAATTTCATCACCACAATTCCCATACCTCTCACTGTTCTAAATTCATCACCATACCTCTCATACCCTCTCAATATCTGTGTTAACTTCATCACCATAGCTCTCAAACCCACTCACAGTCTGTGATAAATCCATCATCATAGTTCTCAAACCTTCTCACTGATTGTGCTAAATTCATCACCAGGACTTTCCAACCCTTTCACTGCCTTTGCTAAATTCATCACAAACGCTCATATACCATCTCACTGTATGTGCTAATTTAATCATGATAGCAGTCAAACCCTCTCCCTGTTGGTGTTAAATTAATTGCCATAGCTCTCATACCCTCTGACTTTCTGTGCTCTATTATTCATGATAGCTCTGAAACCCACTCAGCACCTGTGTTAAATTTGTCATCATTGCTCTCAAGCTTTCTCACCATCTGGGCTTAATTCATCACCATAGCTTTCAAACCATCTCACTGTCTGTCTGTGCTAAATTCATCACTATAACTATTAACTCTCCTCACTGCCTGTACTAAATTCATCACCTTTTTTCCCTCAGCCCTTTTCACTATACTAAATTCATCATTGCTCTCACGCCCTCTCAGCAGCTTTGATAAAATCATCACCATTAACCTCATACTCTCTCACTCTCTGTGCTAAACTCACCACTATAACTCTCATACCCTCTCAGTGTCTGTACTAAATTCATCAGCATACCTTTAAGACACTCTCACCCTCTGTGCTAAAATTATCTTGGCAGCTCTCACATCCCCTCACCTCCTGTTCTAAATTCATCACCACTAGCTCACATACCATCTAAATATCTGTGCTAAATTTGTCACCAAGGCTGTCAGACCTTCTCACCATCAGCACTAAATTCATCATGATATCCCTTAAAACCTCTCAGCATCTGTGCTAACTTCATCACCATGCCTCTTGTACTGTATCACCATCTGTTTCTTAAGTTCATCAACACTGCTGTTATGCCATCTCTCTGTCTGTGATTAATTCATCACCATAGCCCTCAAACCCTCTATCTGAGCTAAATTCATCACAATAGCTCTTAAACCTTCTCACCCTCTGTGCAAAATTCATCACTGTAACTCTCAAACCATCTCACAATCTGTGCTGTTTCGCCATAGCACTCAAACCCTTTCAACATCTGTACTAAATTCATCACAATAGCTCTGGAACCCTCTCACTTTGCTAAATTCATCACCATATCACTCAAACCTTCTCACTGTTTATGCTAAATTCATTAACCATAGCTCTCAAACCCTCTGAGCTTGTGTGCTAAATTCATCACCACATCTCTCAAACCCTCTCATGTTGCTAAATTCATCACCATATCACTCAAACCTTCTCACTGTTTATACTAAATTCATTAACATAGCTCTCAAACCCTCTGACCTTGTGTGTGAAAATCATCACCATATCTCTCAAACCCTCTCACCGCATATGCTAAATGCATCACCATAGCTCTCAAAGCCTCTCAACATCTGTGCTAAGTTCATTACCATAGCTCTAATACCCTCTCACTGTCTGTACTAAATTCATCAGCATAGCTCTTGTACATTCTCAGTGTATGTGCTAAATTCATCATCATACCTCTCTTACCCTCTCACTGTCTGTGGTAAAATCATCACCATAGGTCTCAATCCCTCAAAGAGTCTGTGATAAATTCACTGCCATATCTCTCAAACCATCTCACTGTGCTAAATTCATAATAGTTGCTCTCAAACCCTCTCAAATTCTGTACTAACTTCATCACCACAGCTCTAATATGCTCTCACTGGCAGTACTAAATTCATCACAATACCTCTTATATCCTCTAATTGTCTATGATAGAGTCATTACCATAGCTGTAAGATCATCTCATTGTCTGTGCTAAATTCAAGAACATATCTCTTCTGTCCTCTCAATCTATGTGTCAAATTCATCACCATAGTTCTCATACATTCTTAATGTCTGAGTTAAATTCATCACTGTAGCTCTGAAACTCTCATGGCTGTGCTAAATTTATCACCATAGCTCTTAAAGTCCTCACTGTATGTGATAAATCAAACTCACTCACTGACTCTGCAAAATTCATCACCATAGGTTTCTAACCTTTTCAACGTATCTGCTAAACTCATCACCATAGTTCTTATACCATCTCACTGTCTGAGCTGAATTCATTGCCACAGCTGTCAAACCCTCTCACCCTCTCTGACAAATTCATCATGATAGCTCTCAAACCCTCTTACTTCCTGTCCTGAATTCATCTCCACAACTCTAATATCCTCTCACAGTCTGTGCTAAGTTCATCCCAATAGCTCTCATACTGTCTTACTGTCTGTGCTAAATTCATCATGATAGCTCTTAAAGACTCTCAGCATCTATGCTAAATTCATTACAGTAGCTCTGAGACCCTTAAATTATCTTTGATAGATTTATCACCCCAGCTTTCATACTCCTTAGAGTCTGTGTTAAATTCATCACCATAGCTCTCAAACCCTCTCAGCATCTGTTCTAAATTCATCACTATAGCTCATAGCCCCTCTCAACAGCTGTGCTGGACTCATCAACATAGCTGTCTACTAGCTCACCATCTGTGCTAAATTCACCACCACTGCTCTCATACCCTGTCATTGATGTGTTAAATTCATCACCATAGTTCTCACCCTCTCACCATCTCTGCTAAATTTATCATGAAAGCTCTCAAACCCTCTTGCCACCTGAACTAAATTCATCACCATAACTCTCATACCATCTCCCTTTTTGTCCTAAATTCATCACCATAACTGTCATACCCTTTCACTGTATGCTAAATTCATCATGATAACTCTCAAACCATCTCATCACCTCTGCTAAATTCATCAGCATACCTCTCAAACACTCACACCGTCTGTACTAAATTCATCAACATTGCTCTCAATATCTCTGTGATAAATTCATTACCATAGCCCTTAAACACTCTTTCCATCTGTGTTAAATGAATCACTACAACTATCAAACATTTCACTGTCTGTGCTACATTCATCACCATAGCTCTGAAACCCTCTCACTTTGCTAAATTCATCACCATAGCTCTCAACCCTCTCACCATCTGTGCTAAGTTTACTACCATAGCTCTGATACCGTCTTACCATCTGTGTTAAATTAATCAACATAGCCTTCTTACTCTCTCACTGTCTGTTTTAAATTCATCACCATAGCCCTTAAGGCCTTTCACAGTCTGTGCTAAATTCATCATCATAACTCTCATACGCTGTCACCATAATTATTAAATTCATCAATATAGCTGTTATCCCCTCTCAGCATTTGTGCTGGATTCATCATCATAGCTCTAATAACCCATTCACCATCTGTGCTAAATTCATCACCATTGCTCTCATACCATCTCACTGCTGTGTTAAATTCATGAGCATAGGTCTAAGACCCTCTCACCATCTGTGCTACATGTATCAGGATCATGATACCTCTAAAATCCTATTACTTAAATTCATAACTACAGTTCTCATACCCTCTCAACAGCTGTTCTAAATTTATGACCAAGGCTCTCATACCCTCTCAGCATCAGTATTACATTCATCACTAGAGCTACCAAACCATCTCAGCATCTGTGCTAAATTCAACACCATAGCTGTCATACCTTTTCAACATATATGCTAAGCTCAGCATGACATCTCATAAGCCGCTCACCACCTGTGCTAAACTAATCACAACTCTCACACTGTTTGTGTTAAATTCATCAGCACAGTGTTCATACCCTCTCACTCTCTGTGTTAAATTCATCATCACCATAGCTCTAAAAGTCTCTCTCATTCCGGGCAAAATTCATCACCATAGCTCTTAAATCCTCACACTGTGCTGAATTGATCACCATTGGTTTCAAACTCATTTACCATCTGTGCTAAACTCATCACCATAACTCTTATACCATCTCACCATCTGTGCTAAATTCATCATGATAGCCATCAAATCCTCTCACCCCCCCCTTGTGCTACATTAATTACGTGTCTATATTATAACATTGAAGTTGCAAAACATCGAATGTTATATCGAACCCACTACATCGAAGGCTGAAAATATCAAATCCACAGAACATCAAATTCTTAACTAGGGCAAGATTTCGGTAGGCCGTTATCGTGGCTTCACTATTTCCTCCACTGTGGTGCAATAGTTACGGAACTTAGGGTGAGGGTGCAGGTTAAGGTTAGTGGATAGATAGGAATGTGTGTACGGTTTAGTGTAGGGTTAGAAGTAGGGTTTTGTTAAGTGTATGTGCATTAATTAGTTTGTTTGTGTATAGCTTCTTAGGGTAAGTGTGCGATAGTCACGGACCTTAGGGTTAGGGTGCGGGTTAAGGTTAGTGGATAGATAGGAATGTATGTATGGTTTAGTGTAGGGTTAGAAGTAGGGTTTTGTTAAGTGTATGTGTGTGGATTATTTATTTTGGTGTGCTTGTGTTGTGTGTATGTTTTTCGGAACAGCAAATGTTTTCCCTGGGAAAAATTTGCTATTCTGAGTGTTCGATGTTATCACATTTTGAAATTCCATGTTCGAGCTTATGGTGTTTGATATTTTGGAACGTCTATTATGTGATATAGACCCTTAATTACAACTATCATACTCTGTTCCTGTTGGCACTAAAGTTATCAACATAGCTCTAATACCATTTCACTGTCTCTGCTAAATTTATCATGATAGCCCTCAAACCCTCTCTCTGTCTGCATTAAATTCATTACTATAGCTTTCAAATATTCCCATAATCTGTGATAAATTAATCACCACACCACTCCAACCCTCTCACTATCTGTGCTAATTTCATTACCATAGTTCTCAAATTCTCTCAGCATCTGTGCTAAGTTAATCAACAGTGCCCTGAAACCCGCTCACTTTGTTAAATTCATTACCATAGCTCTCAAGCCCTCTTATCTTGTGGGCTACATCCAACACCATGGCTTTACAATCCTCTTACCATCTGTGCTAATTTCAACACTGTAACTCTCAAATAATCTCATCATCTGTGCTAAATTCATTACCATAGTTCTCATGCCCACTTACCCTCTGTGCTAAATTCATCAGCAATGTTCTTATACACTCTAAATGTAAGTGCTAAAATCATCACCGTAGCTCTCTGACCCTCTCGCTGTCTATGTTAAATTCATCACCATAGGTCTCAAACCCTCTCAGTCTTTCATAAATTCATCACCATAGCTCTCAAACTCTCTCAATGTGCTAAATTCATCAAAGTGTTTCTCAAACTCTCTCACAGTATTTACTAAATTCACCATCAGAGGTCTCATATTCTGTCACCTGCAGTACTAAATTCATCACCATAGCTCTACTAACCTCTCATTGTTTATGGTAGATTCATCACCACAGTTGTAGGACCATCTTACTCTCTATTCTAAATTCAAAAAAACAACATAGCTCTCTTGCCCCCTCACTGTATGTGTTAAAGTCATTACCATATTGTCATGCATTCTCACTGTCTGTGTTAAATTCATTGGCTTAGCTCTCAAACCCTTTCACTGTCTGTGGTAAATTCATCACCATAGCTCTTGAACCCCCTCACTGTCTAAGCTAAATTCATCACCACTGCTCTCATATCCTCTTACCATCTATGCAAGCTTCATCACAACAGATTTCATGCTCTTTCAGCATCTGTAGTAAATTCATCCTGATATCTCTTATACCCTCTCACTGCCTGAGCTAAATTCACCACAATAACTCTCAAACCCTCTCATCCTATGTGCTAAATTCATTATAGCTCCCATATCCTCTCACCTCCTGTGCTAAATTCATCAACAGAGCTCTCAAAGCCTCTCCTTGCCTGTGTTATGTTCATCCTCATAGCTCTCATACCCTCTCACTGTATGTGATAAATTCAACATGATAACTATTAAAGCCTCTCAGTGCCAGGGCTAAATTCATTATCATAGTTCTTAGACCCTCTCAACTTCTATGCTAAATTCAGCACCATAGCTCTAATATCATCTCATAGTCTGTGTTAAATTCATCACCATAGCTCTCAAACCCTCTCACCATCCAAGCTAAATTCATCACCATAGCTCTCATACTATCTCACTATCAGTACCAAATTCATCAATAGAGCTCTAAAGCTTTCCCACCATATATGCTTGATTCATCACCAAACTGTTATACCTGCACATAATATCTGTTAAATTAATCACCACTGCTCTAATGCCCTTTCACTGTCTGTGTTACATTCATCACCATGGCTCTAACCAACTCTTACAATCTGTGCTAAATTCATCACTACAGCTCTCAAACCCTCTACCCAGCTGCACTACATTTATCACCAGGGCTCTCATAACCTCCCATCACCAGTACTAAGTTTATCACTACAGCTCTCAGACCCTGTAAGCATTTGTGCTGAATTCATCACCACAGCTCTTATATCATCTCCTATCTTGCTAAATTCATCATGATAGCTCATAAACCCCACACCTCCTGTCCTAAATTCATCACCAGATCTCTAACGTCCTCTCGCTGTTTGTGCTAAATTCATTACACACCCTGTCATC
Source organism: Protopterus annectens (assembly GCF_019279795.1). Lineage (NCBI taxonomy): Eukaryota > Metazoa > Chordata > Ceratodontiformes > Protopteridae > Protopterus > Protopterus annectens. The sequence continues at coordinate 1,600,479,410 of NC_056744.1, read as the reverse complement.
ATCTATATTAAATTCATTACCATAGCTCTCAAACCCTCTTACATTATGTGCTAAATTCAACACCATAGCTCTCAAACCCACTCACTGACTGTGCTAAATTCATCACCATAGGCTTCTAACCCATCAGCGTCTCTGGTAAATTCATCACTATAGGTTCTTAACTCCATCAGCGTCTCTGCTAAATTCATCACCATAGCTCTTATACTGTCTCACTGCCTGTGCTAAATTCATCGCAATAGCTCTCATACCCTCTCACCATCTGTGATAATTTCAACATACCTCTCAGACCCTCTCAACTCCTGTGCTAAATTTATTGACACATCTCTCATACCCTTTCCCTGTCTGTGCTACAATCCAAAACTCTCATACCCTTTCACTCTCTGTGCTAAACTCATCATGGTGGCTCTCAAATCCTCTCAGCACCTGTGCTAATTTCATCAGCATTCCTCTTAAATCGTCACAATATTTGTTAAATTCATCACCACAGCTCTCATACCTGCTCATGCTCTATGTTATATTTACCACTACAGTTCTAAACAACTCTTACCATCTGTGTTAAATTTATCATGATATTTCTCAAACCCTCTTACCTCCTGTGCTAAATTCATCACTACAGCTATAATACCTTTTCCCCAGCTGTGCTAAATTTATCACCAAGCCTCTCACACCCTCTCATTATCAGTACTAAATGTATCACTACAGCAGTCAAACCCTGTCAGCATCTGTGCTGAACTCATCACCACAGCTCTCATACCACCTTTCCATCTGTACTAAATTCATCATGATAGCTCTCAATCCCTCTCACCACCTGTGCTAAATTCATCACCATGGCTATAATATCCTCTAGTGGTCTGTGTTAAATTAATCATCATAGCTCTCAAATCCTCTCATCATCTGTGCTAACATCATCACCAGAGAGTTCAACCCTTTCACTCTCTGTACTAAATGTGTTACCATAGCTCGCATACCCCCTCATTGTCTGTATTAAATTCAACACCATAGCTCTCAAACCCTCTCACATTATGTGTTAAATTTAACACCAAAGCTCCCAAACCCACTCACTGACTTTACTAGATTCCTCACAAAAGGTTCTAACCCTCTCAGTGATTCTGGTAAATTCATCACCACAACTCTTATATCATCTCAATGTCAATGTCTATGCTAAATTCATCACAATAATCTAAAACCCTCTCACAATTTGTGATAACTTTATCATGACACCTCTCAAACCCTCTCACCCCCTGTGCTAAATTCATCACCACATCTCTCATACCCTCTTCCTGTCTGTGCTAAATTTCTCACCAGAACTTTCATACCCTTTCACTGTCTGTGCTAAATTCATCATGGTGCCCCTGAAACCCTCTCAACACCTGTGCTAATTTCATCACCATACCTCTCAAAACCTGTAACAATCTTTGCTAAATTCATCACCACAACTCTCAAACCCTCTCATGGTCTGTGTTAAATTCATAATAGTAACTCTCAACCCCTCTTCCCAGATGTGCTAACTTCATCACCATAGAGTCCAATCCCTTTCACTGTCTGTGCTAAAGTCAGCACCATAGCTCTCAAACCCTGTCATCATCTGTGCTAAATTCCTCACCTCTGATGTCAAACCCTCTCATTATGCTAAATCACAATAGCTCACAAACCCTCACACCATCTGTGCTAAAATCACCACTGCTCTCATACTCTCTGAGTGTACGCTAAGCTCATTATCATCACTGTCACTCTTTGTGCTAAATTCACAATAGCTCTAAGACCCTCTCACTCTTTGTGTTAAATACATCATGACAGCTGTCACACTCTCTCACATCTTGTAATTTCATGATCACAGCTCTCATAGTATCTCACCCTCTGTGTAAAATTCATCAGCAAGGCTCTCATACCCTCTCAACATCAGTGTTACATTCATCATGACAGCTCTCAAACCCTCTGACTCTCTGTGCTATATTCATGAGCATAACTCTCATAATGTCTCACCGTATCTGATTAAATCACCACCATTGCTCTTAAACCATCTCTCTGTCTGTGATAAATTCATCAGCATAGCCCTCAAGTTTTCTCACTGTCTGTGCTAAATTCATCACTATAGCTCTCAAACTGTCTCATTGCATGTGGTAAATTCATCACCATAGCACTCAAACCCTATCACCATCAGTGCTAAATTCATTACCAAAGTTTTTTAACCCTCTAAGCATCTGTGCTAAATTCATCACCATAGCTCTGAAACCTTCTCACTGTGCTAAATTCATCACTATACATCTCAAACCATCTCACTGCCTTTGTTAAATTCACCACAATGCTCACAAACACTCCTACTGTGTATGCTAAATTCATCACCATAGCTCTCGTATCCTCTCACCAGTTGTCCTAAATTTACCACCAAGGCTCTCAGTGCCCTCTCACTCTCATTACTAAATTTATAATTATACCTCTGAAACCCTCTCAGCATCTGTTCTGAATTCATCACCATATCACTTATATCATCTGCTCTAAATTCAAACCCTTCAGTACCTCAAACCCTCTCACCTCCTGTGCTAAATTCATCACCTCAACTCTCATCCCTCTCTCTAGCGATGCTATGTTTATCAGCAAGGCTGCCATACACTGTCACCATCAGTACTAAATTTATCACTAGAGCTCTCAAACAGTTTTACCACCTGTGCTAAATACATTAGCATACCTCTTAAACCCTCTCACTGTCTTTGCTAAAATCTTCAGCAAGGCTCTCATACCCTACCATGGTCAGTGTTAAATTTCTCACCATAGTTCTCAAATCGTCCCACCAGCTGTTCTAAATTCATCACCATAGCTTTCAAACCCTCTCTTTGTCTCTGTTAAATTCATTGCCATAGCTCTCAAACACTCTCACCACCTGTGCTAAATTCATCACCAATGATTTCAAACTCTCTCACTCTGCTAAATTGATCATCATATTTCTCAGACCCTCCCTCCATCTTTTCTAAAATCATAACCACTCCTCTCAAACAATTTCATTATCTGTGTTAACTTCTTATACCATCTCACCACATGTGCTAAATTGATCTTAGCTCCTTGTAAAATCCACTCGACACTCAACTGTGTCTCTCAGCTTTGCAGCACGAGCACAAGAAATCTGGAAAAAGTCAAAATTTATTGGGGTGGGACAAAAGCTCAAAAAACAGGGACACATTTTAAACATTGCTTGTGTAATCTTGGAAAGTTGTTAGAATAAAATGTGCTACAGCCATGCATTTCACTGCCAAACCTTGAACCCAGGACCTTGTGCACTATAGTCAGAGCTACATACCATAATGTCAAATCAGCTGTTTCTATAAAGACAGAAGACTGAAACTTAAATGGCTATCATTTAGTGAATTCAGTTCTCACCATAGCTCTCAACCTCTTAGCACAAAACACCTGGACAAATCCAATAATGGGGGAACACAGCCCCCAAACATATTCAGTGTATTTAGTTCTTGCCATAGCTCTCAGCCTCTTAGCACAAAAACACTGGACAAAGCCAATAATGGGGGAATGCAGCCCCAAAAATAGGAACAAATTTCAAATATTATAAGCTTAGAAAATTGCTAGAATAAAATGTTTTATGTTACTGTGTACTTTCTGAAGAATATAAAGTCTGAAATTCAACTGTCTGTCATTATTTAGTGAATGCAAAATCCAGAAAACCACAGATTTTATGAGGAACAGAACAGAACAAAAATATGAGGCAAAAATCTTAAAACTTTTCACAAGTGGTGGTGGGTGGGAAATTCAGGCTCCTGCTACCTGCACTCAAGGTTCAGGGCTTGAGCCTGAGCACACGCACACACACACACACACACACACACACACACACACACACACACACACACACACACACCAAAAGCCAGTACTTGAGGTCAAAGTCCCATTACAAGTCCATTTGAATGGGTTTCATTCAAAGCGGTCCCATTTCCCCATGGAGCAGCTCACTCTAAGTCCAGTACAGAGTCCCATTTCAAAGAAACTTCTGTTTCCTGGGGAATGCCGAGCATGCATGTATGCGTGTGCTGAATCTGGCTTCCAAGCATGCACAGACTGCAGACTTTGCATTCCGTTCCCCTTCCAGTTTATGCAGTTGTAACCGCATAGACTTTTGGGGCATCTGTAGATTGATGCCTTCTTTCCAAATCCAGGCTGGTTAAACAGCAGTCCGGATTTCAGTTCTGAGCATGCATGCACAGAGTTTCTGGGATTTTATTTATTTGGTTTTCCTGTTTTTTGTACATCTGGGGGGCTGCTCCTGCAGTCCAGTAGCACAAGCCACCACTGCATAACTCTAAGACCCTCTCACTCGCTGTGTTAAATTCATCATGACAGCTGTCACACCCTCTCATCTCTTGTAATTTCATTATCACAGCTCTCATAGTTTTTCACTCTCTGTGCAAAATTCATCCCCAAGATGCTCATACCCTCTCAACATCAGTGTTACATTCATCATGACAGCTCTCAACCCTCTCAGCATATGTGCTAAATTCATCACCATAGCTCTCATACCCTCTTTTCAGTTGTCCTAAATGTACCACCAAGGCTCTCATGCCCTCTCCCTATCACTACTAAATTTATAACTATACCTCTGAAACCTTCTCAGCATCTGCTGTGAATTCATCACCATAGCTCTTATACCATCTGCACTAAATTTAAACTCTTCAGGCTCTCAAACCCTCTCAGCTCCTGTGCTAAATTCATCACCTCAACTCTCATCCCTCTCCAGCTGTGCTATATTTATCAGCAAGGCTGTCATACACTGTCACCACCAGTACTAAATTTATCACTAGAGCTCTCAAGCTGTTTCACCACCTGTGCTAAATACATTAGCTCACCTCTTAAACCCTCTCACTGTCTTTGCTAAAATCTTCACCAGAGCTGTCATACCCTACCATGGTCAATGTTAAATTTCTCACCATAGTTCTCAATTTGCCTCACCGTCTGTTCTAAATTCATCACCATAGTTTTCAAATCCTGTCATTTTCTCTGTTAAATTCATTGCCATAGCTTTCAAACCCTCTTGCCACCTGTGCTAAATTCATCACCATTGATTTCAAACTCTCTCACTCTGCTAAATTGATCATCGTAATTTTCAAACCCTCTCTCCATCTGCTCTAAAATCATCACCACGGGTCTCAAACCATTTAATTATCTGTATTACATTCTTCACCATACCTCTCATACCATGTCACCACATGTGCTAAATTCATCACCATTGTTTTTAAACCATCTCACTGTCTGCAAAAAAATTATCATGATAGCCCTCAAACCCTCTAATCATCTGGCTAAATTCATCACTATATCTCCCAAAACCTTTCACTGTCTGTGCTATGTTCATCACCATAGCCCTCAAACACTCTTACCACTGGCACATTTATCACCATAGATCTCACACCCTCTCAATATCCATATTAAATTCAACAGCATAGCTCTGAAACCCTCTCACTTTGCTAAATTCATCACCATACCTCTCAAATTATCTCATTGTCTGTGCTACATTCATCACCATAACTCTCAAAACTTCTCACCATGTGTGCTAAATTCATCACCACAGCTCTCAAACTCTCTCATCATCTGTGCTAAGTTCATCACTATAGCAGCCAAACCTTGCCAGCAATTCTGCTCAAGTGCAACACCATAGTTCTCATACTATCTCAATGTCTATGTTAAGCTCATCATGACAGCTCTCAAATCTTCTCACCACCTGTGCTAAACTAATCACCACAACTCTCATACCCTCTCACTGTTTTTGTTAAATTCATCACCATAGCGTTCATGCCCTCTCACTGTGTTAAATTTATCACAATAGCTCTCAAACCCTCTCTCAATCTGGGCAAAATTCATCACCATACCTCTCAAACCCTCACACTGTCTGTGCTAAAATCACCATAGCTCTAAAACCCTCTCACCATCTATGCTAAATTCACCATGATATCCATAATATTCTCTCACCTCCTGTGCTAAATTATCACAACTCTCATACCCTGTTCCTGCCTGCACTAAATTTATCAACATAGCTTTAATACCATTTTACTGTCTATACAAATTTTATCACTCAAACCATCTCTCTGCCTGCATTAAATTCATCACAATAGCTTTCAAATATTCCCCACCATCTCTGCTAAATTTATTGCCATACATCTCCAACCTGCTTCACGATATGTGCTAATTTCATTGCCATAGTTCTCAAACCCTCTCAGCATCTGTGCTAAGTTCATCAATAATGCCCTGAAACCCTCTCACATTGCTACATTCATCACCACAGCTTACTAACCATCTCAGTGTCTGTGCTAAATTCAGCACTATAGCTCTCATTCTCTACTTGTGGGCTAAATTCATCACCATAGCTCTAAAACCCTCTCATCATATGTCCTAATTTCAACAGCGTTGCTCTTAAACACTCTCACCATCTGTGTCAAGTTAATTGTCACAGCTCTCATGCCCTCTTGCTGTCTATGCTAAATTCATCAGCAATGCTCTTATACCCTTTCAAAGTACATGCTAAATTCATCATCATACCTCTCAAACCCTCACACTGACTGTACTAAATTCATCACCATAGCTCTAAAACACTCTCACTTTGTGGGCTAAATTCATCACCTTAGCTCTAAACCACTCTGACCACCTGTGCTAAGTTCAACACCTTAGCTCTTAAACATTCTCACCATATGTGGCAAGTTCATTGCCACAGTTCTCATACCATCCTGCCGTCTGTGCTAAATTCATCAGCAATGCTCTCATACACTCTGAAGGTATGTGACAAATTCATCACCATAGCATTCAAACCCTCTGAGTCTCTGCTAAATGCATCAAGGTAGTTTTCATACACACTCACTGACTGTTCTAAATTCATCACCATAGGTCTAAAACCATCTTACAGTCTTTGATAAATTCATTACCATAGCTGAAACTCCTTCACTATGCTACATTCATCAAAATGGCTCTCAAACTCTCTCATTGTGTGTACTGCTTTCATTATTACAGTTCTCATATACTCACCTGTAGTTGTAAATTCATCACCACAGCTCTCCTAACCTCTCATTGTCAGTGGTAGATTCATCACCATAGCTGTAGCACCCTCTCACTGTCTGTTCTGAATTCAACAAAACAACGTAGCTCTCTTGCCCCCTCATTGTATGTGTTAGCACCATACCTGTCAAACATTCTCAATGTCTGTGTTAAATTGATCACCTTAGGTCTTAAACCCTCTCAACACCTGTGCTAAATTCATCACCAGATCTCTCAAAACCCTCGCCATTTATGCTAAATTCATCACCACTGTTCTTCTACTGTTTCACCATCTGTACAAATGTCATCACATAGCTCTCATGTCCTTTCACCATCAGTACTAAATGTATCCCTATATCTCTTATACTGCCTCACTGCATGAGATAAATTCACCACTATAACTCTCAAACCCTCCCAACCTGTGTGCTAAATTCATGATAGCTCTCAAACCCTGTCAGCTCCTGTGCTAAATTCATCTCCACAGCTCTCAAACCCTCTCCCTGTCTGTCTTATGTTCCATCTCTCCATCTATGCTTACATTCACCATGATAGCTCTCAACCCCTTTCACCTCCTGTGCTAAATTCATCACAAGAGCTCTAATACCCACCCACAGTCTGTGTTAAATTCATCACCATAGCTCTCAAACCCTGTCACCATCTGTACTAACTTCATCACCATAGATTCCAATCTCTTTCACTGTCTGCACTAATCACCATAAATCTCAATTAAGCTCCCTCACCCTCTGTACTAAATTTATCACCACTGTCAAACCCTCTCATTCTGTGAAATCACAGTAACTTACAAGCCCTCACACCATCTGTGCTAAAAATCACAACTGCTTTCATACTCTCTCACCATCTGTGCTAAGCTCATTATGATAGCTCTCATACCCTCTCACCTTCTGTGCTAAATTCATCACTACAGCTCTCAAGCTGTCTCACCGCATGTGCTAAGTTCATCTCCATAGCTATCAACCCACCTCATGATCTGTGCTAAATTCATTGCCAAAGTTTTCAAACCCTCTAAGCATCTGTGATAAATTCATCATAACTCTGAAAAGCTCTCACTGCACTAAATTCATCACAATACATTTCAAACCATCTCACTGTCTGTGTTAGATTTATCACAATCCTCACAAATACTCCCATTGTGTGTACTAAATTCATCACCATAGCTCTCATACCCTCTCACCGGTTGTAGTAAATTTACCACCAAGGCTCTCATACCTTCTCACTATCGCTACTAAATTTATAACTATACCTCTGAAACCCTCTCACCATCTGTTCTGAATTCATCACAATAGCTCTCATACCATATGCACTAAATTCAAACCCTTCAAGCTCTCAAACCCTCCCACCTTATGGGCTAAATTCATCACATCAACTCTCACCCCTCTCTTCAGGTGTGCTACATTTATTAGCATTGCCCACATACAATATCACCACCAGTACCAAATTTATCACCGTAACTCTCAAACTGTCTCAACACATGTGCTAAATAGATTAGCATACCTCTTAAAATCTCTCAGTATATTTGCCAAAATCTTCACCAGAGCTCTCATACCCTACCATGGTCTCTGTTAAATTTATCACCATAGTTCTTAAACCATCTCACCATCTGTTCTAACTTCATCACCATAGCTTGAAAACCCTGTCATTGTTTCTGTTAAATTTATTGCCATAGCTCTCAAACCCACTCACCACCTGTGATACATTCATCACCATTGATTTCAATCTCTCTCACTCTGCTAAATGGATCACCATAATTCTCAAAACCTCTCTTCATCTGCTCTAAGATGATCACCACTGTTCTCATACTCTCTCACTGTCTGTGCTAAACACATCACCATAGCCCTCATACCCTGTCACTGTCTGTGCTATATTCATCACAATAGCTATATGACCCTCTCACCCTCTATCTTAAATTCATTATGATAGCTCCTGCACACTCTACCTCCTGTTCTAATTTCACTACCACAGCTCTTAAACCATTTCATTATCTGTGCTAAATTCATAACCATAGCTCTCATACTGTCTCACCACCTGTGCTATATTCATCACCATTGCTTTAAACTATATTAATGTCTGTAACAATGTCATCATGATAGCCCTTTATCAGTATCATCATGATAGCCCTTAAACCTTCTCATCATCTGGCTAAATACATCCCTATATCTCTCAAACTCTCTCATTTTCTATGCAAAGTTCATCACTTCTCTCTTACCCTTTCACCATCTGTGCAAACTTAATCACATAGCTCACATGACCTTTCATCATCTTTACTAAATTAATCCCAATATCTCTTCTCTTATCTTATTCACCACCATACCTCTCAAATACTCTCATCCTGTGTGCCAAATTCATGATAGCTCTCAAACCCTGTCAGCTCCTCTGCTAAATTCATATCCACAGCTCTCAAAATCTGCCTGTCTGTGGTATCTTCTTTCTCTCCATCTGTTCGAAATTCAACATGAAATTTTTCAAAGCTTCTCACCTCCTATGCTAAATTTATCACCACAGCTGTAATACCCTCTCACAGTATGTGTTAAATTCATCACTGTAGCTCTCAAACCCTCTCAACATCTGTGCTAACATCATCACCATAGAGTCCAATCTCTTGCACTGTCTGTGGTAAAGTCATCACTATAACTCTCAAGCCATTTCACCTCATGGCTAAACTCATCACCAATGATGTCAAACCCTCTCATTTTGCTAAATCACAATAGCTCACAATAACGTTGTCCTGTTCGATTCTCAGCTAAAGCATCTTCTGTGTGGAGACATGCGTGAATGGGCGTCCCTTCGTTGAAGGTTGTGCATCAGGCCTGGAAAGTCAGCACATAAAAATCTATTGCCAATCATTAGCGGACCGGAGTTCCACTGTGGCGACCCCTAACCTGGATAAGCCGAAAGATACAACAACAACAACAATAGCTCACAAACCTGCACACCATATGTGCTAAAATCACCACTGCACTTATACTGTCTGTGCAAATCTCATTACATTAGCTTTCATAACCTCTCACTATCTCTACTAAATTCAACGTAGCTCTAAGACTCTCTCACTGTCTGTTAAATTCATCATGACAGCTGTTACACACTCTAAACTCTTGTTCTAATTTCATCACTACAGCTCATACCATCTCACTGTCTGTCCTGAATTCATTACCATGGCTCTCATACCCTCTCAACATCAGTGCTATATTCATCATGATAGCTGTCAAACACTCTCAGCATCTTTGATATATTCATCACCATAACTCTCAAAATGTATGAACATATCTGCTAAATTCACCCCATTGCTTTTAACCCATCTTGCTGTCTGTGATAAATTCATCAGTGTAGCCCTCAAGCCTTCTCACTCTCTGTGCTAAATTCATCACCATAGCTCTCTAACCTTCTCACCATCTGTGAACAAATTCATTACCAAAGTTAACAGTCTAAGCATCTTTGCTAAATTCATCACCATAGCTCTTAAACCCTCTCACGAGTTGTCCTAAATTTATCACCAAGGCCCTCATACCCTCTCACTATCACTACTAAATTTATAACTATACCTCTGAAACCCTCTCAGAATATGTTCTAAATTCATCACCATAGCTCTCATACCATCTGCACTAAATTCAAACCCTTCAAGCTCTCAGACCCTTTCACCTCCTGTGGTAAATGCATCACCTCAGCTCTCATCCCTCTCTCCAGCTGAGCTACATTTATCAACAAGGCTCTCATACACTGTCACCATCAGTACTAAATTAATCAGTAGAGCTCTCAGACTGTCTCAGCACCTGTGTTGAATACATTAGCACACCTCTTAAACCCTCTCACAGTCTTTTTTAAATTCATTACCATAGGTCTCAAACTCTCTCAGCTAAATTCATCAAAGTGGTTCTGAAACTCTCTCACTGTGTGTACTAAATTCATTATCACAGCTCTCATGTACTAGTTGTAAATTCATCACCATAGCTTTCCAAACCTCTCATTGACTATGGTAGACTCATCACCACAGCTGTAGCACCCTCTCAATGTCTGTTCTAAATTCAACAAAACAACTTAGCTCTCTTGCCCCTCACCTTGTGTGTTAGTCATCACAATACCTGTTAAGCATTCTCAATAACTGTGTTAAATTCATCACCTTAGGTTTCAAACTTCTCACTATCTGTGCTAAATTCATCAGAGCTCTCAAACGCCTCACTGTCTATGCTAATTCATCACCCTGCTCTGCTACCCTGTCACCATCTGTGTAAACTTCATCATATAGCTCTCATATCCTTTCACCATCAGTACTAAATTCATCCCAGTATCTCTTATACCATCTCAATACCTGAGCTAAATTCACCACCATAACTCTCAAATACTCTCACCCAGTGTACTGAATTTATAGTAGTTCTCAAACCCTGTCAACTCCTGAGATAAATTCATCTCCACAGCTCTCAGTCCCTCTCCATATCTGTGCTGCTCCATCTCTCCATCTATGCTATAGTCACCATGATAGCTCTCAAACCTTCTCACTTCCTGTGCTAAATTTATCACCACAGCTTTAATACCTCCCACAGTCTGTGTTAAATTCATCACCATAGCTCTCAAACCCTTCCACCATCTGTGCTAACGTCATCACCATAGAGTCCAATAACTTTCACTGTCTGTGCTAAAGTAATCACCATAACTCTCAAGCCCCCTCTTCATCTGTGCTAAACTTATCACCACTGATGTTAAACCCTATCATTCTGTGAAATCACAGTAGCTTACAAACCCTCAAACCATCTGTGCTAAAATCACCACTGCTCTCATACTCCCTCACCATCTGTGCTAAGCTTAGTATGATAGCTGTCATACCCACTCACTCTCTCTCTGCTAAATTCATCACAGCTGTAAGACCCTCTCACTCTCTGTGTTAAATTCATCATGATAGCTGTCACACCTTCTCACCTTTTGTTCAAATCTCATCACCACAGCTCTCATACCATCTCACTTTCAGAGCTACATTCATCACCAAAGCTCTCATATCTCTTAACATCAGTGCTATATTCATTATGATGGCTCTCAAACCCTCTCGAAATCTGTGCTATATTCATTACCATAACTCTCAAAATGTCTCAGCATATCTGCCAAATTCACCACCATTGCTCTGAAACCATCTCTCTGTGATAAATTCATCAACATAGCCTCAAGCCTTCTCACTGTCTGTGCTAAATTCATCACTACAGTTCTCAGACTGTCTCACCGCATGTGTTAAGTTCATCTCCATAGCTGGCAAACCCTCTCACCATCTGCACTAAATTCATTGCCAAAGTTTTCAAACCCTCTAAGTATCTGTGACAAATGTATCACCATACCTCTAAAACCCTCTCACTGCACTAAATTTATCACCATACCTCTCAAACCATCTCACTGTCGGTGTTAAATTCACCACAATGCTCACAAACACTCCCACTGTGTGTACTAAATTCATCACTCTAGCTGTCCTAAATTTACCACCAAGGCTGTCATGCCTTCTCACTGTCCTTTACTAAATTTATTACTATACCTTTGAAACCTTCACAGCATCTGTTCTGAATTCATCACCATAGCTCTCATACCATATGCAGTAAATTCAAACCCTTCAAGCTCCAAGACTCTCTCACCTCCTGTGTTGTACTCATCACCTCAACTCTCATCCCTCTCTCCAGCTGTGCTACATTTATCAGCAAGGCTCTCATACACTGTCAGTATTAGTTTTAAATGTATCACTATAACTTTAAAACTGTCTCAGCACCTGTGCTAAATACATTAGCATACCTGTTAAACCCTCTCACTGTCTTTGCTGAAATCTTCAGCAGAGCTCTCATACCCTGCCATGGTCTCTGTTAAATTTATCACCATAGTTCTCAAACCATCTTACCATATGTTCAAACCCTCTCATTCTCTCTGTTAAATTAATTCCCATAGCCCTCAAACCTTCTCATCACCTGTGCTAAATTCATCACAATTGATTTCACTCTCTCTCCCTCTGCTAAATTAATTACCATTAATTCTCAAACCATCTCTCCATCTGTTCTAAAATCATCACCACAACACCTCTGAACTATACCGAATTCCTCAGTATTTACTGCTGTAGGTTCAAATAATAGGGTGCCATGAATTCCTGGTTGACCCCTTTAAATCTCTGTTTTAATTCCATGCTCATACTGAAGTCATCATGAACAATGAGCTTATCCCGCAGTGTTATCAATATATGATTTCTGAATTTATAGCAGACCAGGAAAACAGTAAGAGGAGTTATCAAAATTAAAGAAATCACTATGGGATTGTGGGAGATGATGCACATCATGTGGGTCTACTTTCTACGGTACTCTCAGTACACCCACACAACTATCTCAAGTAATGTTTGCAGTACAGACTTTTTTACTCATTATTTTTGAACATATGATTGCACATCTAAAATTGCATTTTTTATGATTGTAAGAGCAAGACAAACATGAAAATTAAGCATACATTTTAGCTGTATAAAGATAGCATTTTGAGAGATATGCACATTTAAATACTGTGTGTTATTGTGTAGGGGTTTATGAGGTTATCCTACAAAACAAAACTTCTTGAATACACTCGTACATCTAGTATCCATTTCTAACATAGTCATTTTATTCTTTACAATAAAGATATATATATATATATATATATATATATTTTTTTTTTTTTTTGCTGTAACATATAGCTGCTTCAGAAAGTTACTCTAGATCAGCTGGGGAAATAGTCATAATTTTGCAGTTGGTTATTAAAGAAAATAATGTATATTATAATTACAAAAAAACTCACAAGACAAGACACATGGCACATGACCAATGACAGTTATCACTTTTTCTTACTTCCACAAAAACAAGTGCGCACATGAACTTCATGTCTGTTTTGCTTTCTTTACAGGACAATAATGATGAGACACAGACTCCAATCCCACCACAGAGGAGATGTTCTCTGGATCATGTGGAGTGTCATGGGAGAGCAGAGGGATGGTAAGAGTGGAGGTGGGAGACAAGTGCACATTACCTGAACTGCAAGTGCTACCAGTAGCTTAGCAACAAGTGAGGTTTCCTTGAATGTGGACACAACCGATTCTGATATTTACTTATATTTGAAGACGTTAGGGCATGTAAGATAACTGCCTATTGCATGCTTGCACATTTGCAATGAAATACACATTGTTCTGTGTACCATTTGTGTATATGAAACAGGCATTCATGTTGGTACTCAAATTGTATTTGCACATTTTTATAATAACAGATTTTACTCCCAAATGATATGAGGGTAGATAATTCAAGAACTGTTACTGCTGACATTTATTTACAAGTCTAATGTGATGGCATGTGTTGTGAACTCAAACTGCCAAAACTTTGATACTGGTATCAGTTGTAATGCATTTTGCCAAGTGCAATCATATGTGTTTTGCCATCTGCTTATGTGTGTGTTTATGTGTCTGTCTTGTTCATTTCTGTTGAAGTAAGATCAAGACTGACCGCTGTGTGTCTAATGTGAAGAGTATTTCACCAGTAACTGGCTTTTTTTCTGATATCGGACATGTGGATAATATGGTAGTGCAAGAGGATTTTGAATGGGCATATACCAATCAGTCTCTCACACCAACAGACGAAAGAAAATACTGGGTGAGATGTGGGTGATTGTCTTGTATTCTTCAGGGTCATTCGGCTTATGTTTACATTCTGGGCATCATATTGTAAGGTACAGTATAAGCAATAAGCCCACTAATGTCGTAGGTTACACATGCCTTGATGCTTAGTGCTAGCACTGTTTTAATGGTGTATTGTTTAATCATTGGAAATAAAAATTAATTGTGTATTTGAATATTCTTGCAGTGGTGTTTGTATTTTTAATGTTTTTGATTTGCATATGAGGTAGGTAGATAGGTATGCATTAAATCAAATGTTTTAACATTGTTAAGCATTGGTAGGAGAGTTTGGAATTATATTATGGATACAAATTTTATGTTAACTAGTGTCCCTATTTTTGGCCAGTTGTACCTGCTTTTCATGGGCCTTTGTCCTAATTTTTGATGTCTCTAGGTTGAGAGGTATGATCACCAGTGTTCTCATACTCTTTCACTGTATCTGCTAAACTCATCACCACAGCTCACGTACCCCGTCAGTGTCTGTGCTAAACTCATCACCACAGCTCACATACCCTTTCACTGTCTGTGCTAAATTCATCAGAATAGCTCTATGGGCCTCTCGTCCTTTGTTCTAAATGGATTATGATGGTCCTATACCTTCTTACCTCCTGTTCTAAATTCATTACCACAGCTCTCAAACCATCTCATTATCGGTGTTAAATTCATCACCATAGCTCTACTACCATCTCACCACTTGTGCTAAATTCATCACCATTGATTTTAAACCATCTCACTGTCTGTAACAAAGTCATCTTGATAGCCCTCAAACCATCTCATTTTCTGGATAAATGTATCACTATATCTCTCACAACTACTCACTGTCATTGCTAAGTTCATCACCATAGCCCTCACACACTCTCACATTACTAAATCCATCTCCATAGATCTCAAACCCTCTCAGCATCTGTCGTAAATTCATTACCATAGCTCTGAAACCCTCTAACATTCCTAAATTAATTACCAAGGTTGTCAAATCATCTCACTGTCTGTGCTAAATTCATCAACATAACGCTCAGACCTTCTCACCATCTGTGCTAAATTCATCACTATAACTCTCAAACCCTCTCACCATCTGTGCTAAGCTCATCAGTATAGCTCCAAAGCCCTCTCAGCATTTGTGCTAATCTCAACACCATAGCTTTCCTACTGTCTCAAAATCTATGCTAAGCTCATCATTATACCTCTCAAGCCCTCTCACCACATGTGCTAAACTAATCACAAGTCTCATACTCTCTCAGTGTTTATCTTAAATTCATCACCACAGCTTTCATACCTTCTCACTGTCTGCATTAAATTCATCACCATACCTTTCAAACCCTTTCTCAGTCTGTGCAAAATTCATCACCATACCTCTCAAACCCTCACACTGACTGTGCTAAATTCATCACCATAGGTCTCATGCCTTCTCAACAAGTGAAATGTGAAAATAAACAAGTAAAAAAGTAACCAAAGGACAAAATGCCACAGTCCTTTGAGCACACCGAAATCCCCAGGTATTAAATAATACCACAAGGAAAAAATCTTTTAGCCAAGCCTTGCTGCTTTTTAAATATCCTTAGTGGAAATACCAGGACCAAATATTTGATGAGAAAACAGAACTTCTTTATTAATCCACAGGTACAGTGAAAAACGAGCGCTTTCGCCTGGCGTATCCCAGGCTTTTTCAAGTTAAAATGACTGTGTGGCCATGCAGTTAATATACTCTGAAAGATAGGCCAATTACTATACAATAATTATATCAATTAAATGATTAAAACAAACAATTATATGGTTAAACCATTAGAATACATTTTCAGTATGAATTTTGTTTAAAGTGCAACTGTGCTTTGTATATGCAGTATTGTTTGTAACAAAACTCAAAGCAAGTAAATGTGCATTTAAATCCTTTATGATGGTAGTATATTGATTACATATTTTGGATACGTTATTTTAGAAACCATTCTTACAGAACCATGCATCCTAATAAATGCATTCCATGTGTCAGCACACTAAATCTATTTAAATAAAAAAAAATATTTTAAATAAATAAATATACTTTCTTAAAATACACCATAAATTTCTTAGATTTCATAGAAAAAATATTTATGCATAGTATACTTTAAAATATAATGCTTAAACTTATTATCATAAACCATTATAACTCAATATATTAGAAAATAAAAAATGAAAAATATATGTATAAAATATGTAAGAAATATATGTAATATGTGATATACACCAATAACAATAATGATACTTCTGCACTGTAATGGGAGCCTAAAAACTGGGGTTCATTATTGTCAATAATCAAAATTAAAATAAATTAATTATTAAGAAAATTATTCTTGTTGATTAAAAGATGAATAAACCAAAAAGTTCATAATTTGTCCCTTCTTGCTTTGAGCACACTAGCTAAACTAACACTATCGTTCATCCCAGGGAATCTCATGGCGTCCAACTTAAGCTGCCATATCAGTTCTCTGTTCTCAAGAAGATTCTCCCAGTCCCCCCCTCTGGGGTCTTGGTTAACTCATTCAAGTACAAAGAACCTAATGGTCATGTGGGTACAAATCAATGAGTGTCTGAAGAATGCATTACTCTCTTTTTTCTTCTCGATCTCATATATGTGCTCATAAATTCTTTTCTTGAGTGCTCTAGTCATCTTCCCCACATAAAAACCATGGCAAGCCAGACAGGTGCCCAGATAAACTACCCCAAAGGAATTACATGTATAGTGTTCATGTGCCCTTAACGTGCGCTTCCTGGATGGTAAATGTATATGATCATCATGCAACATGTATACACATTGTTTGCACATACCACATTTGAATGAACCTTTTTTCCTAGATGAAAAGTTATTGTGGTTAAAGTTCTGAGTATGAGAACCCTGTTCAAACATACCCTTCAAATTTGTGTCCCGCTTCCTGATAAAATGTACTCTATCTGGGAGAAAAGCTTTAATGTCATCTTGTGATGACAAAATAGGCCAAAAAGTATTTATAGTGTTTTCAATAAAAACTGCATCTTCTGTATATGTGTATGCAAAACGCTTTTGTGTTTCAAGGTGACCTGATTTAGTAGTTGTAGGCAGGGGAAGTCCTTGTCCCAAAAGAGGAGGATAAAGTGAATCTCTTTTTGACAAAATCTCTGAAATGAGGGAGTTAATCAGTTGAAGAGGATAACCTCTCTCTTCGAACAAAGCAGACAGAAAAGATGTCTCCTTAAGAAATAATTCAAGGGTGCTGCACATTCTTGAGGCCCGTATAAGTTGACCTCTGACTATGCCTTTTTTGATGTAAATAGGATGGGAACTATCGAAATGCAAAAATGCATTAGAAAAAGTGTTCTTTCTAAAGATTTGAGTTTGAAAATGTCTATTGACATTATCTTTAGTTAAAAGCACATCCAAGTAGTGTAAAGAATGCTCACTAATATTGTAAGTGAAAGATAGAAACTCCGTCGTCAAATTGATATAGTCAAAAAATTCGAGAAAGCTACTTCTAGTACCCTGCCACAATATACAGATGTCATCAAGAAAACGTTTGTAATATATTATAAATTCCTTCCATTTAGATGAGTGAATAAACGATGTCTCCCATTTATGCAACACTATATTTGCATATGGTAAAGCACAAGGAGCACCCATGGCAACTCCTTTGCATTGTCTAAAAAATTCTCCACTGAAGTAAATGAAGTTATTATGCAAAATAGTGTCCATAAATTCGACCATAAGGTTGACCATGTTGTTACTTAAACCTGATTCGGTAGCAAGAATCTCAGTAAACCAATCTATACCAATAGTATGTGGTATACTTGGAAATAATTCAATGACATCTATAGTCACCATTAGTAAGTCAGGGTTGTAAACATTTGGAGAAATGCTAGCTAAAAACTCCCATGAGTCTTTACAAATAAAAGGAAGTGTGGACACAAAGTGTTTTAAATTATGTTCAACAAATTTACTCAAAGGTTCAGTAATGCCTCCCACACCCGCCACAACTGGCCGGAATTTGAGGGGTTCCAAACCTTTGTGAACCTTGGGTATTCCGAATAAAATCGGAATTTTAGGGTTAGGAACATACAAATAATTAAACAACTTTTCGTTGATTACCCCTTGAGTTAGGTGGTCTTGTAAAGAATATTTAATATTAGCATATGCAACATTAAGTTCATTTCTTGATGTTTGCTCATATGTGTCACTATCTTGTAATATGTTGTGAATGTCATTTTCATAATCGAAAAAATGCATCAAGACCACCCCCCCCACCCTTATCGGGTTTCATAACTCTGATTTTTTCTTTTTTCAATAAATCAACAACTTCCTGTAACTGAAAGTTAAAATTGTTTGTGGAGGAATTAGGACGCCCACTATAGTTCATTCTAAATGCTTTTTCTATTAATTCCTCATAAAGTCTTAAACTAGGATGCATAGGTGGATTGAATGTGCTACATCTGCTGATGGAATTATCAGGGACATATTGGCCTTTGAAATATAATGACAGGTTTAAATTCCTGATGAACAATTTCAGCTCAATGAGCAGTTTGGGTAAATATGCAGGTCTAGAAGGAACATACTGGAGACCCTTGGTGAACAGCTCAAAAAACTCAGGGGTAATTGTTAACTCCGTATAGTTGTAAATATTGAAATTATTATGTGTAACCACTGTGCAGTTGTTATTAGAACTGGTATGGTCTATTGCATCAAAAATAGACTCATGTAAGTCTAATATTGTCTGCGCCCCCTTCCCCAATTCTGTTGTTGGAAAGATTGATTCCTCCCCATCGGTCTGCCCTGGGGAAATTGAAAAACCTGTGGTGAGTTACCAGCACCTTTCTGAGCTAAGCGCTCACTCCTTCTAAGGGGTTCTGCATTTGGTGTACTGAGTAAATTTTCATTTTCTGTGGTGTTATCAGAACCATTAGGGCCCCAAGTGTTCTGCTTTTGCCTTCCAGGGATTGGATAGGCTTTGCCCTCTCTGTATTCCATTAAATCTCTGTCTAATTTTCTAGCTTTCCTATCCAAAACTTTAAGACAGTATTGATCAACTTCAGTAAACACTTCATCATATTTCGTTTTGCATCCTAAAAAATTTTTATGTTTGGCAATGTTATCATTGAGTAATGTTAGTTCATTCAAAATAATATTAGACTTGCCTTCTCACCATCTGTGCTATACTCATCCCCAAAGCTCTTATACCATGTCACCATCTGTGTTAATCACAACTCTCATAATTTCTAAATGTGTGTTAAATTCATCACCACAGCTTTCATACCATCTTCTTCATATCGTCTCTGTTAAATTCATCAACATAGCTCTCAAAACCTATCTCAGTTTGTACAAAATTCATCACCATACCTCTCAAGCCCTCACACTGACTGTGCTAAATTCGTCACCATAGCTCTCAAACACTCTCATCTTGTGGGCTAAATTCATTATCTAAGATCTAAAACTCTCTCACCATGGGTGCTACTTTTACCACCTTAGCTCTTAAACACTCTCACCATCTGTGCCAAATTCATTGCCATAGTCCTCATGCCTTCTTGGCATCTGTGCTAAATTAATCAGCAATGCTCTTATACAATCTCAAGGTATGAGCTAAATTCATCACCACAGCTCTCAAACCCTCTCAGAGTCTGTGCTAAATTCATCAATATAGTTCTCATACACTCACACTGACAGTTCTAAATTCATCACCTTAGATCTTAATCCCTCTCACAGTCTTTGATAAATTCATTACCATAGCTCTCAAACTCTCTCACTGTGCTACATTCACCAAAGTGGCCCTCAAACTCTCTCACTGTCTGTACTAAATTCATTATCACAGCTCTCATATACTGTAAATATTGTAAGGGCATTGCACCACAAGTATTAGTATTTCATCTGAGTATTCAAAACTTGCTAAACAACCAAAATGGCAAAAAGACAACTTCAAAACAACAGCTTCAATAACAGGCTTTTACCATATTGAATCCACAATATATAAAATATAGAGCTTTGCTGTTGCAAAAGTCAAGTGGTGTTGTAATTCCTCAGCTTTAAAACACGTGGATGTCATAAAAACAGAAAAAAACGAACATAAAGGTGAAGAACTCTTCTGATGTAAGCAATGGACAAGCACTTTCAGCTTTTTCAAGCCTTCTTCAGATCCAAGTAGGTAAGCTGGGTTCAGTGTTTAAAAGTTGGTATCATCCAATGAAACAACCTCAGTGAATGACGAATGTTAACCAATCAAGTTAGTCCATTGGTACTCACCTCCATAGCTTGAAGTTAAAACTCTTTATTTAAAACTCTTTGTTTAAAACAACATGACAGTTTGACGTTGCTAAGACAGACTCAGGCATATTTTCAGAAGGAATATTAGTAAAATATTTTCAGTAGGTTCTAGTTAAAAGAACAAGCTCTGCATAAAAGCCAAGATTTGAGAGAAAAAGGTGAAAAATAAAAATAAAGATGGTCATTTAGGGTGCTTCTTTTTATTTCATTTCAACAATTTCTTTGGGACATCAGAGCCTAAGTCAGTATACCTAAGGTTTCTGGTAATGAAAACAGGTCATAAGTGAGCATAGCTCATTGCTCGTCTATTTTTAAGAAAAGGTTTTAAGGGAACACAGCCATTAAGGCCAGGGGGGTTATCTGCCCTCAGCCACATTATCCATTTGGCTTCCTCTCTCTCAGTCAGATTGGTCAGGTCTCCTTCTCTGGAAGTAAAATGTATCTTTGAAATGACCATGAAAACAAAGCTATGTCCCTCATGCTCACGTAAATGAAGGAAAAGAGAATTTGTTTCCTTTCTGTTACGTATATCAGATTGATGTTTGATAATTCTTTCCTTTAGCTTCATATTCGTTTTTCCAACATAAAATGCTGTACAGGAAGGGCAGGTAGCTATGTAAACAATATTACTGGTTAGGCAATTAGCTAATTCATGAAAAACAAATCTCTGTTTACTAACCGGATGCTTAAATGTGTTGCTACAATTGATTACATTGCAGACTTTGCAGAAGCCACATTTCTTTGTTCCTGATGAATTATTATGTACGTAGTTGTTACATATCCCATCACTTGAGCATAAAATCCTTTTGAGATTCTTTTTATTTTTGAAAAGGAAACTTGGGTTATCTCCAACAATCTCTTTTAATTTTTTATCCGAAGTTAGAATCGGCCAAAACTTTCTGATCACCTGGCATACGTTATCATGGTCCATAGTGTAAGTCAAATTGACCCTTAAGTTAGATGTTCTTTTAGGTATAGCTAGGGATGGTGTACTTTCGCCTTCTCTGACCTTAGAGGAATAAAAAGGTTTGCCTTTTCCTTTATGTATGTCATTAATTCTGGTCTTGTTTAGTTCTAAACTTCTCTTTCCATAGCCTCGTTGGCTGAAATTATTAATAAGCCTCTCTTCTTCCTGGAGAAAGGTTGCCTCTTCTGTACATAGCTTTGAAATCCTTTCAATTTGATTTTTAACAATGTTAGCGAAAAAAATGCCTGGGATGCATACTGGAAAAATGGAGCATGTGGTTTCGCCACATATCTTTCCTATAGAGGCAAGTGTCTATTCTCTTCCCCGGATCAAGAGATAATCTCACATCCAGAAAGTCAATCATCTCTCTAGATGTTTTTACATCAAATGTCAGGAAAGTAGTGGTCTGTAACAGGAAGTTAACAAAGCTTCTTAAATCTTCTTCTTTGCCCTTCCATACAATGAAGGTGTCATCCACAAACCGATTGTACAGAATTAACTGGTCATTCCAAATGTTATTAGCATCCTTGGACCAAGCTCTCTCCCAGTTGGCCAAAACCAAGTTTGCATAACTATTGGCACAGGGTGTGCTCATGGCAACCCCCCATCTCTGTTGTTGTCATAGGTAAACACATTGTACTTCAACACGATTTCCAAAAGATCACATATCTAACGTGATTCTACCTTCTCTTCAGTTAGAAATTCTCTTACTGCTTCAATGCCATAATTATTTGGTATGGAAGTGAATAAACTATTCATGTCTAGGGTTAACAATAGCAGACTCTCAAGATCATCACGATGTTCTAGAGCTATATACAGATGTTGTAGAAACTCAGCTGTATCTTTAATCACAGTGGAGGCCCTAGGTAGCATCTTTTTTAGTTCTTGTTCAATAAACATATAAATAGATTCCGTCAACCATCCTCTACCAGCCACAATTGGTCTTAAAGGTGGGTGTTTAAGATCTTTATGAATTTTTGGTAATCCACTGATAGTTGGTATGGTGGGGTGCTCAGTGATGAAAAGATCATGCAAATACTCATTAATATCTCTTTGCAATAGCATGTCATAAAGAACCTGCTGGATCTTCCGTTTCATAATATTTAGTTCATTCTTACTAATCAAGGAATAGGTCTTTCGATCACTTAATAATTCTTTCATCCACTGGACATACATCATTGCATCCATTACCACTATGCCTCCTCCTTTGTCAGCAGGTTTAACCACAATATCATTCCTTTCTTTAAGCTCTTTAAGTGCCTGATTTTCTTCTTTGGTTAGATTGAAAAACTGTTTCCCTTTTTGAGACATTCTTGTTCTCATTAACTCCTCTTCACACCATAGCTCTCAAACACTCTCATCTTGTGGGCTAAATTCATCATCTAAGATCTAAAACCCTCTCACCATGGGTGCTACTTTTACCACCTTGGCTCTTAAACACTCTCACCATCTGTGCCAAATTCATTGCCATAGCGCTCATGCCTTCTTGGCGTCGGTGCTAAATTCATCAGCAATGCTTATACAATCTCAAGGTATGAGTTAAATTGATCACCACAGCTCTCAAACCCTCTGAGAGTCTGTGCTAAATTCAAGATAGTTCTCATACACTCACACTGGCAGTTCTAAATTCATCACCTTAGATCTTAATCCCTCTCACAGTCTTTGATAAATTCATTACCATAGCTCTCAAACTCTCTCACTGTGCTACATTCACCAAAGTGGCCCTCAAACTCTCTCAGTGTCTGTACTAAATTCATTATCACAGCTCTCATATACTCACACACATATGCAAATTCATCACCATAGCTCTCCTAACCTCTTATTGTCTGTGGTAGACTCATCACCACACTTGTAGCACCCCCTCACTGTCTGTTCTAAATTCAACAAAACAACTTAGCTCTCTTGCCCCCTCTCTGTAAGTGTTAGTCATCACCATTCCTGACAAGCAATCTCAATGCCTGTGTTAAATTCATCACCTTAGGTCTCAAACTCTCTCACCATCTGTGCTAAATGCATTACCAGAGCTCTTAAATGCCTCACTGTCTATACTAAATTCATCACCTCTTCTCTCCTATTGTTTCACCAACTGTGCAAACCTCATCTCATAGCTCTCATGTCCTTTCACCATCTTTATAAATTCATCCCAATATCTCTTATCCATCTCACTGCCTGAGCTAAATGCACCACCATAACTCTCAGACCTTCTCACCCTGTGTGTTAAATTCAAGATAGCTCTCTATCCCTGTCAGCTCCTGTGCTAAATTCATCTCCACACCTTCCAAAGCCTCTCCCTGTTTGTGGTATGGTCCTTCTCTCCATCTGTGCTAAATTCACCATGAAAGCTCTCAGACCCTCTCACCTGCAGTGTTAAATTCATCACCTCACCTCTCAGCCCTCTCTGCAGCTGTGCTACGCTTATCAGCAAGATTCTCATACACTGTCACCATCAGTACTAAATTTACCACTATAGCTTTCAAACTGTCTCAGCACCTATGCTAAATGCATTAGCATACCTCTTAATCTCATTGTCTTTGCTAAAATCATCTCCAGAGCACTCATACCCTACTATAGTCTGCGATAAATTTATTGCCATAGTTCTCAAGCTATCGCACCATCTGTCCTAAAGTTATCACCATAGCTTTCAAACCCTCTTATTGTCACTGTTAAATTAATTGCCATAGGTCTCGAACCCTCTCATCACCTATGCTAACTTCATCAGCATTGATTTCAAACTCTCTCACTCTGCTAAATATATCACTATAATTCTCAAACCCTCTCTCCATCTGTTCTAAAATTAATACCACCATACCTCTCACCCTTAGCAAATTCCTCAGTACTTACCATTTTTGGTTTCAAAATAATATTGTGTCACGCATTCCCAGGTGACCCCTTTAAATCCCAATTTAATTTTTATTTTTAATTTCTTTGTGTATGCTCATGCTGAAGTCATCATGCACAATAAGCTTATCCCGCAGCATTATCAATGTATAATCTCTGATTTTATATCAGACAAGAAAAACTGTAAGAGGAGTTATCAAAATTAAAGAACTCGCTATGGGCTTGTGGGAGATGATGCTTCATGTTGTCTTTGCCTACTTTCTACTGTATTCTCAGCACACCCAAACAACTATCTTAAGTAATGTTTGCAGTAAGACTTTTTTTACTCATCATTTTTGAACATATGACTACACATCTAAAATTGATTTTTTATGATTGTAGGTGCAAGACAAAGATGAAAATTAAGCATGCTTTTCAGCTGTATAAAGATAACATTTTGAGAGATGTGCACATTTAAGTAGTGTATGTTATTGCATGGGGGTTTTATGAGTTTTGCCAACAAAACAAAAGAAGACTTCCTGAATACACTGGTACTTCTAGTATCCACCGCATCCTATATTGTCGAAATAAATAGAGTGGAAAGATAATCCTAACGTCAACCACTTTCTTTTCACATAGTCATTTTATTCTTTACAGTAAATATATATAAATATATATATATATATATATATATATATATATATATATATATATATATATGTTTTTTTTTTTTTTTACTGTAACACATAACTGCTTATTAATCTAGAGCAGCCTGGGAAATTGTAGTAATTTTGCAGTTGGTTATTAAAGAAAATAATGTATATTTTAATTACAAAAAAAAACTCAAAGACAAGACACATGGCACATGACCAATGAAAGTTATCACTTTTTCTTACTTCCACAAAAAAACAAGTGTGCACATGAACTTTGTGTCTGTTTTGCTTGCTTTACAGGACAACAATCATGAGGATGCCTTGCATTTCTGCTTTTGTAACCTCACTGAAGTTGAAGAGCTTGACACCAACTTGCCTGACATGGCGCTATGGATTCCGGGGTTTCTTTTCAGTGCTGTAAACACAGACTCCAGTCCCAGAACAACAGAGAGGTGTTCTCTGGATTACGTGGAGTATCATGGGAGAGCAGAGCGATGGTAATAGTGAAGGTGGGTGATGAGCACACGTTACCTGAACTGCAAGGGCTACCAGTAGCTTAGCAACAAGTGAGGTTTCCTTGAATGTGGACACAACCGATTCTGATATTTACTTATATTTGAAGAAGCTAGGGCATGTAAGATAAGTGCCTATTGCATGCTTGTACATTTGCAATTAAATATTCATTGTTCTGTTTACCATTTGTGTATATGAAGCAAACATTCATTTTGGTACTCAAATTGTATTTGCACATTTTTATAATAACAGATTTTACTCCCAAATGATATGAGGGTAGATAATTCAAGAACTGTTACTGCTGATGTTTATTTACAAGTCTAATGCGATGGCATGTGTTGTGAACTCAAACTGCCAAAACTTTGATACTGGTATGAGTTGTAATGCATTTTGCAGGGTGCGATCATATGTGTTTTGCCATCTGCTTATGTGTGTGTTTATGTGTCTGTCTTGTTCATTTCTGTTGAAGTAAGATCAAGACTGACCACTGTGTGTCTAATGTGAAGAGTATTTCACTAGTAATTCGCTTTTTTTCCTGATATCGGACACGTGGGTAATATGGTAGTGCAAGAGGATTTTGAATGGGCATATACCAATCAGCCTCTCACACCAACAGATAAAAGAAAATACTGGGTGAGACAGGGGTGATTGTCTTGTACTCTTCAGGGACATTCTACTTAGGTTTACATTCTGGGCATCACATTGTAAGCTACAGTATAAGCAATAAGCCCACTAATGTCATAGGTTACACATGCCTTGATGCTTAGTGCTAGCACTGTTGTAATGGTGCATTGTTTAATCACTGGAAATACAAATGAGTTGTGTATTTGAATATTCTTACAGTGGTGTTTGTATTTTTAATGTTCTTCTTCATTTGCATATGTGGTAGGTAGGTATGCATTAAATCAAATGTTTTAACATTGTTAAGCATTGGAAAGAGAGTTTGGCATAACATTAAGGATGCAAATTTTACGTTAACTAGTGTCCCAATTTTTGGCCAGTTGTACCTACTTTTCATGGGCCTTTTCCAGATTTCTGATGCCTCTAGGTTGAGAGGTATGATCACCAGTGTTCTCATACTCTCTCACTGTCTCTGCTAAACTCATCACCACAGCTCACATACCCTGTCAGTGTCTGTAGTAAACTCATCACCACAGCTCACATACCCTGTCACTGTCTGTGCTAAATTCATCAGAATAGCTCTATGAGCCTCTCACCCTCTGTCTGAAATGCATTATGATAGTCCCATACCTTCTCACCTCATGTTCAAAATTAATTACCACAGCTCTCAAACCATCTCATTATCTGTGTTAAATTCATCACCATAGCTCTACTACTGTCTCAACACCTGTGCTGAATTCATCACCATTGATTTTCAACCATCTCAGTGTCTGTAGCAAAGTCATCATGATAACCCTCAAACCATCTCATTTTCTGGATAAATTCATCACTATATTTCTTAAACCCTCTCACTCTGTGCTAAGTTCATCACCATAGCCCTCAAACACTCTCACCATCATTAAGTTAATCTCCATAGATCTCAAACCATCTCAGCGTCTGTCATAAATTCATCACCATAGCTCTGAAATGATCTAACATTACTAAGTTCATCACCATAGCTATCAAATCATCTCACTGTCTATGCTAAATTCATCACCATAACTCTCAAGCCTTCTCACCATCTGTGCTAAATTCATCACCATAACTCTCAAATTCTCTCATCATCTCTGCCAGGTTCAACAGTATAGCTCACAAGCCCTCTCAGCATTTGTGCTAAATGCAACATCATAGCTTTCCTACCATCTCAACATCTATGCTAAGCTCATCGTTATAGCTCTCAAGCCTTCTCACCACTTGTGCTAAACTAATCACAACTCTCATACTCTCTAACTGTTTGTGTTAAATTCATCACCACAGCTTTCATACCCTCCCACTGTCTGCATTAAGTTAATCACCATAGCTTTCAAACCCTTTCTCAGTCTGTGCAAAATTCATCATACCTCTCAAATTCTCACACTGACTTTGCAAAATTCATCACCATAGGTTCCATCCCCTGTCATCATCTGTGCTATACTCATCATCATTGCTCTTATACCATCTCACCATCTGTGCTAAACTAATCACTACTCTCATAATTTCTCACTGTTTGCATTAAATTCATCACCACAGATTTGATACCATCTCCCTGTCTGTGTTAAATTCATCACCATCGCTCTCAGATCCTCTCTCAGTTTGTGAAAATTCATCACCATACTTCTCAAACCCTCACACTGACTGTGCTACATTCATCACCATAGCTCTCAAACACGCTCATCGTGTGGGTTAAATTCATCATCTAAGGTCAAAAATCCTCTCACCATGGGTGCTAATTTCAACACCCTAACTCTTAAACACTCCACCATCTATGTCAAATTCATTGCCATACCCCTCATGCCCTCTTGACGTCTGTGCTAAATTCATCAGCAATGCTTTTATACCATCTCAAGCTATGAGCTAAATTGATCACCACAGCTCTCAAACCCTCCCAGAGTCTGTGCTAAATTCATCAAGATAGTTCTCATACACTCTCACTGACTGTTCTAAATTCATCACCATAGATCTTAATCCCTCTCACATATAAGTTCATTACCATAGCTCTCAAACTCTCTCACTGTGCTACATTCATCAAAGTGGCTCTCAAACTCTCTCACTGTCTGTACTAAATTCATTATCACAGCTCTCGTATACTCACCCACAGTTGTAGATTCATCAATGCAGCTCTCCTAACCTCTTATTGTCTGTGGTAGACTCATCACCACAGTTGTAACATCCTCTCAATGTCTGTTCTAAATTCAACAAAACAACTTAGCTCTCTTGCCCTCCCACTGTATCACCATTCCTGTCAAGCAATCTCAATGTCTGTGTTAAATTCATCGCCTTAGATCTCAAATCCTCTCACCATCTGTGCTAAGTGCATCACCAGAGCTCTTAAATGCTTCACTGTTTATACTAAATTTATCACCTCTTCTCTCCTATTTTTTCATCATCTGTGCAAACTTCATCTCATAACTCTCATGTCCTTTAACCATCTGTATAAATTCATCCCAATATCTCTTATCCATCTCACTGCCTGAGATAAATGTACCACCATAACTCTCAGACCCTTTCACCCTGTGTGTTTAATTCAAAGTAGCTCTCAAACCCTGTCAGCTCCTGTGCTAAATTAATCTTCACAGCTCTCAAAGCCTCTCCCTGTTTGTGGTATGTTTCTTCTCTCCATCTGTGCCTAATTCACCCTGAAAGCTCTCAAACCCTCTCACCTCCTGTGTTAACTTCATCACCACAGCTCTAATACCCTCCCATGGTCTGTGTTAAATTCAGTACTGTAGCTCCCAAACCCTCTCACCATCTGTGCTAACTTCATCACCATACAGTCCAAGCCATTTCACTGTCTGTGCTAAAGTCATTACCATAACTCTCAAACCCTCTCATGTCCTGTGCTAAATTCATCACCATTGATGTCATACCCTCTCATTCTGCTAAATCACAATAGCTCACAACCCTCACACCATCTGTGCTAAAATCACCAGTGCTCTTATACTCTCACTGTCTGTGTTGAGCTAATTACCATAGCTCTCACAATCTCTTGCTCTCTATGCTAAATGCACCTTAGCTCTAAGACCCTTCCACTCTCTGTGTTAAATTCATCATGATAGCTGTTATACCCTCTCACTTCTTGTTCTTATTTCATTACCACAGCACTCATACCTTCTCACTGTCTGTGCTGAATTCATCACCAAGGCTGTCATACCATCTCAATATCAGTGCTATATTCATCATGATAGCTGCCAAACCCTCTCAGTGTCTGTGCTATATTCATTACCACAACTCTCAAAATGTGTCACTGTATCTGCAAAATTCAACACCATTGCTTTTGAACCATCTCTCTGTGATAAATTCATCAGCATAGTCCTCAAGCCTTCTCATCATCTGTGCTAAATTTATCACCATAGCTCTCAAATCCTCTCACCAGCTGTGCTAAACCCATTACCAAAGTTTACAAACCATCTAAGCATCTGTACTAAATTCATCACCATAGGTCAGAAACCCTCTCACTGCACTAAATTCACCATACCTTTCAAACCATCTCACTGCCTGAGTTAAATTCACCACAGTGCTCACAAACACTCCCACTGTGTGCACTAAAGTTCTCTCTCTAGCTCTCATACCCTCTCAACAGGTGTCCTAAATTTACCACCAAGGCTGTCATACCTTCTCACTATCATTACTAAATCTATAACTATACCACTGAAACCCCTAATCATCTGTTCTGACTTCATCACCGTAGCTCTCATAGCATCTGCACTAAATTCAACCCCTTCAAGCTCTCAGACCCTCTCACCTGCTATGCTAAATTCATCACCTCACCTCTCACCCCCCTCTGCAGCTGTGCTACTTTTATCAGCAAGGTTCTAATACACTGTCAGCATCAGTACTAAATTTATCAGTATAATTTTCAAACTGTCTCAGCACCTATGCTAAATGCATTAGCATACCTCTTAAACCCTCTCACTGTCTTTGCTAAATCATCTCCAGAGCTCTCATACCATACCATAGTTTGTGTTAAATTTATCACCATAGTTTTCTTGCCATCTCACCATCTGTTCTAAATTTATCACCATAGCTTTCAAACCATCTCACTGTCTCTGTTAAATTAATTGCCGTAGCTCTCAAACCCTTTCCCCACCTGGGCTAAATTATTCACCATTAATTTCCAACTCTCTCACTCTGCTAAATTGAGCAACATAATTCTCAAACTCTCTCATCATCTGTTATAAAATCATCACCACTCTTCTCATAGTCTCTCACTGTCCGTGCTAAACTCATAACCATAGCTTTCATACCCTGTCACTATCTGTGCTAAATTCATCAAAATAGCTCTATGACCCTTTCACGTTCTGTTAATTCATTATGATAGCTCCTGCACCTTCTCACCTCTTGTTCTAAATTCATTACTGCAGTTCTCAATTTCATTATCTGTGCTACGGTCACCACCATAGCTCTCATACTTTCTCACCACCTGTGCTAAATTCATCACCATTGTTTTTAAACCATCTTACTGTTTGTATCAGACTCATCATGATAGCCTTCAAACCCTCTCATCCTCTGGCTAAATTCATCACTATGTCTCTCAAACCCTCTCACTGTCTCTGCTAAGTTTATCACCATATATCTCAAATTTTCTCATCATCTGTGTTAAATTCATCACCATAGCTCTGAAACCCTCTCACTTTGCAAATTCTTCACCATAGCTCTCAAACCATCTCAGTGTCTGTGCTAAGTTCATCACAATTACTCTCAAAATGTCTCACAGTGTGTGCTAAATTCATCACCATAGCTCTCAAACTTTCTTACCATCTATGCTAAGTTCCTCACTATAGCTGCCAAACCTTCTCAGCATTTGTGCTACATTCAAAACCATAGCTGTCATACCATCTCAACATCTATGCTAAGCTCACCGTGATTGCTTTAAAACCCTCTCATCACCTGTGCTAAACCGATAATCATGACTCTCATACTCTCTCATTGTTTTTGTTAAATTCATCACCACAGCTTTCATACCCTCTCACTGTCTCTATTAAATTCATCACCATACCTCTCAAACCTTCTTAGTTGTGGGCTTTATTCATCACCATAGTGCTAAAATCCTTTCACCATGTGTGCTAATCTCAACACCTTAGTTCTCCAACACTCTCAACATCTGTACCAAGTTCATTACCGTAGCTGTTGTTTCCTCTTAGCATCTGTGCTAAATTCATCAGCAATGCTCTCATACACTGTCAGTGTATGTGTTAAATTTATCACCATAGCTCTCTAACCCTCTCACCCTCTATGGTAATGTCACTATGATATCCATCAAATCCTCTCACCTCCTGTGCTAAGGTAATCACAACTCTCATACATTGTTTCTGTCTGTGCTAAATTTATCAACATAGCTCAAATACTGTTTCACTGTCCTTGCTATATTTTTCATTATCTCCCTCAAACCCCCTCTGTATGCATTAAATTTACCACTATAGGTTTCAAATATTCCCACCGACAGTGCTAAATCCATTACCATATCTCTCCAACCCTCTCACTATCCATGCTAATTTCATTACCATAATGCTCAAACCCTCTCGGCATCATTGTTAACTTCATCAGCAATGCCCTGAAACTCTCTCACTTTGCTAAATTCATCACCATAGCTCTCCAACCATCTCACTGTCTGTGCTAAATTCATCACCATAGCTCTCAAACCCTCTCACCTTGTGGACTTAATTCATTACCATAGCTCTAAAATCCTTTCACCATGTTTGATAATTTCCACACTGTAGCTCTCAAACACTCTCACCATCTGTGCCATGTTCATTGCTGCAGCTCTTATTTCCTCTTGCTGTCTGTACTAAATTTATCAGCAATGTTCTCATACATTCTCAGTGCATGTGGTAAATGTATCACTATAGCTCTCAAACCCTCTCAGAGTCTGTGCTACATTTATCATGATAGTTCTCATACAGTCACTCACTGTTCTAAATTCATTGCCATAGATTTTAAAACCTCTGCAGTCTTTGATAAATGTATTACCATAGCCCTCAAACTCTCTCACTGCACTAAATTTATCAAAGTGGCTCTCAAACTCTATCACAGTATGAACTTAATTCATCATTAATACTCTCATATTCTCTCGCTGGCAGTTGTAAATTCATCACCATAGCTCTCATAACCTCTCATTGTCTGTGGTAGATTCATCACTATAGCTGTAGCACTCTCTCGTTGTCTGTTCTAAATTCAAGAAAACAACATAGCTGTCTTGCCCCCTCACTGTATGTGTTAGCCATCACCATACCTTTCAAGCATTCTCACTGTCTATGTTAAATTCATTGCTTTAGGTCTCAAACCCTGTTACCATCTGTGCTATATTTATCACCATAGCCATCATTCCCCTCACTATCTATGCTAATTTCATCACCACTGGTCTCCTGCCCTTTCACTGTCTGCGCAAACTTCATCACATAGCTCTCATGCCCTTTTACCATATGTACTAAATTCATCTAAGTATCACTTATACCATCTCACTACCTGAGCTAAATTATAGGTTATAGGTTCATAGATTGGTACTGGGCTATCTACCCAAAGGCATATATTAGCCCAGCCAGGTTGTGCGGTATTCACCGCCCCTTTAGTATTTCCGTAGACCCTTGTACAAGTAGCTAGTACCCTTGGCCGCTATCTAGTAGTGGTGTTGGTTTGATCCCTGGTGTGAACTTTCTGTTACCCATCCACTCATCAATTCCTCACCATAACTGTCAAACCCTCTCACCCTGTGTGCTAAATTCATGATAGCTCTCAAACATTGTCAGCTCCTGTGCTAAATTCATGTCAACAGCTCTCAAACCCTCTCCCTGTCTGTGCAGTCTTCAACCTCTTAGCTCTCTTACTTTCTCACTTTCTGTGATAAATTAATCATGACAGCTGTTAAAGACTGTCAGTACCACTGTTAAATTCAGTATCATAGCTCAGACCCTGTCAACCTCTTTGCTAAATTCATAGCTCTTATGCTATTTCAGGGTTTGTGTTAAATTCATCCCCATAACTATCATACCCTCTGAACATCTGTACTACATTCATCAACAGAGCTCTAATCCCTCTCAGCATCTGTGCTTGGTTCATGTCCATTGCTCTCTCATAACAGGTAACCATCTCTGCTAAATTCATCACCATTGCTCTAATACCCTCTCACTATTTTAAATTCATCACCATAGCTCCAAGCAAATTATACCATCTGTGCTAAATTTGTCATGATAATTTTCAAACCTTCTTACCTGCTGTGCTAAATTCATCACCACAGTTCTCATACCCTCTCATCATGAGTACTAAATTTATCACAACAGCTGTGAAACCATCTTAGCATCTGTGGTAAATTCATCACAATAGCGCTCATACCATCTCTCCATCTATTCTAAATTCACCATGATAGCTCAGAAACATTCTCACCTCCTGTGTTAAATTCATTACCACAGCTCTAATACACTCCCACGGTCTGTGTTAAACTCATCACCATAGCTTTCAAATCATCTCACCACTTATACAAACTTCATCACCATAGAGTCCATTCTCTTTAACTGTCTCTGCTAAAGTCATCACCATAACTCTCAAACCCTCTCAGCATCTGTGCTAAATTTATTACCACTGATATATCAAACCCTCTCATTCTGCTAAATCACAATAGCTCATAAACCATCACACAATCTGTGCTAAAATCTCCACTGCTGTCATACTCTCTCACCATCTGTGCTAAGCTCATTACAATAGCTCTCATACCCTCTCAATCTATGTGCTAAATTCACCACAGCTCAAAGACTCTCTCTGTGTTAAATTCATCATAATAGCTGTCACACCCTCTCACATATTGTTCTAATTTCATCACCACAGCTCCTGTACCACCTGTCTGTGCTACATTCATCACCAAGGCTGTCATACACTCTCAAAATCAGTGCTAAATTCACCATGTTTGCTCTCAAACCCTCTCAGTATCTGTGCCAAATTCATCACCGTAACTCTCATAATGTCTCAATGTATCTGCTAAATTCACCACCATTGATCCTAAACCATCTCTCTGTCTGTGATAAATTAATCAGTATAGCCCTCAATACTTCTCACTGTATGTGCTAAATTCATGATTATAGCTCTCAGACCATCTTGCTGCATGTGTTAAGTTCATCACCATAGCTCTCAAACTCCCTCATCATCTGTGCTAAATTAAACACCAATGTTTTTAAACCATCTAAGCATCTGTGTGAAATTTATCACCATAACTCTGAAACTCTCTCTCTGTCTTTGTGATAAATTCATCACCATAGCTCTCAAACCATCTCACTACCTCTGTTAAATTCACCACAATGCTCACAAACTGTTTGTAATAAATTAATCACTGTAACTCTCACACCCTTTCACCAGTTGTCCTATAATTATCACCATCTCCCATACCCTCTCAGCATCAGTACTAAACTTATAACTATATCTCTGAAACTCTCCCAGCATCTGTTCTGAATTCATCACCATAGCTCTCATACCATGTGCACTAAATTCAAACCCTTCAAGCTCTCAAACCCTCTCACCTCCTGTGGTAAATTCATCACCTCAACTCTCATCCCTCTCTTTGGCTGTGCTATGTTTATCAGAAAGGCTGTCATACACTGTCACCATCAGTACTAAATGTATCACTACAACTCTCAAACCATCTCATTACCTGTGCTAAATATATTAGTATACCTCTTAAACCCTCTCGCTGTGTTTGCTAAAATCTTCACCAGAGCTCTCATACCCAACCATGGTCTGTGTTAAATTTATCACCATACTTCTCAAGCCATCTCAACATCTTTTTTAAATTCATCACCATAGTGTTTAAACCCTCTCATTGTCTCTGTTAAATGTATTGCCATAGCTCTCAAACCCTCTCACCACCTGTGCTAAATTCTTCACCATTGATTTCAAACTCTCACTCTGCTAAACAGATCACCATAATTCTCAACCCCTCTCTCCATCTGTTCTAAAATCATCACCACTGTTCAATACTGTGTCACTGTCCATGCTAAATCCATCATCATAGCTCTCATAATCTGTCACTGTCTGTCTTAAATTCATCACAATATCTCTATGACCCTCATATGATCTGTGCTGAATTCATTATGATACCGCCTGCATCTTTTCATCTTCCTGTTCTAAATTCATTACCACAGCTATCAATCCATTTCATTGTCTGTGGTAAATTCATCACCATAGCTCTTAAACTGTCTCACCACCTCTGCTAAATTCATCACCATTTTTTTTAAACTATCTTACCATCTGTATCAAATTCATAGTGCTAGCCCTCAAACCCTCTCACCATCTGGCTAATTCATCAGTATGTCTCTCAAACCCTCTCACTGTCTGTGCTAAGTTCATCACCATAGCCCTCAAACACTCACACCATATGTGCTAAGTTCCTCATTATAACTGCCAAACCCACTCACCATTTGTGCTGAATTCAACACCATAGCTCTCTTACAGTCTCAACATCTATGTTAAGCTCATTATGATTGCTTTCAAATACTCTCAACACCTGTGCTAAACTGATCATCACAACACTCATACTCTCTCACTGTTTGTGCCACATTCATCACCACAGCTTTCATACCCTGTCACTGTCTGTGTTAAATTCATCACCATAACTCTCAAACCTTCTCAGTCTGGGCAAAATTCATCACCATAGCTCTCAAACCTCCCACTAACTGTACTAAGTTCATCAACATAGCTCTCAAACCCTCACACCATCCATGCTAAATTAATTGCCAAAGTTTTCAAACCCTCTAAGCATCTGTGCTAAATTAATCACCATTGGTCTGAAACCGTATCACTGCATTAAATTCATCACCATGCAGCTCAAACCATTCACTGCCACTGTTTAATTCCCCACAATGCTCGCAAATACTTCTAATGTGTGCACTAAATGCATCACCCTAGCTCTCATACCCTTTCACCACTTGTCCTAAATTTACCACCAAGGATGTCAAACCTTCTGTCACTACTAAATTTACAACTATACCTCTGAAACCCCTAATCATCTGTTCTGAATTCATCACCATAGCTCTCATATCATCTGCACTACATTCAAATCCTTCAAGATTTCAAACCCTCTCACCTCCTGTGCTAAATTCATCACCTCAACTCTCATCCTTCTCTCTGACTGTGCTACATTTATCAGCAAGGCTGTCGTACACTGTCGCCATCAGTACTAAATTTATTGCTATATCTCTCAAAATATCTCAGTACCTATGCTAAATTCATTAGCATACCTCATAAACCCTCTCACTGTGTTTGCTAAAATCTTCACCAGAGCTCTCATACCCAACCATGATCTATGTTAAATTTATCACCATAGTTGTCAAACCATCTCACAATCTGTTCTAAATTCATCACCATAGCTTTCACACCCTCTCACTGTCTCTCTTAAATTCATTGCCATAGCTCTCAAACCCTCTCACCACCTGTGCTAATTTCAAACTCTCTCACTCTGCTAAATTGATCAACATAATTCTCAAACCCTTTCTCTATCTGTTCTAAAATCATCACCACTCTTCTCATATTCTCTCACTGTCCATGCTAAACTCATTACCACAGCTTTCATACCCTGTCACTTTCTGTGCTAAATTCATCAAAATAGTTATATGACCCTTTCACACTCTGTCAATTCATTATGATAGCTCCTGTACCTTCTCACCTCCTGTTCTAAATTCATTACTGCAGCTCTTAAACAATGTCATTATCTGTGCTACATCCATCACCATAGCTCTCATACTGTCTCACCACCTGTACTAAATTCATCACCATTGTTTTAAACCATATTACGTTTTGTAACATACTCATCATGATAGCCTTCAAACCCTCTCATCCTCTGGCTAAATTCATCACTATGTCTCTCAAACCCTCTCACTGTCTCTGCTAAGTTCATCACCATAGATCTCAAATTCTCTCAACATCTGTGTTAAATTCATCAGCATAGCTCTGAAACCCTCTGACTTTGCTAAATTCTTCACCACAGCTCTCAAACCATCTCAGTGTCTGTGCTAAGTTCATCACCATAACTCTCAAAATGTCTCACAGTGTGTGCTAAATTCATGACCATAGCTCTCAATCCCTCTTTCCATCTATGCTAAGTTCCTCACTATAGCTGCCAAACCCTCTCAGCATTTGTGCTACATTCAAAACTATAGCTCTCATACCATCCCAACATCTATGCTAAGCTCATCATGATTTCTTTCAAACCCTGTCACCACCTGTACTAAACTGATCATAATGACTCTCATACTTTCTCATTGTTTGTGGTAAATGCACAGCTTTCATACCCTCTCACTGTCTGTGCTAAATTCATCACCATACTTCTCAAACCTTCTCACCTTGTGGGCTTCATTCATCACCATAGCTCTAAAATCCTTTCACCATGTTTGCTAATCTCAACACCTTAGCTCTCCAACACTCTCAACATCTGTGCCAGGTTCATTACTGTAACTGTTGTTTCCTTTTGCCATCTTTGCTAAATTCATCAGCAATGCTCTCATACACTGTCAATGTATGTGTTAAATTTATTACCATAGCTCTCAAACCCTCTCCTAGTCTATGCTAAATTCATCAAGATAGTTATCCTACACACTCATTGACTGTTATAAATTCATCACCATAGATTGCAAATCCTCTCACAGTCTTTGATACATTCATTACCATAGCTCTCAAACTCTCTCACTGTGCTAAATTCATCAAGGTGGCTCTCAAACTCTCTCACTGCATCAACTAAATTCATAATCAGTGTTCTAATATTCTCTCACCAGCGGTTGTAAATTCATTACCATAGCTCTCCTAACCTCTCACTGTCTGCTTTAAATTCAATGAAATAAAACATAGCTCTCTTGCTCTTCACTGTATGTGTTAGTCATTACCATAGCTGTCAATTATTCTCACTGTCCGTGTTAAATTCATTGCTTTAGGTCTCAACCCCCTTACCATCTATGCTAAATTCGCCACCACTGCTCTCCTACCCTCTCACCATCTGTGAAAACGTCATCACATAGCTCTCGTGTCCTTTCACCATCAATACTAAATTCATCCCAATATCCCTTATACCATCCCACTGCCTAAGCTAAATTCACCACCATAACTTTTAAGCTCTCTCACCCTGGGTGCTAAATTCATGATAGCTCTCAAACCCTGTCAGCTTCTGTGCTAAATTCATCTTCACAGCTGTCAAACACTCTCCCTGTTAATGCTTTGTTCATCATCATAGCTCTCATAACCTCTCAATCTCTGTGATAAATTCTTCATGACAGCTATTAAAGCCTCTCAGTACCACTGCTAAAGTCACTATCATAGCTCTCAGACCCTCTCAACCTCTTTGCTAAATTCATAGCTCTCATGCCATCTCAGGGGCTTTGTTAAATTCATCCCCATAGCTCTCATACCCTCTCACCATCGGTACTAAATTCATCAACAGATCTCTAAACCCCTCTCAGTATCTGTGCTGCATTTATGTCCATAGCTCTCATACCAGGTAACCATCCCTGCTAAATTCATCACCATTGCTCTAATACCCTCACTGTCTATGTTAAATTCATCACCATAGTTCCAAGCAACTCATACCATCTGTGCTATATTTATCATGATTATTCTTAAACCCTCTGACCTGCTGCATTAAATTCATCACTGTAGCTGTAATATCCTCTCCCCGATATGCTAAATTTATCACCAGGGATCTCATACCCTCTCATCATCAGTAGTAAATTTATCACAGCAGGTGTGAAACCCTCTCAGCATCTGTGGTGAATTCATCACCGTAGTTCTCATACCATCTCTCCATCTATGTTAAATTCATCATAATAACTCTCAAACCATCTCACCTCCTATGCTAATTCATCACCACAGTTCTAATACCCTCCCCATGCTCTGTGTTAAATTCATCACTACAACTCTCAAACCCTCTCACCATCTGTGCAAACTTCATCACCATAGAGTCCATTCCCTTTCGCTGTCTCAGCTAAAGTCATAACCATAACTCTCAAACCCTCTCATGATCTGTGCTAAATTTATCACCACTGATGTCAAACCCTCTCATTCTGCTAAATCACAATAGCTCACAAATCCTCACACCATCTGTGCTAAAATCACCACTGCTCTAATACTCTCTCACCATCTGTACTAAGCTCATTATTATAGCTCTCATGCCCTCTCGCTCTCTGTGCTAAATTCAACATAGCTCTAAGACTCTCACTTTCTGTGTTAAATTCATCATGATAGCTGTCACACCCTCTCACCCCTTGTTCTAATTTCATCACCACAGCTCTCATACCATTTCACTGTCTGTGCTACATTAATCACCAAGACTCTCATACCCTCTTAACATCAGTCCTAAATTCATCAATATAGCTCTCAAATCCTCTCAGCATCTGTGCTAAATTCATCACCATAACTCTCATAATGTCTCAACATATCTGCTAAATTCACCACCTTTGCTATTAAACCATCTTGCTGTCTGTGTCAATCTCATCAGCATAGCCCTCAGAACTTCACCGTATGTGCTAAATTCATCACTATATGTCTCAAATCATCTTACCACATGTGCTAAGTTCATCACCATAGCTCTCAAACTCTCATCACCTATGCTAAATTCATCACCAAAGTTTTCAAACCCTCTCCGCATCTCAGCCAAATTCATCACCATAGCTCTGAAACCCTCTGTCCCTGCTAAATTCATCATCACATCTCTCAAACCATCTCACTGCCTCTGTTAAATACACCACGATGCTCACAAACACTGTTGCCATTTGTAGTAAATTCATCACCGTAGCTCTCATACCCTTTCACCAATTGTCCTAAAATTATTACCAAGGTTCTCATACCCTTTCACCATCAGTACTAAACCTATAACTATACCTCTGAAACCCTCTCAGCATCTGTTATGAATTCATCACCATAGCTCTAATACCATCTGCACTAAATTCAAACCCTTCAAGCTCTCAAACCCTCTCACTTCCTGTGGTGAATTCATCAGTACAGGTCTCATACCCCCTCTCCAGTTGTGCGAAATTTATCAGCAAGGCTTTCATACACTGTCATCGTCAGTACTAAATTTATTACTATAGCTCTCAGCACCTGTGCTAAACTCATTAGCATACCTCTTAAACCCTCTCACTGTCTTTACTAAAATCTTCACTAGAGCTCTCTTTCCCTATCATAGTCTGTGTTAAAGTCATCATGCTAGTTCTCAAACCATCTCACCATCTTCTCTAAATTCATCACCATAGCTTTCATATCATCTCATTGTCTTTGGTAAATTCATTGCCTTCACTCTCAAACCCTCTCACCATCTGTGCTAAATTTATACTATTGATTTTGAACTGTTTCACTCTGCTAAAATGATCACCATAGGTTTCAAACCCTCACCCCATTTATTATGAAATCCTCACCACTGCTCTCATACTCTCCCTTACTCTCTGTGCTAAACTTATCACTATAGCTCATACCTTCCCATTGTCTGTGCTAAATTCATCAACATAGCTCTATGTCCCTCTCACCCTCTGTCCTAAACTCATCATGATAGCTCTCACACCCACATCTTCTCACAGTTTGTACTAAATTCATCACTATTGCATTTAAACCATCACACTGTCTGTAAAAAATTCATCATGAGAGCCCTCAAGCCCTCATATGATCTGGCTAAATTCATAGGATCATAGAAGTTTATTAGGCTATCAATCCAGAGGTCATTTCAAGCCTAGCTGATTCATTGCAATGTAATACCATAGATATGCTAGTCAGTACTGAAGATTACATTTAATAAAGACTGCCCATGTCTGGGAGGGTTGTGGGCACTATCCCAGGAAAGAATTTATGGCGCCCCATCCACTCATCCAGGTTCCTGTTGAACAGTGTCATAGAGGTACTGTGCTTCACATGAATCAGCAACTTATTCCAAAGATGCAGCAGGCACTGGGAGATGAATCTGTCCTTCCAGAATGTCCTATTTAAGTTGCAGACTTATTTAGGTCCCTGGAACATGTAGCTCTAGTCCTGTTTGATTTATGGATATGCAGCAAGTTCATTAGGTTTGGATCTGAGATTGCTCTGTAAGCCAGGCATAAGTCTCCCCTAAGAAGTCTATATGACACAGAGTATAGTGGCAGAGACTTTAGTAGGTCTGTCTACTGCACATGCTGGAGTCTCTTGATCTTCTTTGTTAGAAACCTCTGAGGTCTTTTTATCATCATTGTATCTCTGAAACCCTCTCACTTTCTGCACTAAGTTCATCAGCAAAGCCCTCATACCTTCTCTCTATCACTAAATCCATCACTGTATATCTCAAATCTTCTCAGAATCTGTGTTAAATTCATCACCATAACTCTGAAACCCTCTCACTTTGCTAAATTCATCACCA
Source organism: Protopterus annectens (assembly GCF_019279795.1). Lineage (NCBI taxonomy): Eukaryota > Metazoa > Chordata > Ceratodontiformes > Protopteridae > Protopterus > Protopterus annectens. Next base: position 1,600,437,548 of record NC_056744.1, on the reverse strand, counting down.
TAGCTCTGAAACTGTCTCACTCTTTGTGCTGAATTTATCACCATAACTCTCAAACCGTATCACCATGTGTGCTAAATTCATCACCAAAGTTCTCAAACCCTCTCACCACCTGTGCTAATTTCATTACTATAGCCCTCATAACCTCTTACTGCCTGTGCTGAATTCATCAGCATACTTCTGAAACACTTTCATTGTATGTGCTAAATTCATCACCGTAACTCTTTTACCATCTCACCGTCTTTCTTAAGTTCATCACCGTATCTCTCAAACCCTATCACAGTCTGTGATAATTCAGCAACATAGGATTCATCCTCTCTCATTTTGCTAAACTCATCACCGTAGCTCTCAAACCCACTCACCATCAGTATTAAATTCATCAATAGAGTTCTAAACTCCTCTCATCATCTGTGCTGGATTCATGACCATACATCTCATAACACCTCACCATCTCTGTTAAATTCATCACCACTGCTCTAATACCCTCTCACTCTCTTTGTTAAATTCATCACCATAGCTCTAAGACCCTCATGCCATCTGTGCTAAATTTATCATAATAGCTCTCAAACCCTCTCACCTCTTGTGCTCAGTTAATCACAACAGCTCTCATACTCTCTCCCCAGTTGTGCTAAATTTATCACTAAAGCTCTCATACATTCCCAGCTCCTGTATTAACTTCATCACTACAGCTCTCAACCACTCTTGCTGTTTGGGCTAAATTCATAAGCATAGCTCTTACACCATTTTATTGTCTGTATTAAATTCATCACCACAGCTCCCAACCCCTCTCATAGATTGTGCTAAATTTAACACCATAGCTCTCAAGCACTCTCACTGACTGTATTAAATTCACCAACACAGGTTTCTATCTCAGCATCTGTGCTATATTCATCACAATAGTTTTCTAACCTTCTCATCTCATGTGTTAAATTCATCACCACATAACTCATACCCTCTCCCTGCCTGTGCTAAATTAATTACCAGACCTCTCCTACCCTTCCACTATCTGTGTTAAATTCATCATAGTAGCTCTTAAACTCTGTCAGCACCTGTGCTAAATTCAACAGCATAACACTCAAACCCTCTCACCAACTTTGCTAAATTCATCACCACAGCTTTTGTACCCTCTCACCATCTGTGCTAAATTCATCACCATAGCTTTCAGTCCCTCTCAATGTCTGTGCTAAATTTTTCACCACTGATAACAAACCTTTTCACTCTGCTAAATTGATGACCATACTATTCAAACCCGCACGCCATCTGTGCTTAAATTATCACATCTGCTCTCATACTCTCTCACTGTCTATGCTAAACTTATTGCCATAGCTCTAATAAACTCTCACTGTCTGTGCTAAATTCATCATAATAGCGTAAGACCCTCTCACCCTCTGTGCTAAACTCATCATGATAGCTCTCACACATTCTCACCTCCTGTTCTAAATTCATCTCGACAGCTCTCATACCATCTCACTACCTGTGCTAAATTCATCACCAAGTCTGTCATGCCATCTCACAATCAGCACTAAATGCACAATGATAGGTCTTAAACCCTCTCAGCATCTTTGCTAAATTCATCATCTTAGCTCTAATAATGTCTCACCATCTGTGCTAAATTCATCACAATTGTTTTTAAATCATCTCATTTTCTGTGACAAATTCATCATGATAGCCCTTAAACCCTGTCATTATTTGTGCTAAATTCATCACTATAGCTCTCAAAACCTCTCACTGTGCTAAATTCATCACTATAGCTCTAAAACCCTTACAACATCTTTACTAAATTCATCACCACAGCTCTCAAACACTTTCAGCATCTGTGCTAAATTCATAAGCATGGGTCTGAAGTCCTCTCACTTTGGTAAATGCATCACCATAGCTCCCACACCATCTCACTGTCTGTGCTAAATTCATCACCATAGCTCTCAAACCCTCTCCCCATCTGTGCAAAGTTCATTACCATAGCTCTCATACCCTCTTACTGCATGTGCTACATTTATCAACATAGTTCTCATACACTTTCACAATACGTCCTAAATTCATCACCATAGCTCTCTTACCACCCTACCATCTTTGTTGAATTCATCGCCATAGCTCTCAAGCCATCTCACATTCTGTTCTTAATTCATCACCATAGTTCTCATACCATCTCACTGACTGTGCTAAATCCATCACCATAGTTTTTAAACCTTCACACAGTGTTTGATAAATTCATCACCATAATTCTCAAACCCTCTCACTGACTTTACTAAATTCATTGCCATATTTCTCAAACCCTCTCACAGAGTTTGAGAAATCCATCCTCATAGCTCTCAAACCTTCTCACTGTGCTAATATCATCGCAGTGGCTCAATGCATTACTTAGTTCTAATACCCTCTCACTGTCTGTGGTAGATTCATCATCATGGCTATAGGACCCTCTCACTGTCTATGCTAAATGTAGTCACATAGCTCTCTTGCCCCCACAATGTATGTGTTAAAGTCATCACCATAGCTCTCATACATTATCATTGTCTGTGCTAAATCCATCACCAAAGCTCTAAGAGCCTGTTTCCATCTGTGCTAAATTTATCATGATAGCTTTCAAATGCTCTCACTTCCTATGCTAAATGCATCACTACATCTCTCATAACCTCTCACCAGCTGTACTAAATTTATCACCAAGGCTCTTATACCCACTCACCATTGTAACTAAATGTATAATTACAGATCTCAAACTATCTCACGATCTATGTTAAGTTTATCATGGTAGCTCACAAACCTTCTCACCTCCTGTGTTAGATTCATCACCACATCTCTCATACCCTGTAACTTTTTGTGCTAAATTGAACACCATAAACCTTTTCACTGGCTATGGTAAATTCATCACTGTAGGTTTCTAACCCTCTCAGCATCTGTGTTAATTTTATTATAGACCTAAAACCCTCAAATCTCCTGTGCTAAATCCATTACAGCATCTGTCATAAACTCTTCCAGTTTGTGCTAAGTTCATCACCATAGCTCTCATATACTTTCATTGTCTGCTAAATTCATCACAATAGTTCTCAACCCTCTTAACACCTGTGCTAAAGTGATCAGCATACCTCTCAAACCCTCTCACAGTCTGTGCTAAATTCATCACCGCTGCTCTTAAACCATCTCGCTGCCTGTGTGAAATGTATTACCATAGCTCTCATACCCTCTCAATGCCTATGCTAAATTAATCACTATAGCTCTCAAACCCTCTCACCAGCTGTGCTAAATCTATAAACAAGGCCCTTGTACCCTCTCAATATCACTACTAAATGTATCACTATAGCTCTGAAACCCTCTTAGCATCTGTGTGTGCTAAATTCTTTAGTACATCTCTCTATCCTTCTCACCAGCTGTGCTAAACTTATCAACAAGGCTCTCATACCCTGCCACCATCAGTACTAAATATACCACTATAGCTCTCAAACCCTCTCATCATCTGTTCTAAATCCACTACTAGAGGTTTCAAACCTTCTCACTGTCTATGCTCTCAGACCCTCCCATCACCTCTGCTAAATTCAGCACCATTCATTTCAAACTGTGTCACTCTGCTAAATTGATCACCCTGGCTCTCAAGCCCTCTTGCCATCTGTGCTAAAATCATCACCACTGTTCTCATACTTTCTCAGTATCTGTGCTAAACTGCTCACAACAGCTCTCATACTCTTACTCTCTGCACTAAATTCATCACCATAGCTCTATGATCTTCTCATCCTCTGTGCTAAATTCATCATGATAGCTATCACACCTTTTCACCTCCTGTCCTAAATTCATCACCACAGCTCTCATACAATCTCACTGTCTGTGCTAAATTCATCACCAAGACTCATTCCCCTCTCCCCATCAGTACTAAACTCATCATTATAGCTCTCAAACCTGCTCTCAAACCTGCTCAGCATCTGGGCAAAATTTATCATCATTGCTCTCATACTGTCTCATCCTCTGTGCTAAATTCATCATCAATTCATCATCATAGTTCTCAATCTCTCTCACAGTCTTTGCTAAATTTATCATTACAGCTCTCAAACCATGTCACCATCTGTGCTAAATTCATTACGATAGCTCACAAATCTTCTCATCTCCTGTGCTAAATTCATCAGCATAACTCTCATACCCTCACTTTTTGTGCTAAATGTATAACCATAGCTCTCATGCCCTCTCATCACCTGTGTTAAATTCATCGCCATAGCTCTCAAACTCTCTCACAGTCTGTGCTAAATTCAACACCATAGCTCTCAAACCTTCTCACTGACTGTGCTAGATTGATCACCATAGGTTTCTAACCCTCTCAGCAACTGTGTTAATTTCATTATAGCCCTCAAACCCTCTCACCTCCTCTGCTAAATTCATTACCTCATTTGTCATAAACTATTCCTGTCTGTGCTAAATTCACCACCATAGTTTTCATACACTTTCACTGCCTGTGCTAAATTTATCACAATAGCTCTCAAACTCTTTTATCACCTGTGCTAAATTCATCATCATACTTCTCAACCCCTCTCACTGTCTGTGCTAACATCATCAGCATAGCTCTCATACACTTTCATAGTATGTCTCACTTTCTCTTACCATCTCATTGTCTGTGTTAAATTCATCACCATAGCTCTCAAATCCTCTCATGGTCTGTGCTAAATTCAACACCATAGCTGAAAACCATCTCAATGATTGTGGTAAATTCATTGCCATAGGTTTCTAAACCTCTCAGCCGCTATGCTTATTTCATCACGAGAGCCCTCAAACCTTCTCACCTCCTGTGTTAAAAATTCATTACCACATCTCTCATAATCTCTTCTTGTCTGTGCTAAATTCATCGTGGTAGCTTTTAAACCCCACTCAGAATCTGTGCTAAATTCATCAGCATACCAAGCAAACCCTCTCACTGTCTGAGCTAAATTTCTTATGATAGCTCTTAAAGCTTCTCGGCACCTCTAAAAAATTCATTATAATGTCTCTCAGTTCCTCTCACCTGCTTTGCTAAATTACTTACTATCACTCTCAAACCCTCTCAGTTGTACCAAATTCATCACCACTGCTCTCATCCCCATCACTGTGTTAAATTAATCACCATTGCTCTAAGACCTTCTTACCACCTCTGCTAAATTTATCATGATAGCTCTCAAACTCTCACACCTCCTGTGCTGAATTCATCACTACATCTCTCATACCCTTTCACCAGCCATTTTAAATTTGGCTGTCATACTCTCTCACATCAATAGTAAATTTATCACTATACCTGTCAAACTGTCAAACCATCTGTGCAAAGTTCATCATGATAGCTCTCAAACCCTCTCACCTCCTGTGCTAAATTCATCACCATGTCTCTCATATCCTCTTGGCATCTGTGTTAAATTCATCACCATAATTCTCAAACCCTCTCACTGACTGTGCTAAATTCATCACCATAGCTCTCAAACCCTCTCCCTGTGCTAAATGTATCACAGCAGCTCTCAAACCATCTCACTTTCTGTGCTAAATTCATCACTACTACTCTAACACTTTCTCACTGGCAGTAATAAATAATCACAATATTTCTCATACCCTTTCAGTGTTTGATAAATCCATCACTATAGCTCTAAGACCCTCCCACTGTCTGTACTAAATTAAAACATGGCTGTCATACATGCTAAATTCATCACCATAGCTTTCATAACATCTAAATGTTTGTGTTCAGTTCATCACCATATCTCTTAAACCTTCTCACTTTCTGTACTAAATTCATCACCATAGCTCTCAAACTCTCTCACCATCAGTGTTAAATTCATCACCATAACTCTCAAACCCTCTCACCTTCTTTGCTAAATTAATCACTATAGCTCTCATACCTGTGATGTTCTATGTTAAATGTATCACCCTAGCTCTCAATCTCTCTCACCATCTGTGCTAAATTCATCACCATTGCTCTCATACTCTCTCACCAGCTTTGCTAAACTCTTCACTATGGCTGTCATACTATTTCACTGTCTGTGGAATAAACTCTTCACCATAACTGTCGTACTGTCTCAGTCTGTGTTAAAATCATCACAATTTATCTTACACCCTCTCACCATTTGTGCTAAATTCATTACCATAACTCTCAAACCCTCTTACCTCCTGTGCTAAATTTATAACCACAGCTGTCATACCCAGTCGGTGTCTATGCTAAATTCATCATAATAGCTCTTATGTCTTTTAACCTCCTGTGCTAATTTCATCACCACTGCTCTCATGCCTTCTCACCACCTGTGCTAAATTTATCATCAAGGCTCTCATACCCTCTCAGCATCATTAATAAATTCATCATTATAGCTCTCAAATCATCTCTGTATCTGTACTGAATTCATCACCATAGCTCTCCCATCATCTCACAATCTGTGTTAAATTCATCACCATAACTCTCATACCCTCTCACTCTATGCTAAATTTATCAGCATAGCTCTCAAACCCTTTTACCTCCTTTTCTAAATTCATCACCACTGCTTGCAAACCCTCTCACCATCTGTGCTGAATTCATCATGACAGCTTTCAAACATTTTCACTTCCTGTGCGAAATTTGTCACAACTCTCATACCCTCTACCATCTGTGCTATATTCATCACCACAACTCTCAAACCATCAAATCATCTCATCATCTGTGCTAAATTCATCACCATTACTCTCAAAACCTTTAAGTATCTGTGCTAAATTTATCACCATAGCTCTCAAACACTTTGACTTCCGTGTGCTAAATTCATCACTACAGTTCTCATATCGTCTCACTCTCTGTGCTAAATTCATCATCGTACCATGTTCAATCATAGCCTCACCTCAGGCTTTATGCCCTCTGAATGGTGCACAGCAATGGTTAACCCACTCCACAAAGGGAGATCCACCATGGACCCCAGGAACTACTGCCCCATTGGCCTGACGAGCCTGATCTGCAAGGCCATGGAAAGTATCATCATGGAACTTATAAACAAAGACATTGGTAATCTCCAAATTCTGGACCCCACCCAGTTCGGGTTTGTAAAAGGCAGATCATGTCTCCTAAACCTGATAGACTTCTTTGAAGCAGTCAACAAAGCCGTAGATGAGGGTAAGGTGATTCACACAGCCTAGCTAGATTTCACCAAGGCTTTTAACATCATCCCCCACTCTGGAATTATAGATAGACTCACTAAACTAGGTATAAATCCCTATGCAACAAGATGGATTGCCAACTGGCTCACTGACAGAATCCACACTGTGAGAGTAGCTGACTCTAGATCCGACTTCAGACCAGTGACAAGTGGAGTACCACAGGGTTTAGTCCTGGGTCTTCTCCTGTTTGGTATCTACTTCTCTGAAGTACAGGCTAACACAGAAGGTCTTTGGCTAATGAAGTTTGCAGATGATTGCAAACTAGGAGCCATAATCAAAACTCCTAACGATGTGGACATCCTACAAAAGGGCCTCACTGAGACAGATGCCTGGTGTCAAAGCCATGGCCTCAAGCTCAATGCCAAAAAGTGCATTGTCATCCCTTTTGGTAAAAACTCTGTACCCATGAACTACTACATAGGCGGTAGTCTACTTAACACTGAAAGTGTGATAAAAGACCTTGGGACACAGGTGGACAGTAGTCTCTCATTTGATAATCACATTGCCACAGTAGTCAGGAAATCCTTCTATGTGGTACACCTCATCACAAAAGGTTTTTTATTCAGGAAAAAAGAGGCAACTGTTCCCCTCTACTCATCACTCATTAGACCCATTATAGAGTACAATGCCCCTTTTGGTATGTACCTCACAAGACATCTACAACAACTGGAAAGGTCGCAGAAATACCTCACAAAGAGGATTACCATCCTCAAACAGATGCCCTACGCAGACCATCTCAGAAAACTCCAGCTTTACTCCATCGCATATCGGCGATCTCTGCCTAACATACAAAGCTATGTCAAACCCAGAGCTGTTGGAAATGCTCCTCTTGAAGAAATCCCAATCCCGCCGAGCTACATGCTCTAGGGATATAAACTTGTCACCACAATAAACAGAACGTGCTGGAGGGATAAATTCCTGTCCCAGAGACTTCCCATACTCTGGAACAAACTACCTATCTATGTCAAACAAAGCTCCTCATTAGCATTCTTCAAGAAGAATCTTGATGAATGGATGGGAAATAGGAAATTCACCCCGGGGATCACTTCTGTGGCTCTGCTCAACAGGGGCACAGGAAAATAATTTTCTTTGGTGGCGAAAGCCAGGGTATCTTTTTGGCTAGGCTTATATAGGCCCTAGGGCCAATAGCCTAGTACCTACCTATGAACCTATGAACCACTGCTCTCATGCTCTCTCACCTCCTGTGCTATGTTTATCACCATAGCTGTCAAAGCATAGCCCTCAACTGTCCAGATTTTCACAGAATGTCCAGATTTCTGCCTTATATTTTTGATTTGTTCCTCATAAATGTTGTTGTTTTCTGCCAAATCACTGAATATTGAGGTATCTAAATAATGATTTACATTTCAGTTTCAGATTTTGTATCTTTCAGAAAATGTATGCTAACACAGATTATGTTATTCTAGCAACTTTCTAAGTTTATAAGTGCAATATTTAAATTCTGTCCCTACTTTCAGGCCTTTGTCCCCAATTATTTTAAGCTTTGTCCAGATTTGTTGTGCTAACAGGTTGAGAGGTATGTCTCAAAGCTCTCTCATTGTTTGCGCTAAATTCATCATAAATAGCTTTCAAACCCTTTCAGCTCCAGTGCTAAATTTATCACTATATCTCTCATTCCCTCTCACTGCCTATACTAAATTAATCATAATAGCTCTTAAAGCTTTTCACCTCCTGTGCTAAATTCATCACCATAACTCTCATACCCTCTCACTGTCTGTGTTAAATTCATCACCATAACTTTCAGACCATCTCACTCTTTGTGCTAAATTCATCACCATACCTTGAAATACTCTCACAGCCTGGTATAAATTCATCATCATACCTCTAAGAGCCTCTCAATGTCTGTGCTAAATTCATTTCCACAGCTCTCATTCCATCTTGCTGTCTGTGCTATATTCATCACTATAGCTCTCAAACCCTCTCACTGTCCATGCTAAATTCATCATGATCAATATCAAACTCTTTCACTTCCTATGCTAAATTCATTACAACAGCTATCACACCTTCTCATCATCTGTGCTAAATTCATCACCATAGTTCTTATACCCTTTCACCTATTATGATAAAGACATAAAGTTAATACCTCTACCTACAGTATTTTCATAACTCTTATCTACTTCCTAGTTATCCTTCCTATTTTCCCTCTCCATACATATCTTCTACACCCTTTCCATGTATACTGAATGATTCAAGCTTTTTGCTTAAATGTATATACTTCCCCATATATAGCATATAAAGATGTATCAAAATAATTATAACATTCTCCTATCCATTTAAAGATAACGCTCTACCTGCCTACTTATCCAGCATCTTTGTAACCTGTACCTCCAACCAGCGTCCATCCCTTATTTCCTCCACTGCTCCATATTCTTTCACCTCCACATTTGTGTCTCCTCCCCTGAGTCAGGGTAGCCCTTTTTGTCCTCTCTTCTCTCCTCCCACTTTTATCACTACTGATTTCCTTGAAGGAAATTTCAGCCCTGACACTTTTTTGACACTAAAAAGATCCAAAATTCCCAGCAGCTGCTTCGCTCCTTTACACAGTAAAATAATAGAATCTGCAAAAGAATACATAATTCCATTTCCCTGAAAATCCCCTTCTCCTCCTCCTCATAACCTCCTTTCTACCCCCTGAATCAAACTCTCAGTACTCAAAGAGATTTGGAGAAAGTGGGCATTCTTGCCTTGTCTCCCTTTGCAACATAAACGTTATTCTCCCTGATCATCCTTCAGTAACCAGAATTCGCACCCACAGTTAATTATATAACACTTTCAGCCCACTCAGCCACTTAACTCCCCCCAGTACTTGTTTAACTAGAAACTCCAAGCTTACACTATCACATGCTATTTGAATGTCTGTTAATAATATCCATACTTCTCCCTTGCCCTCCAACGCACCAACTTAGAGATTTCCATTGATGTGCTAGGGATCTACCTTGCACAAACCCTACTTCCTCCTCCTAGTTGTACTAGCTGAATACTTCTCAAACCTTCTTGCAAAAACTCAAAGTTCTTAGCATCTCCATTACACACTGAGCTTGGCATGTAGGTCTATTGATTTTCTCTCTCCCCTTTTCCTTCATATTAAACCATCACAGAAACTTCCTGCATAGACTCAAGCATCTCCACCCCAGACAGTGTTTGATTAAAAAATCTCACTACATTTTCCTTAACATGAATGCCTACTCTATTGAAAAAGTCTGTGGGGAATTCATTTCATCCAGCTTTTTTCTTACTCTTTAAATATCGTATAGCTTTCACCACGTATCTCACCCCTGTTTCTGTATTCAGTATTTCCCTCTGTACCAGTCAAAGAACTTCTCCATCCTTTATATCACTCCATTTTTAACCTCCAAGTCTTTCCACTTGTGCCGGCATTCCTTGTAACCACTGCACTTTCCTTGCATCTTACCTACGTCCTAGCTTCAGCCTGAACCTTTTCTCAGCACCTGAGTCTGCACATCAGTCCATAATTACCATTCTATGACCTGACAGTTCCCACTCTGTTAATCTCACATCTTTTACCATGCCATCACCTCATTATCCAGTAACATTTTATCCAACTTCCTTATTTTTCTGATACCTCTCATTCCTAGAAAACATGCATCCTCTTTCCTTTCCAAACCCTGATCAGAGGTCAAGACTCATATATCTATCTATGTATAGCTATATATCTATAAAATACCTACTATCACTGTGTGTGTGTGTGTGTGTGTGTGTGTGTGTGTGTGTGTGTGTGTGTGTGTGTGTGTGTGTGTGTGTGTGTGTGTGTGTGTGTGTGTCTATATATGGGTGTGTGCATGTGCATATAAAATTATATGATATATGATCTAAGTGCGCAAGCATCAATCCACAATACAGCAATGCCAGTACTGTATAAACAAACATACTCTTCTAAAAAGAAACATAAAATGCAAAGCAATCATGAAAGTAAAACAAAAAGTCTCTCCTTCCAATCACTTAACCCTTACCTTAACAATCAGTGCAAACAAATTTGTCTGAATACAAACACTTACCCTGCTCCTAACTCTACACATTAATTTATGAAAACTCTTTCATTAACAATACCATTGCACAAGACTCAGACACACACACACACACACACACACACACACACACACACACACACACACACACACACACACACACACACCATCAAAAATGCACAACACTACATCTGTTCCCTAACCTAGCCCTTGCACTAACTCTTACCCCAAACCAGAAACAGTTCATGGTCAAATGGGGCAATAGGCAGGGTAGTGGACCAGGTCCCCCCAGTCATACTGATATCCCATTACTTAGCTGTCTATCCCAGATTACTATAAAACACTGACCAAAACCTGTCATTGTGCATACTGTTTTCTTTTATACTTTTACAATGACCACAGAGATTTTGATTCAATTTACAGCCATTCTTTAAAAATTTAAAGCAAAAATGCTGACAGCCATTTACTAAAAAAATCTCACTTTGAAAGTAGACTTAGCATGAGCAACAATAAACTTCTCTACCCTTGAAATTCACATTTATTGAAAATGCATCTGACAACCCATTCTTCTTTTCCCATTTAGGGGTCACCACAGCAGATCACCTGTCCACTCATGATTAGCAGTGGAGTTTTACAGTGTCAAGTTGCCAGCCCAGCACCCAACCTTCCACAGAAGGCACACACTGTGGGCCAATTTAGAGTGTCCAATCCACCTACTGCATGTCTTTAGGATGAAACCCACACAACCATAGGGAGAACATGCAGACTCTGCACAGAAGGCACCCCGGCCAAGAATCGAACCAGAGAACCTCTTGGTGTGAGTTGGCAACAATAACCACTGCACCACTGTGGCTGCCTGTGTCGGACAACCCATTAAACTTAAAAATACATGCTAAAATTCAGTCAAACAGCATATAGTGAGGCACTAATCAGTAGCTATGTGACGGGTGCAGGAATTCAAAAGGAAAATGTACAATGCATTTGCTAACAGCTTGACACAGCGCACTGGATGCAGTTGTCCCTTTTCAGGGTCAGGCCAGGAGCACAGTCTGATAAAGTGACTTGGTCAGAACCCCCTGTAGATAAACAAAGGCTGATGGAATCAAACCCTGAACTACCAAAGCAGTTCAGTAACAGCTCACAGCCTTACTCATCTATACTAAATACCAGACAGAGTGCTGTGGCCCTATACATGTATTTCACATTCCATGTAAATGCAGAACAAAAGTTAAATTAAAAATGTACTCAGTTAAAATATTAACATTAAACTCATAGATATCATGCTGTCATATTTACTCACAGGCAAATAATAAACAATAGCATCAAGTGACAAAATAAGGAAACCAAGGATTGCACCCAAAGAACATGGTTCATATGATGGTCCTGTTTACGATAATCGATTCCTTATATAGCTCTCACAACTCAGGGACAAATCTCAACAGACTCAGGGAAAAATACAGAAATAATCAGGTACAATCAGGGATACTTTTAAAATGCTATTGCTATTAACTTGAGACTGACAAAATAAGACAATGTGAAATAATATACAATTTTCTGAAGTACAGGAAGTCTATAAAATCTAATTATTGTAATTATTTATTAAGTGTAATTCATCACATTTCTCCAAGAGTCACTAGTTATAATAGGGATTAAACAGGATGGAGATAATATTTGAGTCAAAATTAGGGAGGGCTGAGAGGTATGATTCCTTCCTTCACATCATAACAACTATAGATTGCAGAAACAAAGTATTTGTATATACGCATGCTCACATACGCACATACTCACATGCATGCACGGGCGCGTGCGCACACACACACACACACACACACACACACACACACACACACACACACACACACACACACACACACGCACACACACACACACGCACACACATTCACACATTCACATACACCTACCTCTGCATCCCTCCTGAATATGATTTTCCCCTTGAAAATATGCCAGGGAAATGTAAAAAATTCCCCTTGATGATATAGCTTGATAGGCATACTTCAGTGGCAGTTCCAGAAAGAGTCGCAGAAATTCCTGCAAAGAAAAACTGCATGCCTCACACTTGAATCATGCCAATATGGCAGGCAAAAGAAAGTTCTTCTTAATGATATGGCATGGCATGTCAACCTGTGCCAGCTGCAGAAAGAAAGAGCCATGGATACTTCTGTAAAGAACGACTGCTTTGAGTCGGAATCTCATTAGTCTTTTTCCAGGACTCTCAATGGCAGCTAAACTACACGGAAGTCAAAAGCTTCTTTCCATGCAAGCCAAGAGCATCTCTAAACTCACTGTAGGAAGTCTTGGAAGTCATCTGAACTGCTCGGCTTTTACAAGCAGATTGGATTACTTTCATCAGATTCAACTGTTGTTTTCTTTTAATGGCCAGGCCAGGACCCCCTATCCAGCACCGGGTCCTAGGCAACCACCTAGGTCACCTTATGCTGGACCTGATCCTGCTCCAAACAGTTGCACACACAAACAAAAAAAATGCAAAACCATACTGACTGTCAAACACATTGTCATTCCACAAACTCAGTCACAAACTCCAAAAACATTCATACACAAATGTATTCTAACCTTAATCCAGAAGTACTTATGCACACACACACACACACACACACACACACACACACACACACACACACACACACACATGCACCATAAAACCTATTCCCTTCTGTAGCCCATACTTTAACCCTAACCCACAAACACTTGCATCCATTCCCAATGCAATCAAAACCTTTTACCTTTCTGAAAAATATTTGAAGTTCCTTTGATGGAATAAAGCTGTACTCAGCATTTGCATGACTCAACATACCTACACACCCAAATAAATAGTTGAACAAATTATCATTTAACACACTGTGTCACATCAATGTACATATCTGTCTATATGATATCTATCTATCTACACACACACACACACACACACACACACACACACACACACACACACACACACACACACACACACACATATATATATAGTGATGAATAGTGGTGGGCAGCCGCAGTGGTGCAGCAGTTAGCGTTGCCGCCTCTCAGCAAGAAGTTCTATGATTTGATCCTCAGCTGGGGTGCCTTCTGTATGGAGTCTGCATGTCCTCACTGTGGTCGTGTGGGTTTCCTCCAGGTGCTCGGGTTTCCCCCCACATCCCAAAAGCATGCTGTAGGTGGATTGGACATTAAATTGGCTCTAGGTTTGTGTGCATGTGTGTGCCTCCTGGGGAAGGTTGGGCGCCAGGCTGTCAACTCGACACTGTAAAACTCCACTGCCAATTATGTGCAGACAGGTGATCCACTGTGGCGACCCCTAACCAGGAAAAGCTGGAAGAAGAAGTGATAAACGCCCAAACGTCACTGTCAATAAAGTCAACCATAAAAGGACACAACGCAAATGTTAACAGTACAACGTGCATGCACAATGAAAATCCTCTCTTGTGCAAAGTCATAGCTTAAAAAAAACACAAGAAATTGTTTTTCAGCAGGGAAAAGCCCTCTGCACCCCCATGTAAGGGGCTGTACCCCCACACCCCCTGCTACTTATATATATTAACTCCAAAATCATGCAATCATTGGGGAAGGGACATATTTCCCAACCCCCAGAGATTGCCAACATCTCACGCCTGTTGATCATTTGCATTGTCGAGCAAAGTGTGTTGACAAAACAGGTGTCAACATTTGGGAGCTTCGACTAAAGTCATTGTGTCCCTCTCTCTATCTATCTATCTATATATATATATATATATATATATATATATATATATATATTTGTGTGTGCATGTGTATATCCATGTGACATACCTAGATATCATGCCCTAATCAGTCAATAAATTCATGCATTTCATTTCAGGATGTGCCTATTTATTTATGTACATGCATATCAACTTCCAAGACACTCAGATATGCTACTGTAAAACCCCTTCTCAGTTACAATTTATCTAATATATATATATATATATATATATATATATATATATATATAAAATTATGTACAATATATATCTATACACACACACACACACTATATATATGATGTACATATGTGCGTGCATGTGTGTGAATGGCACCTCATTGAATGTCTAAATGTTGAAAACCACAAACATTGACTAACAAATGATTGAAATTAAAATATTAAGGAGGTAAGCCCCCAGCACCCCTCACATCCCCTTTTACTTTATATATATTTATACTTCATATATATTTATTTACCAACTCCAACATTGCATAACAGTGAGGAATAGCCAAATTCTTCCATTCTGGCTGTTTAGTGATCTCGCACACAGGAAAGCAAGTAATGCCATGTCAGTTCATTGAACCAGCTTTTCTAATATTCAACCAAACCAGCATTCAGTCAAACAATAGGATCTTGTTTATATGTACACTGCATACTCTACAGTAAGCAGTGTCCCTAAAACGTCTACCACAATGTAAATTAATCCACTTGAACATGAATCTGACCATATATTAAAAATAATAATTAAAGCTAGTACAACATAAAATAAAGAATAGAACTGTATCCATTTTGAAAACAGCATTCAGGACAAAACTGGTCTGATCCTACAAAAATATACCAAATGAGATTAACCACATCCTAAGATCTCGAACTACACTGATAAAATATTGCCAAACAATTATCTGAAGACTTTAAAATATTAACAATCACCTCTGAATTAAACAAAATACCAGTATATAATCAATTCATAAAAAGTAACACATGCAGTTTAAAGCTCTGTTCAATAAAAATCTTCTGTTGACAGCACAAATACTGCATTCTGGTGAACTGATACAAAACAGTAGTTCTTACTAAAAACAAAAAAAAATTAAAAACAATAGTAAAGCAAATAACTTAATAATACAGGGTCTTGTCCTTGTGACACAACACATATGTCTTGCTGTAAGAATAGGGAATGAGTTTTATGATGATTTGCCTCATGACTGACATATAGCCCACTCATGCTATGACATCCCAAATCAGCACTATGGCAGCCTTTAGATGAATAACTAGAAAAGACGTGACACAGATCGTCCCCCCCCCCCCCCCGGGGCCCCTGCACATGGGAAGAACACAGAAGCTGTAAAATAAATTATGCAATATAGTAGCTTTTAGGCTAAGACCCGCGGTGGTGTTGCTGTGGTAGCGTTGTCGCCTCACAGTAAGACACTGTCCAGTTCAATTCTCAGCTAGAGCGTCTTCTCCGTGGAGACATGCGTGAATGGGCATACCTTCTTTGAAGATTGTGCGTCAGGCCTGGCAAGCCGGTACATAAAAATCAACTGCCAATTATTAGCGGACCGAAGTTCCGCTGTGGTGACCCCTAACCGGGAAAAGCCGAAAGATGCAAACACAAACAAGTAGCTTTTTAGGCTAAATGCTGTTGTGCAGATACATACATGTGGACTTCAGGGAAAAACAAAGCACATTCCTATGCAAAGGGAAAATGGCAGTAAAGTGTGGCTAAATGTTTAAACAGCCTTAGATTTAAATACTATACAACTGTGTTAAGTACATTTTAAGGTGAGCAAACCATAACAGAACAAAGCATGATAAGGAGAAACAGTGAGGTAAACGTATTAAAAAGATTAAACTATCTCATAGATTATGATATTAGCTGAAGTTCAGGGGAAAACATCTCTTGTAACAAATAAGTGCACTAGAGTTTGAACAGGCTGCAAATTTATCGTTGGCAGAGCTATATCTAATGGCAGCTGGCAATGTTCATCTGTATAATGGGAGTAGTTCCTGCGCTTGGTGAGATCACATAACAAAGTCCTTTACTCTGAAAATAAATAGGATATTTGCTCATAAGGATTTGCAACTCCTCAGTGAGGTATGAAAATTAACAGATGAGATTGTTCACATAGGCCTTATTAGCTATCAGTTCCCACATTTTTGTACTATATAGTCATGGAAAGTAATTTAAACCAAAAAAGTAGTTTATGGCTGGGCAACATTTGAAATAGCAGGAAAGTAAGTTACAGACATTTGGGATCTCCTGATTAATGATACTAATAATAACTAGTGTGTTTTCAATTTGCAACTGTGTATATTTTACAATTTTATTTTGTTTGTTAACCTGCTTAACTGAATAAACTACTGGAAACATCAACAAGGCATGTGTCAAGACTATAGAACACATATGTGGCCATGCCCGGTATGAAAATAAAATAAGTAAAGCTGGTGGTGGGTGGAAATCAGAAGTTCATGAAGTCATCAAGAAAAAGAAGGAATGTAGGAAAAAGTGAGAGATAGAAACGACAGCACAGGTTAAGAAGAAGAAATACTGATTGGGTAACAGAGACTAAGAGAAGAGTTGCAATAGCAAAAATCAAGGCATCAGATGCACTCTACCAGGTTGTGGAAAATGACTCAGCAGATGGCACAATGAAACTCTATCAGGTTGCTAGGCAAAGACAGAAAGATAAAGAAGATTGTCATCAGACACCCTTCATAAAGGATGCCAGCAACAACCTGCTCACCACCCCACAGGATATCAAAGCAGATGAATGAAGTACTTTTAGCAGCTTCTAAATGAAGAAAACCCCACTGAATCTGTACTGCCCCAGACACAGCCAACAATGAAAGAAGAACAGGAACCCACACTAGAGAAAGTAAGAACAGTACTAAGGAAAATGAAGTCATGGGAAGCAGCAGGCTCAGATGAGGTCATGGCAGATATGATTGAGATGTTGGGTGAGTTAGGGAAGAAATGGCTCCCAATGGGTACTCAACAGTATGGAGAGAAAGACCCATCCCAGATGACTGGAAAATAAACATCCTACTGTGAGTGTACAAGAGTGAAGGGGACATTCACAACTGTGGGAAATACATAGGTATCAAACTCCTGTCTTACTGCATGAAAGTCCTGGACAGGATGATTTATAAACAAATAGGCAGAATAGTAGGAAGTAATATGGAAGATGAGCAATTCAGATTCTGATGAAGATGCAGCACAACTGACCCATTGTTTGCAGTGAGACAGATAAGTGAAAAGAAACTAGAAATGAAGAAAGAATCCAACTGGATATTCCTAGACTTGGAGAAAGCTTATGACCAGGTCCCAGAAAAGCTGATTTGGTTTGAAGTCTTAGAAACATTGGTTGAATTAGTGCCAGCAATGTACAAGGACCCAATTGCAAAAGCATAAACAGTTTTCAGACTCAGAGAGAAGTTTTCATTGGGAGTTCATATGAATTTGTCTTTGGCACTGAGCACATTGTTGTTTATACAGGACATGGAGTACATTAGCAAACTGGTTGGAGTGGACAGATCAACAAAGCTGCTCTTTGCATATTCTGTGGCATTACAGGCAGGCTTGGAACAAGAACTACAGCAAATGTTGGGGGACTGGAATAAAAAACTTAAGGCATACAGAATTCAATTGAGTACCAATAAGGCAGCTGTAATGGCAGTAAATGAGAGAAAATAGAAGATGAAAATTGAGATAGAAGGGAAAATAGTGGAACAAGTTAACAGCTTCAAATATCTGGGAGTTGTGGTTGAGGAGAATGGAAATCTGAATGTGGAGGCCAAAGCTGAAGTTAGAGGGACTGTAGACAACTGTCATAGAGTATCTAGGGTAGTGTGTGACAGAAGAATGCCAACAAAGCTGAAAAACAATGGTGTGGCCAGCACTATTCTATGTTACAGAAACCTGGATGGTAAAGATAGAGCAGCTGAGGAAACAAGAGGTGATGGAGATGAAGTACCTGAGAAAGGTAGTATGGTTCACACTGTGGAACAGACAAAGAAATGAGGACATTAGAGCAGAAGCCCAAGTAGCTCCAATTGCAGAGAAAGCCAAAGAGAACAGACTACAGTGGTTTAGGTAAATGTGCAAGAAAGGATTGGGGACAGAGTAGGAAGATGACAAGAAGAAACAAGGGAGTCCAGGAAATAGGTGGATGGATTGTGTGAAAGAACACCTATGATAATTAAATGTCAAAGAAGGCAGGAGAGTGGCATTAAATCAAGAAAGCTAGCAACATTTGGCACAATACCATTACCCCATGTAGAAAATGAGAAAAAAGAATTGATGATAATGATTAATATAAGGTAAGCAATGTATTGTGCATATTGTATCATTTAACAATCAATAAGGATGGGAGTGCAGAATGTTCTATTTAACCACAAAGGCAACATTTAGCACTAAGGATAACATCCAAAGGGGTTAAATATTGCAGATTGATTAAGAATAGTATTATACAGCTCCCTATTCATACACACACACACACACACACACACACACACACACACACACACACACACACACACACACACACACACACACACACACATATATATATATATATATATATATATATATGTTACACACACACACACACACACATATATATATATATATATATATATATATATATATATATATATATCTATATATATATATATATATATATAAGTTACCCCCAGCTTGATAGCACATAGGTTAAGGTGCAGGGTTACTAACTGGTAGATTTGGGTTCAAAATGTGGTTGGGACACAACTGGGTAGCAGCAGCAGTATCTTGCACAGAAAAAAGGCCTAGCAATCCTCTTCCATAATTTGGCAGAAGAACACTATTGAGTCCCCATTTACTCAAGGTCACATATATATGCATATTTACAACTTTTACTTAATATTTTTGTTTAGTTGGCACATATTTAAATGAACCCATTATCACTATGTACTATGTAATATTTTTGTTTGTTTATTGAAATGAACTGGTTGCTATTATGCAACATTTTTGTTTAGCTATATATATTTAAATGAACTGGTTACTTTAATAGAATTTATTTCTTCTCGGTGTTCTTTTACTAATGCATAGT
>NC_056744.1:1600270099-1600412599 GCF_019279795.1 Protopterus annectens | reverse complement strand
TGTGTGTGTGTGTGTGTGTGTGTGTGTGTGGGGGGGGGGGGGTATGGCCAACCTATGAGGAGTTTAAGTGTCTTGGGATTACGTTCACAAATGAAGGGAGAGTAGATGAAGTGACTGAGCAGAGTACGGATGTGGTGTATCAGTAATGCAAGCATTATAACTGAATGTAGTAGTTAAGTGAGAGCTGAATCCTGGGAGGAAGCTGTTAGTTTGCAAGCCCACCCTCCCGTATAATCACATGTTTTAGATAGTAACCAAGAAGAGAGCACAGATATAAGCAGCAGAAATGTGGTCTTTCACAAGGTACTTTGGTTCATTCTTCATGACTGATTAAAGCATCTATAATTTGCAAAGATCTTGACATAAAGTCAATTCTCCTCTGGTGAAAGGAGTCAATTTAGGTGGTCTGAATACCTTATGAGAAGTCTCTCCCTGTGCATTTGTCATGGGACTTGCAACAGGCAAGTATTGCCCACTGGGAGAAAATACTGGGAGAAGGCCAGGATGTACTGAAGAGATTATATCTCTCAACTCACCAAAGAACAACTGGGACCACAGAATGAGCTAGAGACTGTTGCAAGACTCTAGAAACAAAAATCTAATCTATCCAGCTTAGCTTGTTGCTACCATGACTTCAGCATGGCAAGCTACTACATGATGGAAGGCATCTCTGATCAGACACCAAAGACAATCATAAGGCTTTTTCATTTATGTTAGGAACCTGGTATGCAACTCCCAGACTTGTTCTGAGTTGATTCTAAAATACACTGAACCGCCTCCCAAACATCTCTGATGCTCAGGTGAAGGCTGCAAAAAAACACTGCTTCCATGGGACCAGATGGCGTCCCAGGTTGCGTCCTACATGAACTCCAAGAGGAACTAATCCCTCAAATAAAACAGCTATACAATCTCAGCCTCACTACAGGATATGTGCCCACAGAATGGTGTACAACAACAGTGGTCCCATTCCACAAAGGTGGAGCCTCTACGGACCCTGGAAACTATTGCCCCATAAGCCTGACTAGCTTAGTCTGCAAGGCTATGGAGAGGATCATCATGGAGCTCATAAACAAAGACATTGGGTACCTACAGACACTAGATCCTTCCCAGTTCGACTTTGTCAAGGGCAGATCCTGCCTTTTGAACCTGGTTGACTTCTTTGAAACAGTCACCAAAGCCATAGATGAAGGGAAGGTAGTCCACACAGCCTATCTGGACCTTGCAAAGGCATTTGTCACAATACCCCACTCGGGCATCATAGATAAGCTATCCAGCTTAAATATAAACCCCTATGTCACAAGATGGGTCGCAAACTGGCTCAAAGACAGAACCCACAGAGTGAGAGTTGCTGGAGCCATGTCAGACTCGAAACCGGTCACAAGTGGCATCCCACAGGGTTTTGTCCTGGGACCACTCTTGTTCGGTATATACTTTTCCGAGGTACAGGCAAACATGGGAGGACTATGGCTCACCAAGTTCGCAGACGACTGCAAACTGGGCGCCATAATCAACTCTCCAGCTGACACAAACATCCTTCATAAAGGTCTCACAGAGACAGATAACTGGTGCCAGCACCATGGTTTAAAGCTAAATGCCAAAAAATGTATAGTCATACCCTTTGGCAAAAACAATGTGCCCACAAATTACCACATAGGCGGAAACCCATTAAATACAGAGAAAGTTATTAGGGACCTGGGGACCCAAGTTGATAGCAATCTCTCCTTTGAAAACCACATTGCCAAAGTGGTTAGAAAGACCTTCTACATAGCCCACCTCATCACGAAGGGTTTCACATCTAGATCAAGAGAGGTAATCGTACCCCTTTATTCATCCCTCATCAGGCCCATCATAGAATACAATGCCTCTTTTGGGATGTACCTTACCCAACACCTGCAGCAATTAGAAAGACCCCAAAGTATCTCACCAAGAGGATCAAGGGTCTCAAACAGATGCCATATGCTGCTCGGTTAAAAAACTCCAGCTCTACTCAGTTGCATACCACCTACTTTGAGGCGATCTATGCCTGACATACAAAGCTATGTCAAATCCAGAATTAATGGACATGCTCCACCTCAGTAAATCTAAATCCCTTAGAGCCACATGCTCGAGGGACTTGAACCTCAGCACAGAAATAAATAGAACTTGCTGGAGGGACAGGTTCATAACCCAGAGGCTCCCTTCGCTCTGGAATAGAATTCCAGTTCATGTGAGGCAGAGCACCTCACTGAATCTCTTCAAGAAGAATCTCGATAGGTGGATGGGGGATCATAGGTTTGTCCCAGGGATTACTCCCGTGTCACTATTAGACAGAGGCACAGTAAACTAAACCTTAAAAAGGGCACAGTATACTCAAATCAAGGGGTGGCGTAAGCCATACAGAATCGGGCTAGGCTTATAATTGCCCCATGGCAGATAGCCTAGTATGAACCTATGAACCTATGAACCTATGAATAGAAGGATGAAGCATATGTGAGAGCATGCATGTAAGCAGAGAGCACACGTACATGCTTGTGTGTGTGTGTGTGTGTGTGTGTGTGTGTGTGTGTGTGTGTGTGTGTGTGTGTGTGTGTGTGTGTGTCTGTCTGCACATGCGCATGTGTGTGTGTGTGTGTTTGTGTGTGTGTGTGTGCTCATGTGTGTGTAAGCACATGTGTATAAATATAATTGGCAGAATAATTGTTTATGACCATTCTTTGAGCAGTGAGTCATCTTTCCCATTTTGTTAAGACTAGGGTGCAGATTCAATAAACCCTACATGAGCTGCTAAAACTGTGTACACATTACGGTGCAATTCATATACAATAGATGACCATTTTGTATCAGTAAGTGGCTCTCCACAGTGTGTAGAGCCGCACAAACACAGTAAACACTGTGACATACTATTTACAGCATAAGCAGCTGAACTGTATACTAATCAACCAATCTAGGATGGAGGAACTATTCAACAAGCTATAAAGCAACTGTGTAGACTCCGTGTTGGTTTTCCCTGCGAACTGCACAACCTATTGGAATACAGCCATGGAAAGGAATTTACACAGAATAGAATGTTAGGGGCTGCTGTTGCTTTAATTCATGTGTATGTTCAACAGGCTGAAGTCTATGCTGCTGCTGCTCCTAACAGACTGTGGCCAAGAAGGAGAAGAGCTTTCATACCCCATTTAACTTATCACAATCTGCACGAGGTGGTGGAAATTGTAGAATGCTATAGGATGGATAGAGACACACTACAGGAACTCTGCAACCTCTGTCATCCTCAACTCAGACCAAGGGCAAACAGAGGTGAACCAAAGGATGAAGACAAAGGTATGTGTAGCACTTAGAATTTTAGCTACAGGAACCTTTCAGAGACCAACAGGGGACCTGCTGGGGGTGTCACAGGCATCAGCATCCAGAAACCTCCAGCACTTCCTGAATGCTATGCTACAACATGCCAGTGACAACATATATTTTGCCCATACACTTGATGACAGGGCCACAAATATGCAGGAGTTCTACCCTGTAGCACACTACCCTGAAGTACTGGGTGCCATAGATTGTATACATATAGAAATCAAAGAAAAACCCAGGGAACAGGGAAGAGTCTGCATAAACAGAAAGTGCTTCCACTCCATTAATTGCCAAGTTGTGTATAATGCTAATGGAATCATCTTGAATGTGAGTTCTAGCAACCCAGGGCATTACCATGACTCACATATCTGGCACAACTCTCACCTGTATCAGATGTTCACTAGGGGTGATATCCCACAGGGTCATTTATTGGGGATGCACTGGAACTGTGGCTGATGACACCCATCAGAACTGCACCCACACCCACAGAACAATGCCATAATGAGGCACATGTTCAAACCAGAAATATCATAGGGTATGTGTTTGGGCTGCTGAAGTCACAGTTCTTGTGCTTAGATACATCTGGGGGAGCTCTGCAGTACAATCCATGTATATGTACCGAAATATTCACCATCTGTGCCATGCTTCACAATATTATCCTGAGAAAACAGCTTCAGCAGGATCAACAAAGGGAAGGGGCACATATCCCAACACCAATGGCAAGGTCACCACAGCCATATGCAGGTGAGGAGTCAGAGGGGGAACCAGCAGCTAATGTGAGTGTAGGCAGACTCAGGCATGCTCAGTAGGAGGCAACACAAAGCACACTCACTCACCACCTAAGGGGCTAAAACCTTCATCCTATGCACATACATATAGTAACATTGATGCCAAGCAATGCCTACAACCCTTACCTACCCATGTAGTGGCAGTGCACTGCTAGCATCAAACAGAGTCAGCTCTGAAGTAAAACTGTAGCAAATGCCTGATTTACAAGTTAAGTTCTGAGCATGGAATAGAACAAAAACTGTGTAATAATACAAATGAATAGCACAGCCTTGAATACTTTACTTGGTAATGTAAGTAAGTAAAATGTGGTTGACTTTTACAGCAATGACTTCAAGATGTGACAGCAGTGACTTATGTAAATACATTTGTCCTCTATCAAGTAATAGGCCTCAGGCATCAAATATTCACACAGTCATATTTCTCAAAAGTAGTCATGGTCACCGAACATCCTCAGTTTGGCCTCATACTTTTGTACTGTCAAAATGAGAGAAGTTAGAAATTAATGGGACACATTTCATTTTCAGACTTCATATCCCTCTGAAAAATCTTAAAAAATACTGATGCAAAACCTGTCTGATTCAATCAACTGTCTCTAACTTTGTGAAACAAAAATATTCAAAAACTCTCCATATTGCTCAGCCTTCGTCCCACTTTTTTATGGCTTGGTCCACCTTTTTTGCTGTAAGAGTGTGGAGGCATGTGCACATTACAAAAACCTGTAAGAAAGCAGTACAATTATCAAAACAGTATCACAAACACAGATATTCTAAGCACTAAGTCAGCTGTGCACCCTGAGCGTCAGACACAAAATTTATGTATCCCTGAATGCAAAAGATAGAAAACAAGAATATGGCACACTTATCATCACTTGCACAGGGTGTTGTGGGGGAAACCTAGACTGACACAAAATGCAAGTGAATGCATGTGAGTAAGAAAGAGAAACAGGCAGAAATTTGGATAATGTATCAAATGGCCACTGAGACAGAATGAGCTTTAAGCCTCACAAGTGAACCATTTATCTGTTGTGAGTGTGTCTGTATGGGCACTCCAGGTAAAATTTGTGTGTGAATGTCTGCAAGAACACAGCCAAGCTCTGTTCTACATATTGGTATGTCAGACAGGTGTGAGCTGTGCATGGCAGATGTGACAGTTCATCTTCAATGTACCCAGCCACAAGAACTGACTCTGCCAGAAGTTGCACTGGCATGTGCACGCCTACAGTGAGATGCACTGTTGCTACCTGAATGTGGCTCATGTCTGCTGGAAGAGCTGTCCTTACAAGTACACCCAGGACCATGACCTCATAGCCTGCCTCTTCTGGACATCTCAACCACTGATGAAGCAATAGAAGTAGTGCCACTATAGGAGTGTGATTAGGCATGGTCACGTTGGCATATGTCAGATGATGTGGCTACCTATACCCACGTGAATGCTGTCCTCCTCCCAGCAGACATTCCATCACAGACACTGCCCATTCTAACATATCATTCATCCGATCCACTGAATAGGCAAAATGGTGGCAGCAGTCACATATGTTAGCCTGTGCCACATCTACAACCTTAAGCATTTCTTCAGAAGCCATATTGGAACATGCCTGAACCTCCATGATGGCCCTAAACATATGTTGAGTGGCATAGAAAGCCGCACCTGGATCAGGTAGAGGATGGACAGCAGGCCTCCTCTGAGCACCCCTAACAACCCTCCTGTGTGGCACCTCACCCACAGTTTGGCTATGGCCAGAGTCAACAAGCACTGAAGTGACAATAACTACACTACCCTGATCGAGTGTCTTACCCTCCACCTGTCCAATATCTGAGGGCTCACTGGAATGGGTTGGTGTAGGCCTACTGGCTGTGTCCAATGGAATTACAGGGTATGACTGACCTCACTGTCAGATTCAACCTCTCCACCTCCCCAACTGAGCCTCAGTATGGCCACCATCATCATCAGAGTCTGCCGATACATTGACATCAGGTGGTAAGAGTCCTACACTACCACTGTCAGGATCACATGTGATAATAAGCAACAAACACAGGAAAGAATTAATAGCTACACTACTTCAGTTCAATATATGCTAACAAACTAACAGTGATGCAACTATTAAGACAGTACAGCAATACACTGACACCCACATGACATATATGGCTAAAATAAATATTTCTGTGAATTGCTCATCAGTACTGAAATAAAAATCTTTGGCTTACCATCTGAAGATCACTCACCAATTCCTAGTAAGGAAGGTCCTGGAAGAAGTTAAGCAAAAGATAAAGATGCCATCATCACAATTAACAGTAACACAGGGGGTGAAAAAGGTTTGGCCCTTTATATGTCCATTAACGATACATTTAATCGAAGTTTGGATGCCACGTCCACTCCAAATCCATATGTAATGAACCAGAATATGTTGTTAACTGTACCAATCTTTATAACTACCCCTCCCAAAAAATTGGTAAACAAACAAATATTGCTTCCAATATTTTACTATTCACAATTGACATGGTTAAGCCTACCTGGATCCCTGACAGTGGACAGTAACTCTTCATTTGGTGTTAGTGATGGCTCTGTAGTAGGTCCCTCTCTGGTATTCATCTGTTCATGGGCCATTGCAGCTGCTTTCCTCTGGGCTGATGAAATCATGTCAGTGACCCTATGATGCACCTGATCATATGTCCTGCTGCGGCCCCCAACAGCGGAGACATCATTCACTATTTGCTGCTAAATGTGCATTCTTCCAGACATACAATGACATCATTCTCAGGGTCACTGGGGGGGGGGGTTGTGAAGATTGCGACACTTGGCTGCCATAGTCCTGGGTGACATAAAACACAAAAGAAGGATAATACACATAAATATTACATAAAATAAAAGTCCTGCTTAGATATAACACATAAGGAAGTAGTTTTTCAATATTACCCACTGGAGAAAAAAAATCAAACGTACTCAAATATAAAAAAGGATTTATGTGGTTTTAACATATCACAGTCAGACACAAAACAAGGTTGGATCCAAAACTAGGGAAGTAACAACAGCAAAGCTAACCTCTGTACAAACAATTTTCCATGTGCCAACACAGACCTGGAACTTGGCTCCCCACCCCCAAAACAGCAACAAATGGCATTTTGCTACCAAACAAAGGAATTAGAACTTTTAGTGAATTGCTATAACTGCTATCAAAGAAACTGTCCCAAAACATGCATACACATTCACCACAGAACATTCATTTTGATGCAATTGACAGTCTCCTGTACCTGTGGCCAGCACTCCCCTAGAAGTGTCCATGGGCTATCCTAGAAGGCTAACACCTCTGTGTCATTGACAGTATAGGGCATTTACATTTCATGGAAATAACAATAGAAGAGTGTAAAGGCAAACAGTTGTAACATTAACACTTGTGATGAAAGTTAATAAGTTAAACCTTTTTTAAGCACAACCTGGATAACTGGATGGGGAACAGAAAATACACCCCTGGGATTCCACCTTTGTCCCTGCTGGACAATGGCATAGGGTGCTGACTTGTTGGAACATGGACTAAATTCTTGGTTAGGTTTGTAAGAGTCTCAGGACCAATAGCCTAGTAACTTCCTATGATTATATGATCCTATAAGGCTGTACATCTGTGAAAGTAACATGCCCTGACCAAAATGCCTATACAATCAGTAAACATCTAAAAAGTGCATACAAATAAAAGTAGCATTTGCTAATGCAGATATAAAATATTTTTCTGACATTTGAGCATATCCAGTATCTAACTGAAAAATGTAATCATGCCTTATCAAGATCAGTAGTCTTCTGTGCAAATAAATCCAAAATAATAGGAATAGTCAACTATCTTATCCATGTAAACACGTCTCCTCACCTTCAGATTCCCAGCTACATGGTTACCTTCTTATAGTGTAGATTCAGGACTGTTAGCACAGTGAAGATGCAAAGAGGTCTGAACTCATTAGAATTGCTGAATTCCAAATTCTTGGCTCCATATATCACATGTAAACATAGTGCAGGCACACCCTCAGTGTCTGTTACTAATGGATTGCAACAGTGAATAATTACTGGTATTGAGAAGGAAAACATAACAATTCTGACTCACTTACCTCCAGTGGGTGCGTCAGCCAGGTTAGACTTATAAAGTGTAGAAGTAATTGTATCAAGGTTTTAAAAGTAAGTAAGAAGCACACATTTCACAGTTTCTGTTCACTAACATGTAATCTACCCTGCATAGGTTGAAAACTGTCTTTTATTGCCATTTAATATTCTCTGACATTTTAAGGACAATGATACAAAATGCCTTACAGACTGCATGTCTCAGGCTATTGCTCAGATAAGAGAAGCTTGAACACCATACTGAGCTGCATTTCTCCAAATAATAGTCAGAAATTGTTGTGTGGTCATTCATTGCACTACATCTGAAATAAATACATGTACAAACAAATCAGAAGTGAACAAGTGCCATATGTCTTGTTGGTAGTGTGGATGATGTTGGGCTTGCTTGTAAGCACAATGATTTTCATTCTCTGCTGGAAAGCTGTTTCTATGGCAAAGAGGGATAAGGCACCAACATGCCGTGCTTTGAAGGTTCACTGGTGTGAGAGTTCAAATCCACACCTGTATAAACATCTTTCATGTATGCTAACATATATTCTATAGTGCTGTTTATTTTATATATTTCTTTTTTTTTTTTTAATGCCAGTATTTGTGCAGTGCACGACTTAGCAAAAATACGGGAAATGGATAGACACAATAAATGTCATGTAAGGAACCTCTTTGAAAACCATCAACCACATCAACCACACCTGTGAATCACTTGCATGCATAGCACATGTACTAAACACGTTGATCCACATAACATGTGCTATATGTACATCAGCGTTCAAGTCCTACCTTCACCTTTTAAGGATGACACCTAATGAACATTGATCACAAGGCTAAAGCAAGTTTAGCCTTGTTTATCTTGTTTGTGTGTTTACCATTGAGCCAACCTGGACTAATGTCCCACACAGGAAGCAGACAGAGCTCATGCAGACAGGACGCAGGCATTCTAAATTTCAAAAAGGATACATTGTTGCATTTTTTGCTTTCCATCATGCAACACCACTTAGTGATGTTGCATGTGGTTGGCAAGCTTCCCCAACACCTGCAGCCCTAGAATACCTGTTGAGAGAAAGCAGACGTTAGACAATTTCAAAATGGATACATTGTATCAAGTATGTTTGGCACCATGTAAACACACTAAGTGGCGTTGTGTGGTGGTAAACATACAGAAATTAATCATGAATAGGGAAATATCCAACAGTTGTTTAGTTATTCCTGTGGCAGCAGGTGTAAGTGGAGGGCTGTAATGCAGATGATCCTGGGTTCTAATACAGAAAATTCAATATATTTTTTACTGTTGTTGCAGTTCAGTTTATAGTAATGAACAGGAAAATATCCAATGGTTACTTCAGTACTTCTGTGGCAACAGATGTAGGTATAGGGTGGTAGTACACATGAACCTGGGTTCTAATACAGAAAATTCCAGACATTTTTACTGTTGTTCCATTTTATTTTATATTAAACATCACTTATAACAATTTAACGATAATTATAAATAGCAATAACTATGTATAGCAGTGGAGCTCATATGAATTATATGTATAAGGGATAAAACATCCTCACTGTGTGTTTGAAGGTTCATATGTGTGACTGAAGGTATGCTATCTGCTATGTTTCTGTAAGCATAACTGTATTATCTGGACTTGGATGGCCTTCACACTTCAATAAGATACATGCACACATGAATGTATAAACTAAGACCTTGTCAGGTCACACACGTACATGGTTAACATCTCAATCTGACATCTGTATTTATAAATAATTCATGACAATATCTGGAAGCACATCTTTGGTGGCAACGATGAAAAATAACTGCTGTGGAAGAAAATGTTTTGTCTCTTATACATAGGTTTGAATCCCACACTGTAAACATCAATTTTATCAGTGTATAAAGCCAAACCAAAATGTGTCAGGTCATGAAATTTATGCCCCGAGTGTGTGTCTGCAAAGTTAACACATATAGCAGTCATACCTGCAAACAACCTTCAAACTAATGCCAAGTGTCAAATTAACCTTCCAGTTTCCAATGCTGTTTTCCTCTCTGTTTGTCACTGTTACTTTCCACTTAACATTGTGCAGACACAGTGGGCATTGTTTTGTTAGGTTTGTGCACTACCAGCAAACGTGATAACACACATTGGTGGGAAATCATTATTAGCTATTGCTGTGTTTTCTTGTTAAATGTGTCTGGTGTTAGAAGGGAAGGTGCCCAATTTAGTGTGCAGAGGTGGGGTGCTCAGGAGACCAGAATCTTTATTGGCCCCTTATAAAGCACCATAGCCAAAGGCCTTTGTAGGGGGATTATACCTGCTCCCAGTACAAGTCTGAGGTATGGAATAGTTTGGTCGAGGCTGTCTCCAGTGCGACTGGCATTCCACACACTGGAGAACAGTGTAGGCATCACTTTAATGAACTATAAAGGTGCAAGATGGATACACTCAGCCAGTGGCTGGATGAAATCAGAACTAGTAACATCCCACAATTGTGTAAGTATACTAATAAAGAGAATTTATAATAGACAAAAAGATAAATATAGGCAAGACTGGTATGTATAATGCTTTTCTGCTTTTTTTTTCTTTACACAGCTAATGCGGAAATCATTGCGGGTAGAGAATCCTATGCTGAGCATCTAGAGAGACTGTGGGAAGCAAGGGGTATGTATGCAGCACAAGAGATATATTATTGTAGCTTTTAAATTAAAAAAAAAATGTTTTCTTCTCTATCAGTTGCAACAAAGTAAGCATGCATATCCTAACTGTAAAAGTAAGTATGCAAGTTTCAGTCTGTATCACAGACCAACTTTAGGAGTCAACTATAAAATGGTAGTCAGATGTTGTAAGTTCATATACAAGTAACAAGTATAAAATCGTGCAATCCTTTAAAAATATTACATAAATTAAATTCTACACAAGTGGCATAAATGCCCCACCGTTAACTGTAATCTGTATAATTAAACCAAGCATTTCTGCACATTGCAAGGATTACTTTAAGCAATCCATAATTATAGTTTGCTACTGTTAGAAAGTATACTTAAATGTAAAATTTCAGATAAAATAGTTGTAATATTGTAATAATGCATTGTATATCACATATGATGGTACTAATTTTATCTCTTTTTTTTTTCGTCTTACGCCAACCCTTATCTCTTTTTTTTCTGTGTGTCATTAAAACATTTCTATGTCATCCATCTCTAACAAATCACAAAATGCTTTACAGCACAGGTAGGTAGGCCAACCCCAGTGGCTCGGCCTGCCCTTGCTCCACCAGTTCCAGCACCAATGCCCAGCACATCTGGAACCCAACCTGGCAGTACTGCCTCTGCTGCCCCTGCACTTCTTGCCACTTCAAGTAGCACTACCCCAACAGCTGGGACTGTGATACCCTCTGGGAGTACTGGTGGAGGTGGGGATTTTATCACCCACCAGGAGATGGCAGAGTTGGTGCATAGGGTCATGCACAGCACCAGTGGTGCATGCCTATGCCAGATGGAAAGACTGCTCTCCTTCATAGTCCACAGAAGGAAGAGACAGCAAGCACTTCAGCAGCCAGTGGAGTAAGGGGATGATGATGATAGTCCTTTGAGTGAGACCTAGATTTTCACTGTCCTCATGTTTAATGGGCATGAGCTTCTGTTGTCCCCTCTATAACCCAAATCACGGTGTCGCCTAGCCTTTTGTGTCCCTCACCATCCCTGTGTCTTGTCTTGTTTGTACTGTTTGTTTGCATCTGCTTCCTCACCTACCCTACTTACCTGACCCAGAAATACCTATGCCCCTTACTCAACATTCCTCTCTTACTGAAGTTAAAAAAAATGGGCACCTGCCCCCAAAAAATATTGTCATATACATAGTTCTCCACTTCACACATGTGTCTTCTTGACACACTTTATTCAGTCCAGTTTGGCTATAGAACATGATTGTGTTGTTGCCACCCCTCTTTGTGGAGGTGACTGTCCAAATTCATCTAATATTATGTGCCATATTTTCATGTTACACTGTTGAAAAAGTGGATAGCTATAGTTCTATCCTACCTCCTTCATGCACATTCCTGTATTGCTTTCCCTTTGATCTTCCCCTGCTTGCCCCCCATTTCACCACTTTCCTGTCTACCCCATTTTAACACCTTTGATTTGGTCAAAAAGTAGAATCAGACACAACACACATAAGTTACAAAAAAGCAATGGAGCCCTTCACTTTTTGGCCTCTGTTTTTGCACGGAGTTTGACATCGCACACCAATGCCAAGCGATGGTGAACGGCTGTTCTTTGGTGCGGTTACCTCCGTGCGATGCCACTTAAATACACTGTGCAAAGGTAATGCACACTAACACACAGTGAATGTAGTATAAATAATTATTTCATTGCATTATCAATACTTGTTTAAAACTAATAAATGTAAAAAAGCACACCAACTGTAGGAACTGGAGGAAGAGGTCGCGAGGTGTCCCTAACATTTCTGCCAGGAGAATGCACTGGTCTTGCAGAACTTGTCATGAGTAGAATTCATGCTCGAAATTTGCTAGGAAATGTATTTGTTGATCAGATGTATGAAGTCATAGAGAAACTAAAGCATGACAACAGTGTGAGGGCTGTATTGTTTAAAAGTGAAGTGAAGGACATTTTTTTGTGCAGTCTGCATCTGATGAAGTACTTTAAACGAAAATGTATTTGTGGAGTTTGTTAAGAAACCTTAATGTGGTTTGGTTCATTGGAATAAAGCTGTTTTTATTTGTTTTGTGGCTGAACGTACCTTCTTTGGGTACCTTGGACCTTTTACTTGTTTAAAACTATCACATACACTTGGATAAGAAACCTATATCATCTGGGCTCCAAAAGAAATTTGTTAATGCATTTACACCTGCTGCCACAGAGTCAGCTAAGCATCAGGTGTGTTTCATGCACTCAGAACTCTCATAATTTT
This sequence comes from Protopterus annectens, assembly GCF_019279795.1. Classification (NCBI taxonomy): domain Eukaryota; kingdom Metazoa; phylum Chordata; order Ceratodontiformes; family Protopteridae; genus Protopterus; species Protopterus annectens. Next base: position 1,600,399,475 of record NC_056744.1, on the reverse strand, counting down.
AGCAATGAGGCCCACGTTTGCTCACCACTTAACTAAGTACAAACAGGGAAAGCAGTAGAAATGTGCATCTCACATGCACAAGCACTTTGCCATTGATTGTGCAAACCCTCTGCTCAGCAGTGTGCTATGCAAAGTGGACAATAGCATGTGTTAACTTTGCTTACTGTCTATTTAGTATTCATCCCATGAAAGTACATGTGAAAACACAAACAAAAGGAAGGCACTTTCTAAGAAAATAACACATATTTACAATGTAGCCATCTGTTACCTCCCCTCATGCACTGCGACCTTGGTCTCTCAGTACTTGTTCACAAATATATCAACTACACTACAGAAATAAATAACAAATGCTTTCTTATACATACCATGCACATCTTTATAATGACAATACACATTCAGATTTTTCAGTACTTGTAGTAATGTGGACACCTGTTACAAAAGGTTTGTAAAGCTGTCTCTTAAAGCATACCTGCACACTGGAAACACAACAACGAATTCTACACATTGCACACTCAACAATTTGGTAGCATGCAGAACATTAATATCTTGGCAGTTGGACATGGATAGCTATCTATTTCATGCAGGCCTCCCAACATCTTCTCCAGCATCAAATGCTGATGTCATCCACTATAAGTTGTCCTGCAGCCTTGTAAATTTCGAACCTGGGCTGTGGCACTTGTGTAAAGTACTGAGTTCTCTAGTCCATGCACTTAAATAGGTAGGGGGTCTGTTCTCACTACAGTCAAGTGGTGTATGTCTGTTGTGGTGTGTGTCTTGTCTTCTCAGAAGAGCATAACTGAATATCCTGCAGTTACCATTCGAAGCTCACAGAGCACCAATATTTTGACAGCAGCACACGGCTATACATCCATTTTGTGCAGGCCTCCCAACATCTTCTCTCAAACATCCAGTGCTGATGTTATCCACTATAAATTGTCCCACAGCCTTGTAAAAGGCAAAGTTGTGCTGTGGCTCTTGCATAAATTGCTGAGTTCTGTAGTTGGCGTACTTAGGTAGGGGGTTCTGATCTCACCACAGTTGTACTTAGGTTAGGTAGGATGTTTTTTTTTTGTGTGTGTGTGTGTGTGTGTGTGTGTGTGTGTGTGTGTGTGTGTGTGTGTGTGTGTGTGTGTGTGTGTGTGTGCATTTATGCACTTGCTTGACATTAGAGAGAGCATTTTACATTGGCATATCGGAAACTGCTATTACCATCTTCCTCTCAACATGCTCTGCTGTCTCTCAAGCATGCTCTGTTAATGTCACAAGCTAGGTTAAGATCCCTATAGTGAGTGACTCTTGTGCCATTAGATTTGTGAATGTGAAGCATTTCCATCAGGGCAGGGTCAGATACTGGCCTCTAGGCCAGGCACAAGTAACGTCATCATATACAATGCAGAGTACAGTGACAGGGCTTTCAGTCTATCCATGTATGTCATGGCATGGTTTGTAAGTCCTGTATTTTCTTGTTGAGAAACCCCTGTGGTCTTTCCAGCTGCTGCAGGTATCTGGAGAGGTACCTGCAAAAGGCAGCATTGTACTCTATTAGTGTTCTGATGAGGTTCAAGTACAGTGGTGTTATAACATCCTCACACCTGGATATGATGGCCTGACTTATGAGATGCACAATGCACAAGGCTTTCCTTACAACTGTGGAGACTTGGTGGTCAAAGTTCAGATTGCGATCTACCTTTGTTCACAGGTTTGGACCACTGTGTTGAAGCTGGGGTGGGGGTGGGGGGTATTGTCAATACTGTAATTAGCAGGGAATTCCACTTTGCAGAAGGCAAATATAATGACACATTTTTGAGTTTCTTTGTAGACTGTGTGGCTTTGGCACTAATCATTTGTCTGTGGTAGCCCCTGCTGTAATATGAAAACATAATTGGTGGACTCAATGATTGCACCAATATGCAATCATCAGCAAACTTTGTAAGCTAAAGGCCATATACTTTAGCCTGGACTTCCAAGAAATTGATTCCAAACAGTGGTAGAGGTTGAATCACCAACTTTCACAGTATATGTTCTGTCAGTGAGCCAATTGGCTAACCATCTACTGATGTAAGAGTTAATCCCCACCTGGGAGAGTTTCTCTATGATACCTGTGTGGAGGGTTGTGTCAGATCCCCTGGCCAGATCAAGATAGGCAGTATGCACTGTCTTATCTTCATCCAGCCCTTTGGTGACTTTGTCGAAGAAGTCTGCTACATTTCATAATTATGATGTACCCGTAACAAAGTCAAATTGGACTGGGCCTAAAGTTTGAAGGTCACATATTTCCTTGTTATTAAGGTTCATGATGATTCTTTCCATGGCCTTGCAGACGAGACTGGTTAGACTTATAGGTCTATATTTCCCAGGGCTGGTTGATGGCCCACCTTTGTGAAAAGAGATTATTGCTGCTGTTTTCTACACCCCTGGAAGCAAGCCAGTTCTGAAGCTATGCTGACAGAGGATGGTAATTTGGTCCACACTAGGTCCTGTTTTAGATTGCTTAGTAAGTGATGCACACAGTATATGCATAGCTGTTTGACAGCATTGACGGCATGGATTGTGGGATTGTGCCATATATATGCCATGCACACCTGTCAGCTAGCGTGGATTGTTCATAATGTCACATACAGGTATAGCAGTGTCCCTCCTAAAACCTCCAGCAGATGTTACAGCGTCAGGACAGTGTGCCTGATTACTATCATAAATTGCTGACATCTCATAATGCAACACAAAAATGCGGTGAACCAAAAAATGACTATGATTGTGGCAAAAATACACAATGCAATAAAAAGACCAGAAATCATTTAATTCATGAGCGCTTTCGCAGTTCACGAAATATACTGGTTCATCAGACAACACATCACATAAAACAACTAGTTTAAATACAAATGTCCAATCAAATTATCTGACCAATTATGTAGTTAAAATCCCTACAATATCATTTAAAGGAAAACACTTTTATTACATACAAAAAATATAAATTTATTCAATTATATACAAATCTGCTATGTACAAACTTACGGACAAGGATTCCTGGCCTTCACGGCTGGTTTAATCGACATACGCTCATTTAATCCCTTCCCTCTAGATGCTCTTAACCCGATGATCCATCTCATTTCTGATGTTTCAGTCAGGTTCCTAACGTCACCTCCCCATTTACCAACATTCACCATCTCAATAACCATGAAGTTGAAACTGTGTGCAGAATCTGTAACTTTTACATGCTTCGCTAAGGAATTCATATCTGACTGGGTATTGATAGCATATAAATGCTCCCTAATCCAGTCTCTGAGCCTCCTGTCAGTCTTGCCACATAGTATGAATGACATACTTTGCAGTAAGCTAAATAGACAAGATAACAGGTATTACAATTTGCATGTGTATTAAACCTCCATTTTCTACTTGTATCTGGGTGAACAAAACTGTTACTGGTGTCTATATAGAGACAGTACTTACATTTGTTGCAAGGAAATGTTCCATTCAGACAATTAGTGACACAATTATCACTATCTATCGTATGATAACACAGCATTTGTTTAAGGGCTCTCTTGTTCTTACACAGAAACCTTGGTTCATCTCCTACAACAGACCTAACTTCAGTGTCTAACAAGACCTGCCATTGTTTCTGAAAAATATCAGTAATCTGTCTTACATTGCATGAAAGTGACCAGTAATCTAACAGCTGCCTGACGGTTCCTTCTAGCTACTGATGCATCATTATAAGGGTGCAATTTCTCCTAAAAATGTGTTTGTACATAGCAGTTTTGTATATAAATGAATAATTTTATATTTTATGTATGTAATACAAGTGTTTTCCTTTAAATGATGTTGTAGGGATTTTAACTATATAATTGGTCAGATAATTTGATTGGACATGATTTGTATTTAAACTAGTTGTTTTATGTGATGTGTTGTCTGCTGAAACAGAATATTTCTTGAACTGCGAAAGCACTCACGAATTAAATGATTTTTGGCCTTTTTATTGCATTCTGTGTTTTTGCCACGATCATAGCCATTTTTTGGTTCACCACATTTTTGAGATGCATTCTTTAATTTTCATTTGATAGATCTGTTCTCCAATCCACTTGGTTTTCTGTTTTGTATGACATCTCATAATAGTTGTATAAATGTGTTAGTGCAGAACCATCTATGATCACTCACAATAACATATGTTGTGTCAGAGACATGGGATTACTGGTGGTATTATTCTGATATTGTCCATGGTTGTGCGTGCTTCAGTTTACTGTTGTATGAGCCTGTAACTATGTGTCCCACTTGGTGGACACCTCAGCTGACATTACAGTCATATTCAGAGAACTTGTTTTGCACAGCTTCACAATATGCATTTAACCCTATTATATATAACATTCCTGATAGATGTCCTCTCTATTCTACATGCCATGATGCTCATATCACAAAGACATCCTCTCCATTGTTGTCACCTTGAGTGACAGTCACATAATATACATTTACACTGTACAGTCTGTACTATATCATGTTGATATGTGATGTGTTCCTGCTCCAACAGTCTTCATTTAAATGTCGTCCTCCTCTGCTGTACATTAAGTTGTGTCACCTGTTCACTTTCCCTGAGTTCATTTCTACAATTCATCTGTGTGCCCCTATTATATACACATACTTCCCCTGATTGTTTATTTTAAAGGATAGTCCATATACCATTATGGATCATCACCATAGGATGCCTGAAATGGGATTCCACAATACTCTGCACTGTATACACTGTCCTGTAATGTGTTTGGACCATATACATTGCTATATTATTAACCCTGGTAATCATTGTGGCATTCTGTGCAATCCTGCTGACCTAGCTTACCCATAGGTAAAGAGGTCTACATGTTTGCTGCTTTCCGTATTGCTCTACATGGTTTCCTGAACGGCAACACTGTTACTAGTCATGAAACTGAGCTTGTTTACATTTAAACATGATGCACAGCATGAATATCTAATTAGTGCTGGTGCTCGTCATTCAAACATGTAAACTCCATGTAGGCTGTGCAAAGCTTACACAGAGTTTATTGAATCTCCAGGTAGGGCTATCAACAACTAGAGAACTAAACATTGGACTTGTCTTTCCCCTCAGGAACCATGATGGTGCTCATTTCTGAGTTGTGATATCTTTTTAATTTTGCTGTGATTTAACAACTTACTGTACAAAAAAAAAAAAAAAATATATATATATATATATATATATATATATATATATATATATATATATATACACATACACACAAACAAACACACACTTTAAAAAAATATAAAATGTAGAATGACAAGTTTGGGTTTGTAAAAGGCAGATCATGTCTCTGAAACCTGATAGACTTCTTTGAAGCAGTCACCAAAGCCATAGATGAGGGTAAGGTGGTTCACACAGCCTATCTAGCTCTCGCCAAGGCTTTCGACACCATTCCCCATTCTGGAATTATAGATAAACTCGCTAAACTAGGTATAAATCCCTATGTCACAAGATGGGTTGCCAACTGACTCACGGACAGGACCCACACTGTGAAAGTAGCAGACTCCAAATCTGACTTCAGACCAGTGACAAGTGGAGTACCACAGGGTTCAGTCCTGGGTCCTCTCCTGTTTGGTGTCTACTTCTCTGAAGTACAGGCTAACACAGAATGTCTTTGGCTAATGAAGTTTGCAGATGACTGCAAACTAGGAGCCATAATTGAAACTTCTAACGATGTGGACATCCTACAAAAGGGCCTCACTGAGACAGATGCCTGGTGTCAAATCCATGGCCTGAAGCTCAGTGCCAAAAAGTACGTTGTCATCCCCTTTGGTAAAAACTCTGTACCCATGAACTACCACATAGGTGGTAGTCTACTTAACACCAAAAATGTGATAAGAGACATTGGAACGCAGATGGACAGTAATATCTCCTTCGATAATCACATCGCCACAGTGGTCAGGAAATCCTTCTACGTGGCACACCTTATCACAAAAGTTTTCTCATCTAGAAAAAAAGAGGTAATTTTTCCCCTCTACTCATCACTCATTAGACCCATTATAGAGTACAGCGCCCCTTTTGGTATGTACCTCACAAAACATCTACAACAACTGGAGAGGCCACAGAAATCTCTCACAAAGAGGATTACTGGCCTCAAACAGATGGCCTACGCAGACTGTCTCAAAAACTCCAGCTTTACTCCCTCGCATATGGCTTACTCAGAGGCGATCTCTGCCTAACATACAAAGCTATGTCAAACCCAGGGCTGTTGGACATGCTCCACTTAAAGAAACCCCAATCCCTCCGAGCTACATACTCTAGGGACCAAAACCTTGCCACCACAATAAACAGAACATGCTGGAGGGATAGATTCCTGTCCCAGAGATTTCCCATACTCTGGAACAAACTACCTGTCTATGTCAAACAAAGCTCCTCATTAGCACTCTTCAAGAAAAATCTTGATGATTGGATGGGAGATAGGAAATTCACCCTGGGGATCACTTCTGTGGCTCTGCTCAATAGGGGCACAGGAAAATAATTTTCTTGGGTGGCGAAAGCCAGGGTACCTTTTTGGCTAGGCTTATATAGGCCCTAGGGCCAATAGCCTAGTACCTACCTATGAACCTATAAACCTATGAGTGCCCTGAATTTTCATATTCATCTGATTGGCTCATATCAAGGACAAAAGTTAGCAAAACACACCTACATGATCATGACGTCTTGGAAGAAGGAACAGAAAAAGAAACCCTCCCCCCACATGACCCAAGGTAGCACCTAAGTAAAACGTTCACTGATGTGTGTTTTGCAAGGATTTTTTTTTTTCAGAAAATAATAAGACAAATCTTTATCCCCCCCATAAATGCACACACGTATATAAATAAATAAATAAATATATATATATATATATATATATATATATGTATATATATATATATATATATATATATATATATATATATATATATATACACACACACACACACACACACACACACACACACACACACACACACATGGATGAATAATTATGTGGGTGCAATCAAGATGATAAACTTCACATTTAGTCAACTAGTGTAGACAGGTGTTTAAATGAGTGACTTCCATTTGTGCAGCTGCATGTGTAAGCGAGTAAAAGTATGTCAGCTTTGTGGTTATGTGCAGAAGTATAATAAAGTGTTGTGCTGCTGATTTGGTGTAGTGGTGTGTTGCTGTGACTCTACTACACAGGGTCCTGGGATCAAGACTTGGCAGTGATTTCATTTTAGGGACTTTAGGTGCTGACTTATGGGCTAAACTCTTGGCTAGGCTTATAAGGGGCCTCAGGGCCAATAGCCTAGTAACCTCCTATGATGTGAGCGTATGTCCTGGGCTGGTAATTATTTTGTTAGTGTATTAGTTTGTTAAATTGGAATCACTTTACTGGTGGTAGTATCTGATGCTTTGTAGTGTTTGTGAGAGAGAGAGAGATATAGAGAAAGAGAGAGGCATTAGTATTTCAGGAACTGTGTGAAATTGGGGTACAACATTAGTGGGTGATCTCCGAGCTGATTTATATACAGTAGCAAGGGTATGGGGAAGTGGGCTTTCCTTGGCAGAGTTTCTGTTGGTATAATATGGGACATTCTGACAGTGTTTGGTTATTGGTTTTTGCTTTTATTGGCAGTGACTTTTATGTTGAACTCAAATGTTGAGTTTGGGCAAAGTGCATCAGCCATGCAGAGAAAAAGTGGAGCCACACACCTTCCATGAATGTATATATGTTCAATTAAGGTAAGTGCAGCAGCTGTGGGAAAGAAGGTGAGGCGTTAGAGTGTAGCTTAGATTTTCAGACAACAATGGGTTGTGTGATTTAGGTTTAGGGAGCATGAAGTGAGTTTTAAGGTAGGGAGAGTAGGGGAGGTTTAGGTCTGTTTAGTGATTGGGGAGATCAGAGAGAGGACGAGTGGAGTTTTGATTTTAGAGAGCAATTGGGGACTTCAGACTTATGGAACGGGAGTTGAGTTTTAAGATTAAGAAATGATCAGGAAAGTGGAACAGGAGTAGAGTATTAGGATTAAGAAGTGGTCAGGAAATGTAGGTTTAGGGAGCAGGAGGGTAGCCTTATGGTTAAAGTTAGAGAGTGAGGGCTCAGGTTAGTGTTTGGGACTATATGGGAATTTAAGGCTCAGAGTTAGGGTTCTGGTAGATCTATAAATTAGTACGGACTGATGCTGAGAAGGATAGGTAATTAAGTACGACTGAGCTAGAGGGAGTTAGGGCATTTGCCATTTACAACAAGTGGCAGTAAGCAAGTGTATAGCAAGCTAGTAACATGCAAGCACTTGTAGTAGACCCATATATACATACATACACAGATTTATAGATAGAAAGAGACAGCTAGATATATGTGTGTGTGTGTGTGTGTGTGTGTGTGTGTGTGTGTGTGTGTGTGTGTGTGTGTGTGTGTGTGTGTAAAATATATACACAGTTTAATTTTTAAGAAACATAAACTTTCTTGTAAGGGACTATGGGAGTACAAGATTAGCAAGCCTCAGGAAAAAAGAAGAAGCTGGAAAATAAATCCAGTTCTCTGAAAGACTGTTTATAGCAGTATTGACACTAAATGTAAAGAAGGTAAGCTGTCTCTCTCTCTCTCTCTCTCTCTCTCTCTGCACCTGGTGTGCCTAAATATCCATTCTTGTAAAATTAGTTGTGGAATATGTTTATTCATTCTACATTTAGCTGCCTTATGCACTTCAGGGTTGCAGAATAGCCAGAGCCTATTCCAGCTTCAATTCGGTACAAGGCAGAGGAATTTGTTGCTAAATGGGATGCTAGCCCATTGTAGGACATAGGTTCATAGGTTCATAGGTTCATACTAGGCTATCTGCCCGAGGGCATTTACAAGCCTAGCCCATAGTTTTTGGGCTACCGCCACCCCCTTTTAGGGGGGGGGAACCCATTATTTTTTTGTGCCTCTGCTCTACTGATGGTGACACTGATCCCCCTGGGGGGTATCTCTATCTCATCCATTCATTGATTCTTCTCTCTTGAACAAGGGCAGGTGCTCTGGGCTCACATATGCCACATATTTGTTCCACAGCATCAGCATTGGAGTCTGAATCTATCTGAATCTATCCTATCCCTATTAATAGCCGGTCTGTGTTTAGAGCCTGGCGCTGAATTGGCTCTTTTTTGAGGTGAAATTTTTTCTGAGATTTTTTGATCTGGGTTTTGTATGACCTTGTCCTTGTATATGAAACCTGTTTACTAACACACAACAGATACTTCTAAAGGCATGTCTTTGGGCTATGAGAGGAAACCAGAGAACCCAGCAAAACCCAAATGAGCACAGAAATGTCATTCAGACATCCCATCCAAGAGCCAACTAAACAATCGGGTATTCCAGGCAGCAGTGCTAACAATTGCATGACTGTGCTGCAATCTAGCATGTGTTGCACTGCTCAAATTCAAATGCAGTAATTGCCTACTGGATATGTAAGGAAATACATTTTGTTTTGTTTGTTGTCTCAACATGCATGTGTGTCTGTGTGTGAGTGTGTGTGTGCGCGTGTGCGTGTGCATGTGGGTGTGTCTGTGACATCCTACCTATGCAAATTGCCATAGTGGTCTCTAAAGAAAGCTCACCGCATGCAGCAACTGAGTGAAATAATTGCCAGAAGCTTAAACCTTATTTGATCTTTATGTTGGGGAAAGATTCATTTAATACTATTAATCAGTTATTCAATGTGTACCCTTTTCAATCATACTTTAACCACAGTCTTTGTTCCTGTGGAATGGAGAACATCAACAGTTATTCCCCTCCACAAATGTGGTCTAGCAACAGACCAGAGGAATTACAGACCCATAAGCCTGACCAGCCTCATCTGTAAGACCATGGAATGTATCATTATGGACCTCATAAATAAAGGCAGGTGACCTCCAAACCATGGAGCCTACCAATTCGGCTTTGTCACAGACATATCCTGTCTGTTAAATCTTGTGGATTTTTTTGAAAATGTGACCAGGGCCATTGATGAGGGAAAATCTGTGCACACAGCATACCTCGACTTGGCAAAGGCTTTCAACACAATCCCACACTCAAGCATTATCGATAAGCTTAGCAAACTGAGTGTAAACCCCTTCATTGTAAGATGGGATGCTAACTGGCTCAGAAACAGGACACATATTATCAAAGTGGGTGACTCCACATCAACCAGCAGACCTGTTACCAGTAGTGTGCCACAGGGGTCAGTGCTGGGCCCCCTACTCTTTGGTATATGCTTCTCAGAATTTTGGGTCAAAACTAAGGCATTGTGGCTGACCAAGTTTGAAGATGACTGCAAACTGGGTGCAATTATTGAATTCCCAAAAGATGTCAGTATACTCCAGGATGGTCTTACACAAACCAATGACTAGTGCCTTAGTCACAGTCTCAAACTGAATGCAAAAAAATGCATCATCATTCCCTTTGGCACAAACAATGTCCCCTTCACACTATCAAATCAACAATGGTACCCGAAGTACCCACAAAGTGGTAAGGGACTTGGGTTCACAAGTTGACCTCAACCTTAACTTTGGCCACCATGTGTCTACTGTAGTAAGGAAGGCTTTCTACATAGCACACTTGATTAGTAAAGGCATCTCTCAAGAGCAAAAGAGGTTATAACTATTCTCTGCACTAATCTGTCCCATAATTAAGTATAATGCTCCATTCGGCATGTGCTGTACAAAGCACCTGCAGCAATTGGAGAGACATCAAAGGTTTCTAAGAAAGAAGGTAAAGAGACACCAGCACATGCTGTGCACAGACTGACTGAAGTCACTGTCACTTTACTCTGTATCATATAGACTTCTTAGGGAAGACTTATGCCTGGCTTACAGAGAAATCTCCGACCCAAACCTAATGAACTTGCTGCATATCCATAAATCAAACAGGACTAGGGCCACCCATTCCAGGGACCTAAATATGGCCTGCAACTTAAATAGGACATATTGGAGGGACATATTTATCTCCCAGAGACTGGTGCATCTTTGGAATAGGCTACCCCATTCAGGTGAAATAGAGCACTTCTATGACACTGTTCAAAAGGAACCTGGACGAGTTGATGGGGCACCATAAATTCTTACCGAGAATAGTGCCCACAACCCTCCTGGACATGAGCAGTCATTACTAAATGCAATCTTGGGTATTAATGAATATTTCTATGGTATTACATTGGGATGAAATGGCGAGGCTTGAGAGGCCCTCCAGGTCGATAGCCTAGTAATTTTCTATGATCCCATGCTTTTTAGTCATATTTAAGTTTACAACCATTCATCGCTGTTGTCTGTAAACAGCATATACATATCATCAGTATCACTACAAAGTTTAGACTAATAGACAAGGAATGTACTGTTTATCCATATGCTTCAGAATACTTAGAAACAGTACACACATTTTTGCACCCACTAAACCAACACTATTGTTGAAAATGAATCTACTGAAAATGGGGAGACGAACAAGTGTAATCACTAGAAACCATTTAATACAGAACCTTCTCCGTGATAAATATAAATAACTTATTTCATGAGATATATCTTGGTAATTCTGATGTCTTGCTATTATGTCTGTTTTTATTAGGTGCATTAACCAACACGATGAGTTGGGTCAGTGTCACAGTGGGGTCAATGTCACAGTTTACAAGCAGTGCACCTTTACTTGCAGCTTTCATTGGTGATAGTGATTTAGTGGCTATTAACTTACAAAAGCAGGGGTAATTATGTCTCCTGGAGAAGTAGTAACAAACAAATCACACTTGTGAAAGGATAAATAACGCCTGTGTGTTTTCTGTGCAATTTACATGCTTCAGGTCCAGATTTTATGGCACTGCTAAATAGTCTACTAGATTAGTCTGAACTAACAAGAGGAGATACCCTTCATTTGGGGCTTTCTCCATGGTCTTGCTCTCTTTAAGTCTCCCAAAGTATGTCCAGCCATTCTGCTGACAGTATCTGTGAAATAATAGGAAACACAAATAAAACAATGTTTCATTCATTCATTCATTCATTCATTCATTCATTCATTCATTCATTTACTGATTTCAGTTTGTTATCCAGGATAGGACACAGGTGCTAGTAGACCATTTTTAGGCTCAGTTTAGGTATCCAAAAACAACTCAAGAAATTGTCATACAATAAGTTTTTAGTGATACATTGGCATAAAAGAAGGGGAGCTAAGAGCAACTAGAAATGTAATGAATGATAGAACAACTGAGTCAGAGCAAACACTGATGATCACAGAGTATATTAAATAATAAAAAAAAAGCTTTGAACATCTCTAGGGGGAAGAGAAGAACAGAAATATAAAAAAAGCTTTGATCAAGATATACAGAATAAATGGATAAGAAGAGTGGAAGAAGTCACCCTGCAAGATTAACTGCAATGGAAAACATGCAGAAGTGACAGGAGGTGGTTGTGTGCTTTCAGGTGATCCTCCCTGTTTTGTAGAATTTACAAGTTACATCTCTGAAATGGAGTTGCTTTAATCATGTCTAAAAGATCTGTAGGCTATATTTTCTTTTTGGTATGTTGGAAAGGATTCCTGGATTTGTGGACATAGGATGAAAAACACTAGACAGTTCAGTGCAATGCAGTTTGATTTAGGTATATTATGTTAGGAGGATGGTATCTAAGGTGCTAGTGAAGAGAAAGGTGGGCAAAGGAAGGGAATAATTTAAGATTGATTAGTTTGAAGATCAGAAAGCCTAGCAACAGTTGTATTCAATGAGACAGACAAACAATGAACTTTAGTTCATTCATAGGTATGTGCTAGGCTAGCTGCCCTTGTGGACCATTTTAAGCCCAGCCAATTTCCTTTAGTGAAAATCTAACCTTGTACTTGAAGTTTTTTGACTGGTGTATGTGGGATTGATGGGAGCTGTAGACTATTTCATCGGCTTATAGGATGATAGCTATGTGAAGAAGATCAGTTTGGGAGTTGTAGATCACCATTTTATCAGCCTATAGGATGATAGCTATGTGGGGAAGGTCAGTATGAGAGTTGTAGATCACCATTTTATCAGCATATAGGATGATAGCTATATGGGGAAGGTCAATATGGGGGGCTGTAAATAAGGAAAACAGCAAGAGTGAGAAGACTGATGTTTGGGGTACTCCTTTACTATGGGGGTGCTGTGAGTGAGATTTTGTTTTCTATTTTAACTGAAAATAGTTTACTTGCTAGGAAAGGTTTGAACCATAGGAGGGCTTGATTATTTATTTTGTACGTGGTACGGGAATCAAAATGGAGATGGTCTACAAGGCTAAAGCATTTGTAGGTCAGTATGGGAGTTGTAGACCATTTAATCAGCCTATAGGATGATAGCTATGTGAAGAAGATCAGTTTGGGAGTTGTAGATCACCATTTTATCAGCATATAGGATGATAGCTATATGGGGAAGGTCAATATGGGGGGCTGTAAATAAGGAAAACAGCAAGAGTGAGAAGACTGATGTTTGGGGTACTCCTTTACTATGGGGGTGCTGTGAGTGAGATTTTGTTTTCTATTTTAACTGAAAATAGTTTACTTGCTAGGAAAGGTTTGAACCATAGGAGGGCTTGATTATTTATTTTGTACGTGGTACGGGAATCAAAATGGAGATGGTCTACAAGGCTAAAGCATTTGTAGGGTCAATAAAATTGTACTGGTGAGGTTGCTCTTGTCCATATTCATTAGCATATTGTCATTTAGGGCAAAATATATCAGTCTGAGTGCTTCTGCTTGATCGGAAGCTGTGCTGGTTAGGAGAAAGAATTCTGTAATAGTTTAAGAAGTTGCAGACTTGGGAGTATATAGTCTTTTCAAATATTTTTCATGTGGTAGGTAAGACTGAGATTGAGTGGAAATCATTGATGGGTGCATGCTTAGGTGTTCTGTGACTGGGTTTGATAATAACTAACTTCTAGAAGGTAAACATTATGTTGTAGGTGAGACAGTTGTAGCGTATTCTGAGGGGTTGGATAAGGTGGTCTTTGCAGAATGAAATAAACCAAACGTAAATCTGAGCCAGTTGGGGCATCTTGTGGGATGTTTTGATGAGACTTTTAAGGCGGTGTTTTTAAAGAACAAGAGTGGAGTGTAAGGTGGAGGTTTGAGCTTTAGTGTAAATGGTTTGTGTGCATGTGAAGGTAGGGGAGTTGGGAGAATTCTTTTAGGCAGTCAGTGGTGGACAGGTTGCCTGCTCTGGACAGTGTTGTTGTTTCCTAGTAGAGTTTTGGCAGGTGACAGCCCTGTGATTTTTTTGTCTATGCTCAGAATTGTTTGGGTTTAAGTGGTACTTTCTAGAATGACTGGAAATGCATGTTTTTTGTCTTCTGGCCGCTGTCTTTTGGTTAGGTTTCTGAGTTGACTGAATCTTGCTTGTTTCCAGAGTTTAGACATCCTTTACACAACATCCATGTCTCATCTGTTAATTTGAAAAAAAAATGCAAGTTCTTTTGTGATCAACTAGAAAAGTGTAACTTTGAAGATCCCAGTTATTATTTGGAAAGTATTTGTTTTGAAAGTGTAGGAAGAGGTTTGCTAATGTTGATATAACATGTTAGGAATATGAAACAGAAAGTTATTATGGACAACATTGTGTTTTGTGAGTCTCTTTGTAAACCTTCTAAGCTCTTTTGGTTATTTGGGTGGAAGGAGATGGGTGGAGTTCTTTTAACTGGTGTTTTAATGATAAATGTTAAGATACAGTTTTTGCTAATAGAATGTGGCTGGATACTGAGTGAGAGGAGGTTTGGGGGGAGTTGTTAATTATAAGGTCAATCAGGGTATGATTTACAGAACACAGGGTTGGTCTAGTTGGGTGTGGTATGAGCAGAGTAGGTCCTAGGCTGGTAAGGAGATCCAAGTTCCTGATTTCATGGGTCCCCAGAGGTTGATGTTAGTCTCCAAGGACGATTATATTTTCTGTGGGGGATTGATTTTATGCAGTATTTCTTTTAAGAGGAGTTTGAATTTGGGAACTGGTGTGAGAGTTCTAAGGTAGAGCTGTACTTAATGAGTGTGAGTTTTTGAGATGTATTTTAAAAGTCAATCAATTTGAATCTGAGAGATTTTCAGAGGATGTATAACTTGGCTTCATTTAAAGTCATATATAAATATATTTTAAACCGCAAAACATTGGTGGTCACCCACAGAACCCATATCTGTACTACATCATAGTGGTTATAACAGTTTCAGAAACTAGAGAACATGGCAAAGACGAGCAAATGAACCTGGAAACACAAGTTCTGCAACTTAAAAACACACAGTTTATTATGGATAAGCGCTTTCGGTAGAGAGCAATCTCCCCACCTTCATCAGATCACAGGAAATGCAACATCACACACCCCTATATATACAAATTAATCCCATTCAATTAAAGATGTGTGTAATTACTAAAATTAATGAATTTACTACAATAATAAAATAACATAAAATAAAATGAAGTGAAATAAAATACATTGATCCAAAATATATATTATATATTATGTATTATTATTATTAATTGTTATTAACCTAACCACCTCATAATCTAAACCATTCTTGTCAGAAAAACAGTCATAAAATGTTCATAAAATATTTTTATGTCTTCTTGTATGTATGTAGTAAAAAGTATATCTTTGTTAAACTACATCTTTTTATAAAAATTGGTTTAAATGTTTATATGTAATGCATGTGACTATCTGAATGCATTAGGATGGTAACCTAAACTGACCCATTTCATCTTAAAGTCTTTGGGATTCAGTAAGTTAGTTAAAAAATTAACTAGATGCATAATTAAATACATGAATAAATGAATAGTTAAACTAACGAAAACTAATCCGCTCGAACTTCTTAAAAGTGCGAAGCATATGAAATATAAATAAAAACGCTTTATAATAACAAGCTTGAAAATCATCATGTATAACATGTAAGCTATAAAATCTGAAAAAATCAAAAATACAAGAATGCAGAAATACAGTGACAAATGACAATCTGTTCCGCCTAAGAAACCTCTATAGATTGAAAAATTAAAACAGCATGCTAGTGTATATTAAAAAGACTATCATAAACTAACCTTTGAAGATATGTTCTAACCAAGAAAAGGGAAGGAGGGGGGGGAAGAAGTCAACGGTCCTTTTACTTCCATTAGACCCACCCCTATTCTATCTTACCAGGGCTTTTAGTTTCAAGATACACTTAATAGAGACTAACTCATTGTAAGATAGAATAGGGGTGGGTCTAATGGAAGTAAAAGGACCGTTGACTTGGTTAGAACATATCTTCAAAGGTTAGTTTATGATAGTCTGCTAGCATGCTGTTTTAATTTTCAATCTATAGTCATTTGTCACTGTATTTCTGCTTTTCAGATTTTATAGCATACATGATGATTATTATAAAGCTTTATTTATATTTCATATGCTTCAAGACTTTAAGAAGTTCGAAGTGATTATTTAGGTCAACTGTTCATTTATTCATGTATTCAGTCATGCATCTATTTTACTGAATCCCAAAGACTTTAAGATGAAATGGTCAGTTAGGTTACCATCCATGCATTCAGATAGTTACATGCATTACATATAAACATTTAAACCAATTTTTAAAAAGATGTAGTTTAACAAAGATATACTTTTACTACATACAAGAAGACATAAAATATTTTATGAACATTTTATGACTGTTTTTCTGACAAGAATGGTTTAGATTATGAGGTGGTTAGGTTAACAACAATTAATAATAATAATAATAATAATATATAATATATATTTTGGATCAATGTATTTTATTTCACTTCATTTTATTTTATGTTATTTTATTATTGTAGTAAATTCATTAATTTTAGTATACATCTTTAATTGAATGGGATTACTGTGTGATGTTGCATTTCTGTGATCTGATGAAGGTGGGAGATTGCTCTCACCGAAAGCTTTATCCATAATAAACTGTGTGTTTTAAGTTGCAGAACTTGTGTTTCCAGGTTCTCTTTCTTCACTAGTTTGGTTTTGCGTTGTGGTTTCCAGTTTCAGAAACTAGCTTTCATGAAGCAGCTCTGGAGATGCACATGACTTCAGACATACACATACTTACACATACTCTCATACCCAAACACAAACACGCACACACACACACACACACACACACACACACACACACACACACACACACACACACACACACACACACACACTCACACACACACACGCGCGCACGGAGACACAGTTGTTAAAAATGGCATTGCACCTTGCATTACTAATTCAGCCTGTGAAAATATAATACTTTAAATCAACAGCATGACTAACTCCTGAAAAAACAAAGAAAAACACAAGCTCCGATGTAGCTAGTATTTTTCTTTGTTTTTTCAAGTTGTCCTAGCTACACCGGAGCTTGTGTTTTTCTTGGTTTTTCAAAATATAATACTTTGTTTTCTTCCTTGTACAAAATATGCCCCAGTGTTATTTAAATCAAGGTTTGACAATTGCATAACATCAATGCCTGAATAGTTTTATAGCTTGATCAAAAATGTCAGACCTGTTCTAAATCCATACAATTATTCAAACCCTCAGCAGTGACAGTTATGAGATTGGCAAGACAGGGATTTTTTTTAGTGCTAGCAGTTAAGGTGCAATTATGTTAAAGGCTAACAATAAAACAACTCTGCCAACTGATGACATAGCAACTTCAGGCAGAAATTCAAAACGATTTTGTGAGTCTTAACTTATTAACACCTCTGTGGTGTGGAATATCACACCTCCAGCAGCCTATACACGTCTTGCATTCCAGAGCATTTTCTGAAAAATAAACTTAAAAAGCATAAGATAAACAAAATCTTGATGACTGGATGGGAGGGATCACCTCTGTGGCTCTGCTCAACAGGGGCACAGGAAAATAATTTTCTTTGGTGGCGAAAGCCAGGGTACCTTTTTTGGCTAGGCTTATATAGGCCCTAGGGCCAATAACCTAGTACCTACCTATGAACCTATGAACCTATCAATGTAAATATTTTGTGAACAATAAAAGTTATTAAAACTGTACAAATAATGTTATTGGTAAGAACTAATAATATTCATAACATTTGTAGTCTTTTCTATAAATACTATAATATGCTGTAAACAAACCCCAAATTATATTTTTGTAAACTTTGACAGATTTTCATAACTTGAAAACTGTACAACCTAGACATATGCTATTGTTAGAACGTTTTTGTTAAACAGACATAATGGTATGAAGAAACTCCTCTATAACTCCTGTTTATTGAGATATTTACAGAAATATGAAAACTTTTGCTTAATTGTATAATTAGCAAAACAAATAATTCTAGATATATCTCAAAATGTCCAACTTACTGAGCAAATATCAGTGACAGTTTCCTTTAATAACATGCAGGGTTTCACTTAATGTCATGTAACAGTTTGTAAGTAACTTTGGCTATTGAAATATTAAGCATATAAGTACATATGGAAATACTGCTTATTTTAATAATTACTAGCAAACAAGTAGCAATATTATCAGTGTAAAGTGATATAAACCAGCACTGACAGTGAATTGTTCTGTCTCTCATATTGGTGTTTCACACCATACTCTTCAAAAAATGTAGACCTCTCAGTTATGAAAATATGAATAATAAGTGGAAAACAGAGATTAATTTCACCACTGCAGGACATCCTCAACATACAATCTTAGTATCATTTTGTTAATAACGCCTTGCCCTTTCTAATATAGCCTATTAATAGTAGATAAGTCACTTAGTTAAAGAAGCCAGACCCAAAAACAATTCTGGATGTCATACGGTGATATGGGTGCGAATTGGAAATATACAAAAAAGCCATTTTAGGCTTCAGTGAGTTACTTCATTACAACAGCAAGTTGAAGTTTGTGGAAGTTGTGTTTCCCAGACTCACATCATCAGTCACTATCTCACTGCTGAGGACTTCACGTGCAGGAATCAGTCACTACAGCGGAGAGCAGAGTACTGTTGTAGAGATGTGCTTAAGAGAGGCGTGTCTAACTTTGATTTTAGCATGCAAAGGAATAGCTTAAATCTTCCCATAACTATTTGGAGATTGCCTGTTTTCTACAGCAACTCTAGTCTCCTCCCACTTCCCAAAAACATGCTAACTTGGCTAGGCTTAAAATGGCTCCTTGGTTCTTTAGCCTAGCATTCTACTATGATGCTATAAATATGTCAGTTAATTGGCTAAGCTGGCTAAACACACACACACACACACACACACACACACACACACACACACACACACACACACACACACACACACACATTTTTTACTGTGTGGCGGCAGTAATTCCTATTTATAGGGAGAATTTTCCCTTCTCCAAGGTGGTGTGATCATGAAATTGGTATGTCTAAGTCTTGTGGGTTTGCTGAGATTGCCCCACCACCCCAGGGGGGTCCAAGAGGGCTTGGTCCACCCTGCAAAAATAGTTGTGTTTATTTGTTTTGTTGTCTTCTATGTTTTTTTCCTGTCTTTTTCTGTTTCAGTTTAGTGATTGTTCAGGGTTTTGTGTTTTTGGGCTTTTATTATTCATCATTGTTGTATTTCCTTATTTGTATTTGCAATATATTCTGATATGTGTGTGTGTGTGTGTGTGTGTGTGTGTGTGTGTGTGTGTGTGTGTGTGTGTGTGTGTGTGTGTGTGTGTATATATATATATACATACCGTATATATATTTATATATATATATATATATATATATATTTATATATATATATATATATATATATAATATATATATATATGTATACATATGTATACATATATGTGTGTGTGTGTGTGTGTGTGTGTGTGTATATATATATATATATATATATATATATATATATATATATATATATATATATATATATATATATATATGAACCAAACAACACCGCACCGAACTACGAAGATGACTGTGGCAGCAAAGAAATAAATATATTCAGTCCAAAGGTTCGCCACAGTAATCACCTGGCTATATCAATGTTATGCCAAGCTAAACTCTTCAGGCTGTATAAATGTTATGTCAAACCAGACTCTTCAGTCACGAAGATGAAGTGTAGCAGAAGTCACTTCAATGGAAGTTGCTATTGCTCAAAATACGTGCACGACAACTGTATCGATATACCAAGAGACTTAAAAATACTTCTCATAATGTAGATACTCCAAAAGATGCAAAAATACTTTTCACAGTACTTTATTTGTTAGCGCTTTCTCCTATGCGGCTTCATCAGACAATACAAACAGCTAAATTCTATCTCGTTTAAATACTGCTTATTCACCTTCTATTGGTTAATTGTAAAATCATTTAATACATCATTTCCTGAACCTACTTAATATGAATAATTTTAAGCTAATATTTATTAAAAATGTTCTAAAAATATTCTTATTTAATTAAGTACTATCATATAAACATTTATAAAAATGCTATGCATAAATAAAAGAATAAAATAATAAAAATAACACTAGTGCGAATCATGATTAATATAACTGTCTAATAAATACAATACAATAAATTTCATAAACTCATATGCTGATTAACATAACAGTTGGCATCCTTGAGATTTCTAAAAATCCTTTCATTAGGAAGTATAACACAGTGAAATATATTGTTTATTCATAAAATCAATATTCCATGTTTTTATTTTCTCGTGGACAACTTCTTGTTCTTTAATATGGGTTTTAAGGGCACCTTATCATTAATTCCAGGATTAACATCTGCTCTGAGACGTACTATCCATCTAAGTTCACATTCTTCAGTATAATTATTTATATCACCACCCCTCAATGTGGCCTCAATTACTTGCAATACCATAAAACTAAAAACATGTGATGTTCCCAAAGTGCAAACATGTTTTGCCAAAGCATTATGAATATAACCTGTACGTATGTTATATAAATGGTCCCTTATCCTCTCTCTTAGCTTTCTATTCGTTTTCCCTATATAGAAAGCATCGCATTGAGAACACTTAGCAAGATATACTAAATTCTGACTCTGGCAATTTGTGTGTGTATTGAAGTTAAACTTCTTACCAGTGGTCGGATGTATAAATTCACTATTGGTGTTAATGTAAGTGCACTGCCCACAGTTACCACATGGTAGTGTGTTAAATGAATCTTCTCCTCTGATTTTTCCTTTCTTATTCAACGGACGATGACATAACATACGTTTCAGATTCTTCCTATTTTTAAAGGAGAATTGCGGCCTGGGCCCTACAATATTCGCTATTCTTTCATCTAGAAGTAATGTATCCCAGCGTTTTATAATTATTTCTTTAATTGATTCTATATCTGCTGTATAAAAGAGGGTAAGTCTTAAAAATTCATTAATTTTATCTAAATTCTCAACTTCATTACTGTTGCCACCTTCTGAAAAATAAGGTGTAGCCCTGTTACTCCTCAATTCATCCATTTGATTGAATATTTCATTCAGTTCCCTTTCAGTCTATCCACGCATCCTTAACCTGATATACAAATCATCTAATTCTCCTTTAAATTTCTCTTCCAATGGATTTAACCTTGATGCTTTCATACATTGACCTTTTATAATATTATTAAATACAAATCGTGGATGCATACTGTGGCGGTGAAGTATGGTATTTTTATAACACTTCTTTCTATGTATAGAGGTATTAAGTATCCCATTCTCTAACCTAATAATATCCACGTCCAAAAAAGATATATTAATCTGGGAAAAACTCGCTGTAAATTCAAGATAGTCATTCAAACTATTAACTTTCTCAATAAAGCCTATTAGTCCCTGTTCACTTCCTCTCCAAATAAAGAAGACGTCTACAAAATGTCTATAAAAAGAAATATATTGTTCATATTCTTCAAGTGTAAATAGATAACTAGCTTCCCATTCAGCCATAAATAGGTTGGCGTAGCTATGGGCACAGGATGTGCCCATAGCTACGCCATCCTTCTGTAAATACAAAGTATCTCCAAACAAGAAGATATTATTTTGTAGAACAATTTCAAGAAATAGGGCCAACAGTTCAATGTTTCTAATATTAAGATTGGAGTTGCCCATTAAATAAGAGTATACCATACTGACACCTTCTTCATTCGGAATTGTGGTAAATAAATTCTTTACATCTAAGGTCACCATATAAAATATTACATCATCTGTTATATTTTTCACATTGTCATAGAAATCAACAAGGAATTGCTTAGTGTCCCTCAAAATGCACTTATTCTGTTCTACTACAGGTCTTAGAAAGTTCTCTATGTATAAGGAGAAGGGTTCTGTCACCCAACCACCTCCTGAAACTATTGGGCGCATAGGGGGATTCTCTTTACATTTATGGATTTTGGGAAGCCCATTGATAATTGGTATGAGTGGGAAATCTACTTTCAAAAAATTATATAGCTCTAAGTCTATATCCATATTCTCCAGGAGTCCAACTAAGGTGTCATGTATTACTAATACTCTACGCTTGACTTCATCGCCATTAATTACAGTATAAAATTTCTGTTCACTCAACATACTGTGCATTCTACTTACGTAGTCATCACTATTCATCAACACAATCGGACCTCCTTTGTCGGCTGGTCGTATTGCTAAAGAATCATCATTAACAAGTGCCATCAAAGCTGTTCTCTGCGTATAATTTAAATTGTATCTCCTTGGTTTCTGCTGCCCATTCCCCTTCAACTCATGTAAATCATTCTCTACAAATTTAGAGAAAGTGTCTATAAGTGGATGTAAGACAGGTGTATATAAACTTCTAGATCTAAAATTAGAATAATGGTTAATTTTCTCAGTTAAACTACCAAATTCAAGTCTAAGTTGTATATTACGAGCAAACATTTTGACGTCTAATACAAGATCTGTTAACCTACTATTTGAAGTAGGAATAAAGGTTAGACCCTTATTTAATACTACTTCTTCCTCATATGTTAAATTCCTACTAGATAGGTTAACTACTAATGTCTCCCCATTTGTTCCCACATTTTCTTTAGGGTCGGGCCCGTATGTTCGCCATCTGAGCCCTTCCTCTTCTGCCTGCCTCTGCTGTAAGACCTGTTCCTCTTGTATTGATACTGTTGTGCAATGGGAAAAGGTGTCTCAGGGTTACTATTAAGACCTGTACTCCTTACATTATCAGTTACAGTCCTAGCTGAAATCTTGCTCCTGACCACTGGAGAATTTTGTACGTCAATAGATGCCTGTATGACATTAGCATTACTACTAGTCTGTTCTGTTTCTCCTAACGCAGTATTCAATCATCCATGAGGTGTAACAGATTCTACTGTTTTATTCTGAGTCAACTGTTCACCCGGTTGTGCATTTCTAACTGTTTGAGAAGTTGGTAACACAGCATTTGTATACAATCCATTATTAACACGTTCAACATTACCATTCATCACATTATTAGTATGCCCAGTATTGAACCTGGGCCAAGTGAAGACATTGCCCATAGAGAAGTCTTTAGAGTCTCTCATTATTTTACTTTTTTTCTGTTCAGTAAGTTTCTTTTCATAAACATGCACATTATCTAACATTTTATCTAACTCAAGTTCAAGTATATCTACAGGATATTTCGATAGCATATTCTCTTGTTGCTTCACTATCCCTCGTTTAATAGTCACTTTCTCCTCGGAAAAATATTAATTCATTAGTTTCATGTAACTGAAACTCAGTTCCAAGTTCAATTTCTGCCATTTCATTAACAAATTCGGGTACATATTGCCTGTAGTGGGCATCTTTAAAATACGTAAGCCCCTAGGCACTATTTTCCTGTTTAAACATACCTCGAAATGCTGGCGTTGTAATTGCCAGCGTTTCAGCTTCAATAAGTCCAATTCCAGCTTGTTAATATCTCCTAAGAGTTCCATTGTATCCACAGTCCTTGCGTCGCGTTCACCATCACAAACTTCTGGATCAAACGACATCAAGGTATTCGTCATTCCGGAAACACACTGATGGAATCGTTCCCACTTCCGGTTCGCCGTTGGTACGCCAGGAACATTATACGGTAACTCTATATCGTTGGACTCTCCAATGCTGGTTGATACTCCTTTATTATTAGCCATGTTAGTCCGGTGTAGTAAAAAATAAGTAGAAATAAACCAAACAACACCGCACCGAACTACGAAGATGACTGTGGCAGCAAAAAAATAAATATATTCAGTCCAAGGGTTCGCCACAGTAATCACCTGGCTATTTCAATGTTATGCCAAGCTAAACTCTTCAGGCTATATAAATGTTATATCAAACCAGACTCTTCAGTCACGAAAACGACATGTAGCAGAAGTCACTTCAATGGGCATTGCTATTGCTCAAAATACGTGCACGACAACTGTAAAGATATACTGAGAGACTTAAAGATACTTCTCATAATATAGATGCTCCAAAAGATGCAAAAATACTTTTCACAGTACTTTATTTGTTAGCGCTTTCACCTATGCGGCTTCATCAGACAATACAAACAGCTAAATTCTATCTCGTTTAAATACTGCTTATTCACCTTCTATTGGTTAATTGTAAAATCATTTAATACATCATTTCCTGAACCTACTTAATATGAATAATTTTAAGCTAAAATTTATTAAAAATGTTCTAAAAATATTCTTATTTAATTAAGTACTATCATATAAACATTTATAAAAATGCTATGCATAAATAAAAGAATAAAAGAATAAAAATAACACTAGTGCGAATCATGATTATTAGTAATACATGACACCTTAGTTGGACTCCTGGAGAATATGGATATAGACTTAGAGCTATATAATTTTTTGAAAGTAGATTTCCCACTCATACCAATTATCAATGGGCTCCCCAAAATCCATAAATGTAAGGAGAACTCCCCTATGTGCCCAATAGTTTCAGGAGGTGGCTGGGTGACAGAACCCTTCTCCTTATACATAGAGAACTTTCTAAGACCTGTAGTAGAACAGAATAAGAGTATTTTGAGGGACACTAAGCAATTCCTTGTTGATTTCTATGACAATGTTAAAGATATAACAGATGATGCAATATTTTATATGGTCACCTTAGATGTAAAGAATTTATTTACCACGATTCCGAATGAAGAAGGTGTCAATATGGTATACTCTTATTTAATGGGCAACTCCAATCTCAATATTAGAAACATTGAACTGTTGGCCCTATTTCTTGAAATTGTTCTACAAAATAATATCTTCTTGTTTGGAGATACTTTGTATTTACAGAAGGATGGCGTAGCTATGGGCACATCCTGTGCCAATAGCTACGCCAACCTATTTATGGCTGAATGGGAAGCTAGTTCCCTGTTCACACTTGAAGAATATAATCGATATATTTCTTTTTATAGACGTTTTGTAGACGACGTTTTCTTTATATGGAGAGGAAATGAACAGGGACTAGTAAGCTTTATTGAAAAAGTTAATAGCTTGACTGAATATCTTGAATTTACAGCGAGTTTTTCTCAAATCAATATATCTTTTCTGGACGTGGATATTATTAGGTTAGAGAATGGGATACTTAATACTTCTATACATAGAAAGAAGTGTTACAAAAATACCATACTTCACCGCCATAGCATGCATCCACGATTTGTATTTAATAATATCATAAAAGGTCAATGTATGAGAGCATCTAGGTTAAACCCATTAGAAGAGAAATTTAAAGAAGAGTTAGATGATTTGTATATGAGGTTAAGGATGCGTGGATATACTGAAAAGGAATTAAATGAAATATTCAATCAAATGGATGAACTGAGAAGTAACAGGGCTATACCTTATTTTTCAGAAGGTGGCAATAGTAATGAAGTTGAGAATTTAGATAAAATCAATGAATTTTTAAGACTTACCCTCTTTTATACAGCAGATATAGAATTAATTAAAGAAATAATTATAAAGCGCTGGGATACATTACTTCTAGATGAAAGAATAGCGAATATTGTAGGGCCCAGGCCCCAATTCTCCTTTAAAAATAGGAAGAATCTGAAACGTATGTTATGTCATTGTCCGTTAAATAAGAAAGGCAAAGTCAGAGGAGAAGATCTAATCAATACACTACCATGTGGCAACTGTGGGCAGTGTAGTTATATTAATACCAATAGTGAGTTTACACATCCGAGAACTAATAAGAAGTTTAACTTCAACACATATACAAATTGCCAGAGTCAGAATTTAGTATATCTTGCTAAGTGTTCTCAATGTGATGCTTTCTATATAGGAAAAACGAATAGAAAGCTAAGAGGGAGGATAAGAGACCATATATATAACATACGTACAGGTTATATTCATAATGCATTGGCAAAACATGTCAATACCTTGGGAACATCACATGTTTTTAGTTTTATGGTATTGCAAGTAATTGAGGCCACATTGAGGGGTGGTGATATAAATAATTATACTGAAGAATGTGAACTTAGATGGATAGTACGTCTCAGAGCAGATGTTAACCCTGGTATTAATGATAAGGTGCCCTTAAAACCCATATTAAAGAACAAGAAGTTGTCCACTAGAAAATAAAAATATGAAATATTGATTTTATGAATAAACAACATATCTCATTGTGTTATATTCCCTAATGGAAGGATTCTTAGAAATCTCAATGGTAAGAACTGTCATGTCAATCAGCATAAGAGTTAATGAAATTTATTGTATTGTATTTATTAGACAGTTATGTTAATCATGATTCACATTAGTGTTATTTCTATTTTTTATTTTTTATTTATGCATATTGTTTTTATAAATGTTTAAATGATAGTATTTAATTAAATAAGAATATTTTTAGAACACTTTTAATAAATTTTAGCTTAAAATTATTCATACTAAGTAGGTTCAGGAAATGATGTATTAAATGATTTTACAATTAACCAATAGAAGTTGAATAAGCAGTATTTAAATGAGATAGAATTTAGCAGTCTGTATTGTCTGATGAAGCCGCATAGGTGAAAGCGCTAACAAATAAAGTACTGTGAAAAGTATTTTTGCATCTTTTGGAGTATCTGCATTATGAGAAGTATTTTTAAGTCTCTCGGTATATCTATACAGTTGTCGTGCACGTATTTTGAGCAATAGCAACTTCCATTGAAGTGACTTCTGCTGCACTTCATCTTCGTGACTGAAGAGTCTGGTTTGACATAACATTTATACAGCCTGAAGAGTTTAGCTTGGCATAACATTGATATAGACAGGTGATTACTGTGGCGAACCTTTGGACTGAATATATATATATATATATATATATATATATATATATATATATATATATATATATATATATATATATATATATATATATATATATATCTATGAATCCCATTTGATCAGGCGAATTTACGTTTCATCAAAACGTAAATTTGTGACCTCACTTATGCGAAAGTGCATTTTTTCGAAAATGCACTTTCATGTAGAAACAGAAATAAAAATAAAAAAAAAATAAAAAAAAACAGAAAGAAATAAAAACATGCAGTTTGCATGCAACGTTAGTTGTACATCAACATTTAGTGTTGATGTACAACTAAGCAAACTATTACTGAGATCATGGTACAGTGGGGATAAGAGCATATTCCCTTTTCCCTACTCTTGTGCAATCTCGGAGTGAGAATATTAAAGTAGTGGATTGTAAGAGGTGCAGGGGGGCTTGCCCCCCTGCATAATTGTGTTTAATCTGTTTTTTTTTTTTTGGTTTAGGTTTTATTTTTGTTTTTACATGAAAGTCCATTTTCGAAAAAAATGCAATTTCGCGTGAGGTCGCGAATTTACGTTTCAATGAAACGTAAATTCGCTGGATCAAAGTAGATCCATATATATATATATATATAAATATATATATATATATATATATATATATAAACGTGTGTGTGTGTGTGTGTGTGTGTGTGTGTGTGTGTGTGTGTCTGTATATATGTATATATATATATATATATATATATATATATATATATATATATATATGTAGCTATATAGATATATATAGATATAGATATGTAGATATATATATATAGATATATATGTAGCTATATAGATATATATAGATATAGATATGTTGATATAGATATGTAGATATAGATATATATTAAAAGTTAGATAGTATTTCTCCTTGAGGCCCAGTCCATGGCTGAATGACCAACCCATATGCCTGTTTCACAAATGATAAATAAATGAAAATAAATAAAATAATCTCTATAACAAAATATTATATATCTATACGTCTAGCTCCAAACCGATAACCATAACATGTAAAATAACTCCAAAATGCCATCTCCAATTAAATTAATCCAAAATATTGGACAAAAGTTGCAAAACATTGTTTTTGCAGGGAATCTGTATCTCACTCCACCCCCATGTACAGCTTTACCCCCATACCCCTAGCTGCAAATATACTGCCGCCAACGTTCAGCAAATTAAGGTAAATGAAAAGAGTGAGTAAATAAATAAATACAATAATAAAACTCTCATTTTCACTTTTCTCCAATTCATATGATTTCAGAGATACTATTACTGCACCTGTAACACACCGCTGCAATCACTTAATAACAGCTTATAAACTATCAGGCTGTCTGTATTAAAGTCCTAGTTGAAACACGCACTTCTTTAGAGTTGACCATGTCCTGCGCTTCCAAAACCTTCTAATAGGTATAGCAGTTTATTTGAGCCCTGATTTGAGGAATTTACTGATGCACTCAGTCCCCTTTAACTCTGATTACTTAATAATTTTATTAGGGAGGGAAGGTGTTCCTGTACTTAATTCTGCATGTGTTCTACAGTACACTTAGCTGTGGTTGAAAACAAGTCTTTGGCCCAGCCCACTTACTTGAAAAAAATAAGTAGTTAAAACTGTAAATTAGTAAATATAATATATGCAGGTGTACTTCCTCTGTTCCCATTGGTCAGTTATTGAGTGAATCATATGTGGATGAAGGAGAGAGGAGGCTTCTAAACTGATTCAGTTCTCAGTTGCTTTAGTGGTTTAATGGAAGTGCAACTAATCTATTGGTTTGCTGGGTCCAGGTTCAAGTCCTGGTTAAATCATGTACATTTTAGTCCTGTGCTCCTAGACTTTGACCAGGGCCTGTGCCTCCAAAAGCTTCTAACTGATGTACAGGTTTCTTTGGGCTGTGATTCAGAGAGTTTGTTGATGCCCCCCACTCTCTCTCTTTCTCGGATTGCTGTTCTTAAAAATGTTTGTCATCTTGCAAGTAGTCACTAAGAGATTACTCAGATGGAAAAGTCAGAACAGGTTGCTCCTACAGTTAAACACTGCAGAGTGCCTTCAATGAGAGATCTGGCTTACTGAACAGAAATAAGAGTCAGCAGTTAGGTGGAACTATTCAAAGAAAAAGTGTTGAACAGCAGGGTGTCAGAGGGATCTGGTCCATTAATCAGATTTAGGTCAAATACGGCACTTGGGCTAGAGAGTAAGATCACTTTATTCACCACAGGCACCAAAATTATTGTTGGTCAAAGATGCAAGGGACGATCTGTAGCAGGGTTTACTGTCGCTCATAGCGAGGGCTAATTGGTGGTGGCAGCTTGAAATAAATAAATAAAGAAAAGCACAAGTTTATGTATCTGTTCAGGGAAATCTGCATGCTTGGAAATGTGACCCTACATTGGACAAGAGGAAAAATTACCTGGGCGTCATAATCACCAGTGAGATAAATAAATCATGTGATGTATTGTTTAAGACCAATGTTGAAGGTCAATGGGATGCTGGGAATTGTATTCCAGAGATGATAATGTCATCTACTTAACTGTTGACTGGAATGTGATTGCCTGAAAATTGTTTAGGTGATCATATCTGATTGAAACACATAACATTAAAGTAAATTATGCAGATCAAAAATATTTTTTTTCAGTATGACAGCCTCATTTATCTCCCTGACTTATATATACACACCAACATTTCAAGAACGAAAAACTTTACCAAAGTGTGGGAGGATGGCATAATGGTTAAGGTGTTTACCTTGCAGACGCAAGGTGCAGAGTTTGATCCTCAGGGCTAGGTTTGAAATGGTTCACAAGGGCAATTAACCTAGCTATAACCTCTAAATGACATGCAGTGAACTTGACAACTAACTGGAGTATACAAGTGATTTCCAAGATGTATTTTTTTATGGAAACACTGGGCAGACAAAATCATCCACCTAGTGAACAGAATATTGATGAGGCTGCAGCAAGAGTACTGTGCCCACTTTTGGTGGTCATAACATAGGATGGAAACATAGCCAGAAAGAAACCATACAATTATGAGTGACCAGAGAGGTGATGGAACAAAAGGACTATGACATGCAGAGAGATTTAGACAGCCAGATAGTAAAGAAATGGAGAAATGATTTTGATGCATCATACTGTCAGAGAAAGGTAAGACTGGAATTAGAAAGCCAAGACTGGAGAAGAAATTAACATGGATGGCAGCTGAAAAGAGAATTAAGCATGAAATAGGAAGTATGGTTCCAGTGAGAAGGTAGTGGAGACTTTAAACTTATTGCCAGACGTAACTGTACAGTGTGGGTCAAAGGTCAACAAAGGAGTACAGTGACAGCTGAGACAGATAAAAATGTAGCCTAAAGACCATGCTGCCCTAATGCCAAAAACTCAGCTGCAAAGTGATAATGTCATACCTTTCAGAGGAGCAATACAGCCTTTACAGTGTAGCCAGGTTATGTTTTCAGACTACATAATCCCTTCTGGAGTGGATATGTTTTAAATCCTTCATACTATGCTATAATGCTCACTTTTGCTCAGGAGAGTCATACAGTTTTGAACACTTCTGTCACTGGCTATAACAGCCATTTAAAAAAAAATATCATGTGAAAAAATTCTTAGTGTACAGCTCAGAGGAGTAGTCATATGACACAGATACCAGAAAAAGAGTAAGAGAGACTGATTGTATTTATTTCTCCCTTCCAGCTCATCTGTGGGTATTAGTGTACTGTATTCAGCATCAACAACCTGATGTCAGGAAAACTAATTCTTTAAAAATCTGTGATGATTCAGTAAAGGTATAATGTTTTGGACAGAACAAAAAGAGAATGACACACAGGACCAGTCTGTGTAGAGGAAGTTCCACAGGTTCTAATTGCAACATTCAGGCACACACTGTAGGCCATGTTCCTTTTCCACTGGCGTCATTGTTGTGCACTTGAGTCACCTTAATATTAAATAGCAATAAGCGTGAGTGAGTCAGCAGGTGCCATTATTTCTCCAGGGAGTGTTAATGAATTATCTAAAATGTACAGAACTCCAAATCACCATTTAAAAATGACAGCAAATAAACCAGGAAAAGTAAACACATATCAGAATTACAGATAAAGGATTATATTGTTGGTGTGCCATTTATATAGTATACAACGACCCCCCCCCCATTAATATTCCAAAACGTGCATGCTGATTGCATGATGAATTTTTTTTGTTTTTGGACAGCAACGGAGAACGGAAGAGCTCTGTTGCTGTATCTCACTATGTTAAACGAGTTTAACATAGCAAGATATCTTAAAAAAAAGCAAAGGAGATCTTCCTTTCTCCGTTGCTTTTTTTAAAGCTGTCTCGCTATGTTAAACTCTTTTAACATAGCGAGACACATTTTTAAAAGCAACGGAGATCTTCCTTTCTCCGTTGCTTCCACACACAGTTCTGATGTACTGCGTAACCATACGAATGCACAATACATCAAAACTGCCACAGAATACCGGACAGCTGCAGAAGGGCAGCAAGGAGGCATTATACAATGCCATTATTTAAGAAAAGTAAGTATTTTTTTCTTAAATAATGTCATTGTATAATAGCAATAACCCACTTCTGGGTGTGGGTAATGCTGGATTTACCCACAGTTGTCTTTGTTTGGCCACTTGGGCTTTGCCCTTGTGACCAAACCACACCAACCATGGGTAAATCCAGCATTACGCACACCCAGGCGTGGGTTATTGCTTAAGTATATCCTCTGGTAATGCTTCTGTTTAATTATATTCCTGTTAATCTTTGCTGAATAAGTATGGGTGAGAAAAAAGCAAATTAATAATGTACAATTAACAAAGGGATAAATAAGATAAATTAATAAACAGAGCAGATTCTCAGCATTAGTCTGAACAAACAAAAGTTAGTTCAGTCTACTTTAATTTGGGCGTTCGCAGTAATAAAAGCAATCTCTAAGCAAATGCACACAGAATCTAGCCAGAAAAGTCCTGACAAAAGACATTAATGTATGTACTAAAGTATTTACAAAAATTGCATTGTAAGGCATTAAGTAAGTTAAATGTAAAGCAACCTTACATTGATTATTTGGCCTGAATTTTTTTATTTTCAATTATTCCACATTTTATGAATTGTGCATTTAGCTTTACGTTCCTTGTTACTTTAAGAGTGCTAAGCCAGCAGATGAATAACTTAAGGAAAAGAGAAACAGAAAAAAACTACAGTAACTTTTTAAAATCCAGAAAAAATGCTGATTCGCTGTCAGTTTTACAAATAGATAAACCACACCCTTTTGGTCATGCCATATGAAATACAATCATTCTACAGCATTTCAGTCTTTGGCTTTCTCTTTTTTTGCAAGTCATCATTATTAATCTACCAATCACTCACACACACACACACACACACACACACACACACACACACACACACACACACACGCCTCAAACTGTGTTATTTTGCACATTTTCACAGTCAGAGCTTCTAAACTCAGGATAGCAGCAGTTTTCATATGCGTAGCAGCTCTTTTCTTATGCACATGCATAACCTTTGCATCCTGTGCAGATGGATCACCTTGCTTCAGACATACCTGCTTACACAAAGGGTGTCAGAGAGGGAAATTACACTATTTTAGGTATGCGTGTCTGCAGAAGCTGGATGAGCTCTTGAAGGAAAGTTAAAATAAAATAAAAGGTGGCTTACCTGTCAGTTGAAGCTGTAAATATGGGGAAGAATTGCTGTTTATCCACTCTGAATTCATACAGCCTTCATGAGGCAAACAAGAAAGATTCAGCACTCTTCTTCAATGAATTTTCAATACTTGTGTCCTGATGGACTGTGTTCACTAAGAAGCTTTGATGTTACACAGAGGTTAAGTTTATTAATGGTGCAAGGTTGATATTCAAGGTATACCTTACACTGGACCAAAGTTTGGGGAGTATAAGTGAAAAATAGAAATATCACACTTGACTTACTTACTACGCTGGGGCATGCATACTGAAGACTGGCAATGTGATATCTAACTCACCAGCTGCAGTGTGAGAGGATGATGAAGGGTCACAAAGGTGTTCACAAACTTACAGAAGCAAATACCTAGATGACTTAGGGGGAATCTAATCTTCATTTACTAGACTTAAGTTGCAAGAATGGCATATTTAGGATTTTTTAGAGACAAGAGGAATTGGTAGGTGTGATGTGGAACCAGATACGGAACAGCTAGCAAAGGTTCTTACGAAGGGGAGTCATGTTTTCTATTTGGTCTTATATAGCATGATAGAAATATTAAAGCAGAGTTAAGGAGAATTCCAGAACGGGTTGTGATGTTCCAGCACTGGCCCAGTAATCAAGGAGCCTCAATCCTCGCCACTAGCACCAGTGAGGGACGTACACAATGGGAGGATGACAAGCACCACATAGTAAAGTGCAATTTCCCTTAAGTGCACACAGAGATCACAGTCAGTCTGGGGCTGGTTTTTCCCTCTTTCTCCAGATCCCCAGTAAGACTCTCCAGTGACACAGCTATAGGGTTGAGATCTCAGCTGAGTGGCCAAACCAAGATCTCCAGTACCCTCTCTGTCCAACCAGTGCTTCGTCTCCTTGCCCAAGTAGCTGACACACACACACTGCTTGAGATTTGATTTATACACAAACACACACACCCCTGGGGAAGGCTGGCACAGGTTTACTAGCTATGCCCCCTTATGCTCAGACTATAAGGTAGTTTTCACTGCCACCAGACAACTCTTATCAGTGGCTTTAAGACCCTTAGTAAAGGGTGTCCAGTCCTACTGTGTAATGTTACCTTTAATCCAAATGGTAGTCTGACCAAGACCAAGGCTATTTAGGAGTGGCCTGTACAGTGTCACAAAATGGATATGCAAGTATGCTGAGAACTTCAATATCTCTAAAAAGACCAGCCACAATTAAAATGTTTAAATATATTTAATAAAAAATAGTGAAAGAACAAGACAATACTCAGTAAGTAATCAGTTACATCAGAGTTCAAAATCACACAAAATATTTAAAACAATATTGCAGGACACTCACAAATAAATAAACATCATAGCTATACTTTGCTATATTCCTGTCTGAATGTAAAAGAATTACTATGCCCTAAAAACTTATTTACAGAACAACAAGCAGGCAGAAGTGGTGAGTGGATATTCTTGTCAGGTCAAAGACAAAATACAAAATGCACACTCTCTCTGAGAGAGTTCTTAAATTAATATCAAATATTACTGCTGGGTTAGCTTGGATGACATCACTTTTTGTCACATGACTTCAATTCCCAAGCTAAACCCCCATAGTAGCATTTGGCATGTCCTTGTGAAAAATACATATCTCTCAGATGTTTGCAGATCCTGGAAGTCATAAAACAATAAAATACTTCTACATCTCAAGACTAGTAATTACTTCTCTTTCAAGATAACACAAAATACTTCTAGCTCCAGACATTGTGTCTGGTACTGCACTGCAACTGAGAGATAACATCTCTTTTATTATGTAGTTATGAAACAATTTAATTTCAACTTTTTCTCTGAATTTTTTTTCAAGTTAACCTTCTGTGTTCCAGTTTCCATATATCCAGACAGTCACAATAGTGCAGGCACACTCCTGTTCTATTCCAATAGGGTATGCTGTGGTTACATTTTAGCTCAGTACTTTACACACTTTTCTGTATAAGTCATATCAATATTCACAAATGACACAGAATTATTTACATAATTCCAGATAGATGGGCTGGCAGTATTTCTCTTTGTCACAACCCCCCCCCCCTGAAAACTCAAGCTAGTTTTTCAAGTGACCTTTGAGAAATGTTGCTTGAGAGGGTTCAGCCTACCAGAGAATACCTAACCCCATTCCCTGCCTTGACAGCCCATCTGCATTGGCATTGCTTACCCCTCTGTGGTGCTGCACTGTCATATCATATACTTGCAACCTTAGGCTCCACCTTAGTAACTTGGCATTTTGCTGGCTGGCTCGATGTAGCCATGTTAAGGGATTCTGGTCTGCAATTACAGTGAATTTCCTTCCATACAAATAAGGCTGAAGTTTCTGCATTGCCCACACTATTACTAGGCATTCCTTTTCTACAGCTGCATAACATTCCCCCCTGGGTTGGAGCCTACTACTGAGATATACCACTGGATGCTCGTCTCCTTCTGAGGAGACCTGGCTAAGTACAGCCCCCACCCCATGGTTTGAAGCATCCACCTGCACAACAAATTTTTTGCTGTAATCTGGACTGACTAACACAGGGGGGTCCTCCCAAAGTTTCTTTAAGCTTCTAGAATGCCTGCTCACATGCTGGGGTCCACACTACCTTATCTGGTTTGTTTTTCCTTTTCAGGTCTGTGAGGGGAGCAGCTATGGTACTATAACTGGGGACAAACTTTCTGTAGTACCCTGCTGTCCCTGAGAATGCCCTCACCTGTTTTTTTGGTAACAGGGGCAGGCCATGCCTGAATGGCTTCCACTTTGGCAAGTTCTGGCCTGATCTTACCACTCCTCACTCTACTATGCCCTAAAAACTTATGACATACCCATCTGACACTTACTGGGCTTAATGGTCAACCCTGCCCTCAGTAGTCTGCCCAGCACCTCCCTGACATGCTGAAGGTGCTCTGTCCAGGAATGGCTGTAGATGGCAATATCATCTAGGTAAGCAAGGGCAAAATCTCCTTCTCCTGCTAAGATATGATCTACCAGCCTCTGGAAAGTCACTGGGGCATTTTTCATGCCAAAGGGCATCTTCGTGAACTCATACAATCCCAAAAGAGTCACAAAGGCTGACCTTTCTGCAGCACTGGGAGTCAAAGACACCTGCCAGTAACCCTTTGTAATACCATTAGTGGTAAGATACTTAGCCCCACCCAGCAACCCTAGGGCTTCATCTGTCCTAGGCATGGGGTAAGCATCTGGCTCTGTGTGACTATTTAATTTCCTGTAGTCTACACAGAATCTGGTGCTTCCATCCTTCATAGGTACCAACACCACTACAGAGGCCCAGGGACTGCTGGACTCCTGGATTACTCCTAGTTCTAACATTTCCTGTATCTCCTCCCTCAGAGTTTGTTTGACTCTCTCAGGCACCCTATAAGGAGCCTACTTAATAGGCTTTTGAGATCCTGTATCCACATGGTACTGCACCAGTTGGGTACATCCTGGTATCCCAGTGAACATGCCCCCAAACTCCTGTAACACTGCTTGGATTTTTTGACCCTGATTAGGGGATAGCTGCTGGGACATTGCTACCCCTTCCACTGGGGTGTCAGTCCGAGACTCACTTATGAGATCAGTCACCAGATCCCCCTCAGACTCCTCCTGCCATCCACTGCAAATACTCATCACATGGGCCTCCCTATCATATTAAGGTTTCATCATGTTAACATGGTACAATTTATGCTCCTTCCTCCTGCCTAGCAGTTCTACCATGTAGTTAACATCACTGACCATCCTTACCACCTTGAAGGGTCCCTCCCAAGCTGCCTGCAGCTTGTTGCGCCTGAGAGGAATGAGAACCATTACCTGCTGCCCTATAGCATACTCTCTGGCTTAAACATTCCTGTCATACCAGACCTTTGTGTGCTGATGGGCTTCTGCCAGGTTTTCCTGGGCCAAACCCATGAGTTCCCTGAGCCTTTTCCTGAAGTTTAGGACATATGCCACCTTTTGGGATTCACATTCACCTCCCCACTCATCTCTAATCAAATCTAGTGGTCCTCTCACCCTATGCCCATACAGGAAATCAAAGGGTGAAAATCCTGTGGATTCATGGGACAGCTCTCTGTAAGTAAACAACAGATGGGGAAAATATTTGTCACACTCCCTCTTAAATTGGTGTGCAAATGCCCATAGCATGGTCTTGAGTGTAGAGTTTAATCTCTCCACAAGACCATTAGTCTAGGTATGGTAGGCAGTGGTCTTTAGGTGCTTCACCCCACAGTGCCTCCACAGACAGGCTAGCAGGTCTGATGTGAAACTGGCACCTCTGTTAGTCAGTATTTATTTTGGGAAACCTACTCTGCTGAAAAATTCTAACAAAGCATTCACCACCTTTTCTGTCTCAGTGGAGGACAATGCCACTGCCTCAGGGTATC
Source organism: Protopterus annectens (assembly GCF_019279795.1). Taxonomy (NCBI): domain Eukaryota; kingdom Metazoa; phylum Chordata; order Ceratodontiformes; family Protopteridae; genus Protopterus; species Protopterus annectens. The sequence goes on along the minus strand of NC_056744.1, from coordinate 1,600,362,301 downwards.
TGGTAGCATAATCCACTACCACTAGGATATACTTCTTCCCTGTCAAACTTGTGGTATTCAGAGGCCCGACAATACCCATAGCTACCCTCTGAAATGGCTCCTTAATCACAGGCAAATGCATCAAAGGAGCTTTCTCCTTGTCTCCTGCCTTGCCTACTTTTTAGCAGTGTTCACAGGTCCTGCAGTACCCTGTTACATCTCTAGAAATCCCAGCCCAATAAAAGTTCTGCATAATATGTCTCTTGGTACATTTTATGCCCATATGACCTGCAAAGGGAATATCATGGGCTATGGCTAGAAGTGCCACACTGTAGGCTGTGGGCACTACCAACTGCTGTATTCTCTCACCCTGTAGCCCTCCCTCAAGAGTCCACTCTCTATACAGTAACCCTTTGTCCCAGTATTCAGATTCCCCTTTCCCATGACAATCAGGTGCCTCACTGGCTACCCCCCTCAGGTCTTGTAATGAAGGGTCTAAGAGCTGAGCCTGTCTCTACTCTCTCTTTGTTACCCTTCCCAGTTCCCCTTCCACAGGAAGTCTGGCATCCTCTGACAGCGGTGCTTCACTGTCAGCCTGGGTACAACTGCTAACCTCTGTCCTTTGCAGTCACTCTGTCCAAGGGAACATCAATACCCACAAGCAGCTGTGGCTCACCTTCTTCAGTTTCACTGCTACAGGGTAGCTCCTTCCCTTTAGTAACAACCTCATCTGGTTGCAAATATGAGGTCTGTCTGGGTCCCCCCTAGGCTACCAAACCAACATGCTTGTCTCCAAGCCTGGACATCTGCAGGGGTATCCTCAAACACACCTACTTGCTTGCTTCCTTTTCCACCCTTCCCGTTAAAGTAAACCCTAGCCAAAGGTATTTGAATGGGTTCCCTCCTAAAGCTCTGACTGGAGTAGATTGCCCAAGCAAGTAGTGCTCCTCTCTACCCATTGCAGGCTTCACAATGGTAAGATCAGAGGCTGTCTCTCTCTCTCTTAACAGTGGCTTCTTTCCCATCCACTAAGATAGGCTATAACCTCTTGTGGTAGTTGGTACACTTGTCGCGAGACAACTTACTGCTGGCATTTTGTCATTCCCACTTACTGGCTCTCACACCTTTTGTTCCCCACCTTGCCTCCATGGACATCTATATGCTACATGGCCCCACTGGTTGCATTTAAAACATTTAAACCTTGGTCCTGGACGTGTACCTGGACTAGTGGCTTTCCTGCTACTGGCGGACTTTGTTGGGGCAGTCTGATCTGCCCACCATGGGTTTCCTTAGACACATGAGCAGCACTGAGTGTCCCTTTCCTGTGCAATGATGCCCTGATTCCTAGTTATAGGCCTCTCTTCCTCCCCAACTCATCTGCAGTATTGCATTGTCTATCAGTTAACCAGATTCTCATGTCCTCAGGCAAAGTGCTAAGGGCTTGTTCCCTCACCAAAAGGTCTGCCAGCCCTTCAAAAGTGGTGACCTGACATCTACTCACCCATCAATGAAAATAAGTGCTTAGTTCAGCAATAAATTCACACACACGTTCATTTGCCTTGCATCTGTGCTCACAAAACTTTTTCCTATAAACTTCAGGTGTTAACTTAAAGCACTCTAAAAGACAGTTTTTTTTACAGTATTATAATTTAAGCAATCAGTATCAGACAATTTAGAAATAACAGTTACAGCTTTACCATGGCATGGATTAAGGGGGTCAGGAATCGTACTCAGAACCCTTGGTCAACATTATACTGTTTGCATACCCTTTCAAACATATGAATGAAACTATCAAAATTATCCCCCTCTGTAAATTGTGGAAGAAATTTACTGACCTTTGTTGCTTCTGGGGTTCGGTTACTCCCTTCCCTATTACTCCATGACCCTGGTGAAGAGTCAGCACCTCCTTTTCATATTGCCTCTGTCTCTCATTCTCCTCAGCTTCCAGACGTCATAGTTTCTCTGCTGCTTCTATTTCCAAACATTTGGCCTTCAGTTCAAGTCTCTTTAACTCCAGACAGATTTTTAAGTCCTGTGTGGAAAGGTTGAACTGCCCATTTTCTGAGAGTGGCACATCTCCAAGGCAAGATTGATTGTTCTCCTGATTGCTGGTCTGTGATGCAGCTGTGCCCAAGACTACAATCATTCCTGCTTTAGTCAGGTTGGCATGCACCAGTCCTTTAGAATGGCACATAGCCAACTGGCTACTTGTCAGCTTGCCATATTTCTCTGCTGACATGCTTGCCTGCTCTCCCTGACTAACTAAGCTAACAAAAAAAAAATAAAACAATTGTGATATGAAACTCTGAATGCTCACTGTGTGGCTGATTGAGAGTATAAACACATTCCTTAGTGACCACTGTTTACAGGCTACAGGAATTCGATATCTACACTACTACAAGCCAATCAATATGTGATGTGGATATCCCATCACTGCCAGCCAATTAATATGTGACACCCCCAGCATTAGCCCAGTAATCAAGGAGCCTCAATCCTCACCACTGGCAACAGTGGGGAATGTACACAATGGGAGGATGTCAAGTACACACACAGTGAAGTGCAATTTCCCTTAAAAGCACACAGAGATCACAGTCAATCTTGGGCTGGTTTCTCCCTCTTTCTCCAGATCCACAGTAAGACTCCCCACTGGCACACCTATAGGGTTGAGATCTTAGCTGAGTGGTCAAACCAAGATCTCCAGTACCCTCTCTGTCTAACCAGTGCTTTGTGTCTCTGCCCAAGTAGCTGAGACACACACACACACACACACACACACACACACACACACACACACACACACACACACACACACACACACACACACACACACACACACCTGGGAAAGGCTGGCACAGGTTTACTAGCTACGCCCCCTTCTGCCCAGAATATAAGGTAGTTTTTACCGCCACCAGCCAACTTTTAGAAGCTACTTTAAGGCCCTTAGCAAAGGGTGTCCAATCCTACTGTGTAATGTTACTATTAATCCAAATGGTAGTCTGAACAAGAGCAAGACTATTTAGGAGTGGCCTGTACAGTGTCACCAAATGGATATGCAAGTACTCTAAGAACATAAATATCTCTAAACAGACAAGCCACAATTAAAAGGTTTAAATATATTTAATAATAAATAATAAAAGAACAAGAATACTCAGTAAATAATCAGTTACATCAGAGTTCAGAATCACAGGAAATAGTTAAAACAACATTGCAGGACAGTCTCAAATAAAAAAAGAAAACATCTAAGCCATACTTTACTATATTCCTGTCCGAATCTAAAAGAGTTACTATGCCCTAAAAACTTACGTATAGAACAACAAGCAGGCAGAAGTGGTGACTGGATGCTCTTGTCAAGTCAAAGACAAAATACAAAATGCACAGTCCCACTCTCTGAGAGAGTTCTTAAATTAATATCGGATATTGTTGCTGGGTTAGCTTGAATGACATCACTTTTTTCACCTGACTTCAGTTCATAGGTTAGCTGCCCTTGCAAGCCTAGCCAATTATCCCTTCTGAGACTCAAACCCTGCACCTTGTGTTTGTAAGGCAAACACCTTAACCATTAGGCCATCCTCCCAACCATTTCCAAGCTAAACCCCCATTGTAGCATTTGACATCTCCTTGTGAAAATTACATATCTCTCAGATGTTTGCAGATCCTGGAAGTCATAAAACAATAAAACACTTCTACATCTCAAGCCTACTAATTACTTCTCTTTCAAGACAATACAAAAGACTTCTAGCTCTAGACATTGTGTCTGCTACTTCACTGAAACTGAGAGATATATATTTTATTACATGGTTATGAAACAATTTAATTTCAACTATTTTCTCTGAATTTGTTTCAAGTTAACCTCCTGTGTTCCAGTTTCCATTAAACACATACATCTAAACAGTTGCAATAGTGCAGGCACGTTCCTGTTCTATTCCAATAGAGCATGCTGTGATTACATTTTAGCTCAGTACTTTATATATACTTATGTACAAATCATATCAATATTCAAAAATTACATAGAATTATTTACAAAATTCCAGATAGCTGGTCTGGCAGTATTTCCCTTTGTCACAGGGTTGATCATGCAGCTGTATATTTATTGTTTCTGCTAATAATAGCAGTGCCGGCTTTATATTATATAAATACAATGCACTGGGATCTGGGGAGGGTAGACTACAAGAAACTGCCTGCCAAGCTGAATAAGAATAAAACATGCAGTGAGGTCTTTGGGCTGAGAGTCAATGATTATGTTAAACAATGTCAGGAAGGATTGTAATTATATTATACTGTGCTGGGAGTTATACTGCAAGAAACAGTCATTCAGGAGCTTATAATTCTGAAGTTAAGTCAGCAGGTTAATTCTGCATAACCACTGGTAATCTTGTGCATACAGATTATATAACTCATAGCCATCTTGCATCATTTTAAAGTGCAGAAAAGTAACTTGAAAAGACATACCCTGGGATTTATTAACAACTGTGTAGGGTTCACATGAAGCCTACATGATTTAAGGTAATTAGCATGCAGCATCAGCTCTCAAAGAATATGCATGATTTTCATTGCAGTAGCACATTAAAAGCACCTTTTTGTTACTAGCAGAAATGTTGGTGGCCATGTAAAGGTACAGGGAAGCTCTAGCATACAATGTAAACAAAACAGCTTTCCTGCTGGCTGACCTATTATACGAGCACATGTGGACAGCTTATATGAAGTAAAGACAAGTTAATTTAACTAATTAAGATGCAGGGAAAATTAAATGGGCATAAATAAATAAAAATGGGGGGTAAATGGAGAAAATATACTCAGATAATGCAATCAAGTGTGCTTATGTCACAAAGAAACATTTTAAACATAAAACTTTCATTACTGGTGTAATATGAATTAATCCTGTTTACAATTGTTGACCCATGCACATAAGTAAAAATGGACATGTTAACAATGGATGTGAGAGGGACACAAATCACCACTGTAACTAACAAAGAGGAGAAAATGTTATATAAACGTTAGTTGAGATAATGACAAGGACAGTGGATGCATTAGGGGCTATTCACATAGACTGCAATTATTCAATATGACATGCATATACAGGGAATATATGTGTGATAAATGACAGTACTGCTGTATTCTCTGCTTACTCATACATATACAAGAAGAAATTAACCCTATAGCCATTGTCATGCACATCAGAAAGGAACATATTTTTTTTCCATTTGTTGCATTTGGCAACCATACAAAAGGGTTATATTACCTTGAAACATGTATTACACAAGGTTGTGTTGCATAATCATGTAACTCCCTAAACAGTAATATACTAACACTCAAAATACACAAGTAACGAATGACAGCACAGATCTGATGACATACCATTAGTTCAAGGCCTCCTTTCATAAATGGATTGCATCTAATACATGATTATACTGGACATGCTCACAAATTACAATGAATACTGCCATAGCATCATAACACAACCACACATGAAAGTGTCAAAATACAGGCCCAATCACACTGTATGATGATGTTGTATCATGTCATACAGTAAGAAATATTTGGTAAGTCCTCAAGTCCTATAAAGCTCTACAGTGCAAAGACAATAATTACAGTAATACATAAATATTTGGATAAAGACTTGTAATGTACAACATTATTATTTGGAAAGTAATTAATGTCTTTGAGCAATCAATGATATGCTCAACATCTGCATCTTGCCAGACTCAAACACATACCAGGAGAGATGTCATAAAGCTATCAACCTGTGATGCCACAGAAATAAGCATACTATTTTAGTTATGAAGAACATCCTTCAAGGGCTTACTGCACTTTCCTATTGTAATGGGTATGGATACCATACCTTGGAGGGTGATGCCTTAAAAATGTTGCTCTCTGTCCGATAAGTACTTTCTTTTCCTAAGCCACTCCCATCTGACACAGTTATCTGACAGTAGATATTACCAGATTCAAACCCCTGCCTATCATACTTCACCCTGTACAGAGCTGTGTATTGACTGCATCTGCCACAGGACCAAACATTCAAGCTTGTCACAAATAACTGACATTAATGTGTGAAGTAAGAATGGACATTTGATGATAATTTGTACAATGTTAATTTGTCAGAATGATGACAAGGAGGGAACTATGTTAATGTTACACAACTGTGAGCAGTGCAATATCAATGTTTCTTGGCCAAGAAAGCTGTTCCTGTTGTTTTGCGGACACACTGTCCAAGAATTGTACCAAACTCTGTCTGTGTAGATATGCTATGCAAGTCATTGCTGAATGTGTGTGACGCAAAGAGCACTCACACCACAACATTCACAAACAACTGTTTCACTGCTGGGAAATTACAAAATGAGTTTATATTCCTTTGTCCAAAGTAAAAATAAAAAATAACTTGATGCAATGTTATTTGTGCTACTTCAGTACATTAATGTAATGTTGTCCTTGGCTGGAATTGAATTTCAAGCTATGTACATCTACCAGCTAACAACGTGTATGAACCACAGGCACCACAGTGGAAGTCATAACACAGATGAGAGACATCACCTTTGTGAAGTCATTACATCATATGATTGTGTTGCAGACAATTTGTATGAGCTAAAAGGGAATGGAGAGGCTTCTCCCACTGTAATTGTACACATTATAACAGTGGTGGAAGTCATTCATGTATCACAGATGCATAACAGCATAAGGACACACTATGCGTAGAGTCAGTCAACGTGGGTTTTGAACACCTGACTGTCTGACAGAAGCTACATGATATTTTGAAGAATGAACATGCAGTGGTGCAATTTTTGCATCCATTGTTAAATATCTGGGTATTTGAAACTGTGACATCATGTTATTGCTGCAAGGGATGTTTCTGCCTGTAATTTCTTTGAAAGACTGTTGCTCTACGTTTATTTGTCACACATTACCTGATGCTAGATATACCCAATCATACATCATGCATAATGCAGTTGTCACTGTGATGGTAGCATGACAATCATGCACAATGCGTGGATATTCACGGATTCAAACTCATGCCTTACTAAAGCAGCAACATACAGAGCATTGTCTCATTTTGTCACACCACAAGAAAACCCTGAGTAGTTCTCTTAGGAAAGCTAACTGTCATCAAATGGCATCATCAGTATCAAACAGAGCATTTCTCTGTGAAAAATGAGCAGAAATTCTTGTAATAGGAATCCCCAGCTATACATGTACACAAGAGATAGTTGGGTGACAACATTATGATCTACATCCACATGCATAGCCATACTGACATTACTGAATCCATGGAGTAATGGCTGGAGTAGAACTGACTACCTTAGATCACAAGGTACAGAACACTGCCTGAATCACACATGCCCAATGAGATGTTGATTTATAGTTGTGACAGTGTAAATTTGAATGGATAACATCACCATCATTTAATAGGGTGATGTTTCTGCTAAAAAGGAAAGAAAGTGGTTGAAGAATACAATAATAATACACATCCTATAGGCATTAAAAGCCTTCTCTGTGCAGCACAGCAGACAAGCACACACTCACAGTATTCAATCATTGCTGCCTTTAAACCATCTACTTATTTAGTTATGCAGTCTAGAGAGCACAGTATCAACAGCCAGTGCCACATGATAAGTCATACTACAATGGTGGTGTAGTTCATTTTTGAAAGCATGTTGTAATCATTGTGTTCCTTTTCCAATGAAAATACATCTAAGTGGAAATTTACATAAGGGGTGTTGTCACAGAGACATCTGTACATGGCAGTCACACTGTTTAAGCAATGTCAGGTTTGAAACCCTGGCTATCCAGTAACACAATCTAGATAACTCAGTATTAACTGCAAGTGTCACATGAGAAGTCTGACGTTGATAGTGAAAGAATGTACTTATGAAAGGATGACCTCATCAGTGTGTTGCAGAGATGTTTGTGGTAAAAGTGGATGGGTAGTCCACTCCAGTTTAAATTCGTCCCCTCTCAAATCTGTTGAGGAAGCTATATATACCTGACATTTAATCACACACACACACACACACACACACACACACACACACACACACACACACACACACACACACAGACAACCTATCTGGCTACCAACTCTAGAGAACCAAATGTTACCCACAAGTGCCACAGGAGTAGTTGGACACTTAAGGGGTGATAGTGCACTTTAGATAGGATGACCTCATCAGTGTGTTGCAGAGAAGATGTTTGTGTTGAAAGTGTGATAAAGTACAGAGGGAGCTGTGTCTAAAGTTAAAGTTTTCTCCTGAGTGAAAGATGACACAACACATCTGTTCTTGAAGCTTTATTTCCCTGACACTAGAACCAGACGTGCGCGCGCACACACACACACACACACACAGTTCACCACTGTCAGATATGAATGACCTACCTAACTAGTTCCACAATCTAGAGAACAAAGTACGAATAGCAAGCACCACAGGAGAAATCTGACTCTTATGGGTAGAGAGTACACTTTAGACAGAATGATCGCATTAGTATGCTGCAGAAAAAATGCTTGTGTTAAAAGTGGGATAAAGTACAGAGGAAGCTCTGTCCAAAGTTAAAGTTTTTTTCCTGAGTGGAAGTGGACAAAGCACATCTGTCACTGAAGCTTTACTTACCCGACACTAGAATCACATGCACACAAATTCAACACTACCAGATTCAATCCACCTAGCTAACTAGTTACACAATCTAGATATCACAGTATGACTCACAAGCTCCACAGGAGAAGATTGATTTCCAAGATGCGAAAATGCACATTTATGAGTATTACAACTTCACATTTTTGAACATCAGCTACTGTGCATCACAGGTTTTGGGACAAATGCATGTGTCTGGACAGGGCTACTTAACAGCACTGTGCTTGTCCCATGTAATTCCATTCTATTCTGATAAAATCTATATACTGTCATTCATGTATAATGTGTTACTGTGAGTGACATTTACTTGTTTCACTGCATGGGATATCAATGATAATCACAACTGTGCAACAGTGGATTTTCAAGCAAGTATTTATAACAGTTCAAACTAGGATGATTGCACGAAAATAGTAGCCATTTATTGTGTCACTGTCTGTTGTCTTGCCTCATGCTTGCACAATGTATGTTGACAATACAAACAGACACTTCATAAATATGACAGTGTACTTCTGAATAACAGTGATGGATTGTGTATGAAAAGCTTACACAGCATTGTAACAAAACTGCAAGTGCAACCTTTGGAGTGCAGACATAGGTTAATAAAATCATAGGATGATACTAGGCTATTGGCCAATAGGCCCTTATAAGCCTAGCCAAGAATTTCACCCATGTTCCCACAAAGTCAGCACCTGTTTCCCCCTGTCCAGCAAGGGTACAGGTGGGATCTCAGGGGTGTATTTTCTGTTTCCCATCCAATTATCTACGTCCCTCTTAAAGAGGGCTAGTGAGGTACTCTGCTTGACATGGAGAGGGAGTCTATTCCACAGATGGGGGAGCCTTTGAGCCAAAAATGCATCCCACCAATAAGTTCTGTTAATGTCACAGACCAGGTTGAGGCCTTGAGTGTGGGTTGCGCAAGTGGAGTTTGACCTACGAATATGCAGCAATTCCATCAAGGCTGGGTCTGAGACGGCCTTGTATGCCAGACACAGGTCACCAATGAGCAGTCTGTATGAGACTGAGTAGAGGGACAGGGCATATAGCTTATCAGTATAGGATAGGTGTTTGAGACCCTGGATTTTCCTGGTCAGGAACCTCTTTGGTCTCTCCAGCTGCTGCATATACTTGGCAAGGTACATGCCAAAGGGGGTATTGTACTTGATAATGGGTCTGATAAGGGAGGAGTACAGGGATGTTATGACCTCCTTGTTCCTGGATGAAATACCCTTACTTATGAGGTGGGCCATGTAGAAAGCCTTCTGTGCAACAGAGGCAATGTGGTGGTCAAAAGTCAGGTTGCTATCAACCAGGGTACCCAAGTCCCTCACAACTGATTGCATGCTTAGTACATTGTTATTTATGTGATAATTAGTGGGGACACCATTTTCCCCAAAGGGGATGATGATGCATTTCTTGGCATTCAGTTTGAGGCCATACTTCTGGCACTAGTCATTAGTTTGGGTAAGGCCCTCTTGGAGGATATTCACATCACTAGGGGAATTTAAGACAGAGCCCAGCTTGCAGTCATCTTCAAACTTGGTAAGCCACAGACCACTGGTTTTGACTTACACCTCAGAAAAGTATATCCCAAACAGTAGAGGCCCCAAGACTGATCTTTGGGATACACCACTCATTACGGGTCTACTACTAGAGGTGTCTTCCCCTATTTTGGCTGAATGGGTTCTATCAGTGAGCCAGCTAGCTACCCATCTGGTAACATACGGGTTGATGCCTAGCTGGGAAAATTTATCTATTATGCCCAAGTGGAGCATAGTGTCAAAGGCTTTGGCTAGGTCAAGGTAGGCAGTGTGCACCATCTTCCCCTTATCCATGGGTTTGGTGACTGTTTCGAAAAAGTCAACCAAGTTTAAACCATTGAATTAACTTAGTCAGCATCACTGTAAATGCAAATAGTTTTGCTTCAAAATTCCATTAGCACATACAGATGTTGTACATGCTAACTTCATAATTATTTATTGTAACTACTTTTAACTCTCACCTTGACTTGCTGCACTGGCAAACTCATTTGGGGTGGATGGGAAAATATTAGTGCATGTGTAATCATAACTTCAGGTTTTGAATTTAAATGGGAATTAGCAGCAGTGTAAGGTGCTTTGTGCCAACCTTTACCCAAATAAGCAGTAAACACATAGAAACATGTCTGATTCTGGTGGAATACAGAACAGATATTTGTTGTGGTCATTTTTTATGTGTCATGATTTAAACATTTGTAGTAACAGTTGCAGTCTTTCACTCCTTATATGTATGTACAGGTGTATTATGAAACTCATGAAGGACCAAGCATGTCATCACTGGTGGAAACATGGCTTAACGAAACAGTATTGAATCAGGGAGGTTTATTTGATAACACAGAAGGGGTGGAAAGTGGTTGACATTTGGAGACAGTAATACAGATACGCAGAGGGTAAGACAGATAAGAAGGAATACAACAATTTGCAGGATGATGATGGGAGAGTACCATAGCTATCCACTTCTTCTTCTGTTCCCAGACATTACCTCTGACCAGCTGCCAGGGCAGAGCTCTCTGACACAGGTGTAGCAGGCAGAGCAAGATTTGTGTTCCAGATATGCTGGGAGTCTGCACTGACTGTGGTGGTGACAACACAGGCACCTGTGGAGGTGTGGTGGACTAAACCATAGTAGTCGGTCTAGCGTCATGTGATGATGGTCATCAGCAGCAATGTATCACAAATATATATATATATATATATATATATATATATATATATAAAAGGAAAAAAAAATAAAACAACAGAGATATTGATATTGGTTGGGAGGAAACAAAAAAGAAATAATTAGATCAACCACACATCATATTATTTTATTACTTCAATAAGTAAATAAGTACACAGCAAAGGAACAAACAGTGCAAACACAACTAATAACCACAAAAGCACTGTGTGGAGAAAAGCGATGCACTGGATAGCTCAGGAATAAATTCAGATAACAGTTTATTATAAAACGTCACGAGTAACACAAACACGTTTTTCGTCACAAATTCAGACTTCATCAGACAACTAACCACATTTCTAGCACATAATGTATATCAACTGCAATAAAACAATTAATTCAAACCATCCAATCGGGGAAGTTGCTCATAAATATTAATTACATACAGCTTATTAAAACATAAAACTTTCGTATCCCAAAAGGAAAACAGTGAATGAATATTTCGCTTTTCTCCACACAGTGCTTTTGTGGTTATTAAATATATAAGTACACCTTGGCCACATTCACATATGATGGGAATGCATTAATGTGTCATATAATCAATCAATTACAATGGTATGACATGATGACAAAGAGAATCATGTATTTGACTATGCCATATCAGATGTATGCTTTCAAAGTTAATAATTGCATTTGCAAAAAAATAATTGTTACTATCATGTAGTATTGCAGATACTTTCTTATAAACACAATCCTGAAAAAGATCTAAAGTGCATTTCTGGTTATTGAACCACACACAATGAAGCTGATGTACTCAGTGCCTAAATAACTGAAAGATATTGGAGCCGTCATGTTTGCCTGATATCAAAGTTAAGGTTGCCTGCTCAAGATGATATAGAGTGATGGACTAAAAACACTTCTCTGCCTTGCATTCAGACTTGATGCATACTTGCCCTGTGTCTGTCTGAGGTGACAAAGTCTCTCCTGATGCACTTCATGGTTTTCTGCTATCTCTTCTGCAGCTGTAGAGTAAAGAAAAGAAAAAATATATACATGAAAGCATAATGAAAAACTTTGTTGGCTGGCTAATCAATACTATATCATAGACAGGTGATGCGTGAGTATACTTAAAATTGAGGGGTGTTTGCAGTGGTAAACTAATCCTCCCATTGGCTCAGGAGGTCTTTCTTATGCTCTTCATGTCACTGTAGTGGTGAAGACATTGGCCCCCAGTGAGTGGGATGCCATTGCACTGGAGACAGCCCTGGCCAAGGTATTCCAAGTCTCAGCCGAATACTGAGACATGGTATAATCCCCCTGCAGCAGCCTCCAGCTGTAGAGCTTCATGAAGAGTGCCACAAAAATCCTGGACTCCTCAACACCCCACCTTTGTGCTCTAAATGGAACACCATCCCTACCTTTGCTTGCATACGTCAAGCTAGAAATATTTGTCTGAATTGACAAACAATTCAGATCTCATGTGTAACAGCTTGTGCCGAAAGATGCACAGCCTTGCCAACTGCATTTGCATAACTGAAAGCACAGCAATGGCTTGCAAACACACCGGCACTGATTACATAAAAAAAAGCAGGGAAGGTGTGAAATATGGCAGTGAGATTTGGCCACGTGTGGTGCTCAAACTATAGACATGTGTTGCAATGTTAAACACTGAAATGCTTTGCGGTGTTTGTTATAATCTTGTTTGGTTGGTAGAACAATGGTATGATTTGTAACATACTGGGCTGTTTGGACTTACACACTAGTAAGACTGCGTAGTACCACCTGGGAATTGAACCTATGAGGATACAATGTTAAACTTTACTTATTAACTGTCAGTACCACAGGAGAACAACTTACTTTTTTAACATGTTAATTACAGGTATATTAATTTAAGAACAACAATATCAATATGGTTTGTAAGTATATTAATTTAAGAATGACTGGAGATATACTTAAGAGATGCCTGTATGTGTGTGACTTTAATTAGTCCTGACACTGCATTTCTATGTAAGAACCAGTATTTGTGTTTTTAAATACATTTTAGATGCATGGAGATGCATGACTTGAGTAATAAATACATGGTGGGTTATGGTACATACATACATACATATATACATACATACATACTTACTTACTTCACAAGACATACTGTCCTAAATGTATACTTCTTGTATGTGATAACTTATAATAATTATAACAAACATACTGTGCAAATCATGCCTATACAAGTGCATTAAATGTCATCCTTTTCACTTCTGCTTGCCACATCACAAATAGCATTTAGGTTAACATCATTAGGATTTTATGTAATGACGCTTGCTCTGAAAGGGGATACACAGAGAATGACAGGTCATTCCTGCCACAGTACATACAATTATTCATGATATCAAGGTTTACAATATACTGTATCACTGTCATGATGACTATTTGTGAGATATGGATATGTTCTGTAGTATATAGGACACATATGTCCACAATACTTATGTGACTGCTTTTCTCTTACCACACTTTACAAAGTGTCATATGCAGCAGATATTGTCATTAATGAGAAGAGGCAAGTTTGCAACACCTTTGTGACATCAATTCACATGGAGTACAGGTAATACTTTTATCATTTAATGCATTCTTTAGCCTGTTCATTTCATATGCAACAATGGGTGTCAGTATTTATTCTGAATCCGGTCATATAAATATCAGTAAACTGGATTTGAATCCTGTACTCTGTGGCCTTTTTCTGTAAGCTCACTTCACTTACACCTTGTGCCACAGAGATACCTTGCTGACAGGTGGAATTTCTTCACTCAGTACTCTCCAGAGTGCTGACAGAAGCACATCAGCACCAGTTTCAATTGCACTACTGCTGGCATTCCAAATTCAATTTGCCAGTTTTTACCTTAGGAAGTGAACTCTTACACCACTGCTAGGGAGCACTGTCAGTCAAGAGTATGTAATGCCAAACAGTGTATAAAGGATGTAGATAAAAAAGGAAAAAAAATAAAAAAGAGAACATTATGAAACATGTATTTAAAATGTGCATTTCTGACGTTACCTCCACTTTGCTGTTTTGCAACCAACATATGCTACTTAAACATCAGCACGTTCACATAAACAGCACCCTCTTTAGATTTGAACCATCAAACCAATGCATTAACAGCACATGACTGATATTACTATCAGTAGTTGCCACAGACAGACATATAATAAAAATAGTCAGAAAAAGTAGATTACATTTAATGAGGATGTCAGATTGTATTAATTTACATTAAAGGTGCAATAGAAATAAGCTTTACAAGCTGCCCTTTGTAATTTACCAGAAGATGTATGGATGAATTTGATTTTAGCAAGACTTAAGCTGGTAGTTCCTCACACACTATAAAACAAATATATGCAACACTGCAGCTGTTTTCTTCTCTTTATTTTGTGAATAACATTCCATTATCTATTATTTTCTAACAATGCTATCTCATTTGCATTGCTATTGATATGTGTTTAAATGAGTAATGTACATCCTTAGAATTGCAGAACTGTTACTCAGAGGTAGAAAATATGGTCATAAAAGTATTCATAAAAATATTAGAAATACTGCTCTCCTAACTCAGTCCATGTAATCCTAGAATTTAGTGCAAGTCTGTTCTCTCTGACACGCTCTCAGTAAGTGTGCATCAAAGAGGACAGACTCTGAAACATTGATTGTTCCTGTTGTCAGAATAATTATTAACACTTGCAAACCCTTAGCAACAAACACTTCTCAGTGCTCGTCCTTGCAGTGGTAGGGCATGTGCATGCCATCATGTAAGTCTTTACACTATGTTTACATTCCTTACACTTAGTGCAAATTGTGGAATTCATGCATGCTAATGAGTTCACACCTCATTTGCATATTCACAATGTTCAGAGGGCTGAATATGCAATATATCAAGTTAATCATGTAGGTAAGGGACTTGTATCATGGTAGGGGAGTCTGGATCCAGAGAGCTCCATACTGCTATTTGCTTGCAAAAAATGTTTTTAGTTTCACAACTGGCAAGCTGTATTTGAACCTTACTGATTTATTGCAATTCACAATGCACCCATTGCATTACTGTCTGCATTGTCTGTCCCTTGCTATTAGGATAACCATGTATATTAATTATTTTTTTTCCATTTCAAATGCTTGTAAAGAATGTAACATGACATTAAAGAAAGTTTTCTCTGGACATCTGAACAGTTATTAAAGAAGAGTGTTGTATTACTTAGTAGCAAGGTCAGGGTTTCCCATTTCTAATCTACAAAATGTGTTATTCCTGTGATATATACCTGCCTGCCCTCCACACAGCCAGACATACAACAGTTTTAGCCATTTATAATGTGGAGGTATACACTGATTTTGTTAATGCTGCAATGCACTACAGAATTACACACCTGCTGTCTCCTTTATATAATGTTTTTTTTTTTTATTTTACATTTGTTGACCGGGATAGTCTGACTGGATGCATGTCCATTTTCAGTGGAGGCCCAGGGAGAAAAGCTCCAAGGGTAAGCAGATACAGCATTACATAATACCAGCATTACATATTACAAACAGATTATTTACAGAGATTACATAAGTAAGCAAGTTAAACAAGTTCCACAGGTTAAAGTTAGTCCTGAGCACAAGTCAGGATTAAATTAAATTACACAGTAAACTGGTTAACAGATTTTTACACATTAGAGTTAGCCAGGCTTGATACACTGACATAGCCAGTTAAGTGACAAATGTTGTTTGAGTCTAGTGTTAAATTGACCTAAGGTGGAAAGTAAGGTAATATCAGCTGGAAGTGAGTTCCAGGATCTACTTACAGAGTTTGCAAAGAGAGAATCACCGGCTGTGTTATTAATTTTGCTAGTCTGAATAAGTAGTTTGTTAGAGGATTGAAGCGGTCTAGGATTGTTATAGGGGGTGATAATATTTTTAAGTGCAGGAGTATTGTCCAAATTATAGAGGATTTTATATGCCATAATCAGTTGGTTATACTGGATTAGGCTAGGTAGTTCAAGCCAACCAAGCTGATTTAGATTGATGCAATGATGTGTCCTAAAAGGCAGCCCAGTGGCAAACCTGGCAATGTGGTTGTAGCAAATTGAGAGTTTAAGGACAGTCTTGTTCAAATTTGAGAGTAGAGGGGATGCATACAGAAGGGTTGAAAGAAGGTGAGAGTGAGCTATGGCAATTTTAGCTGGAGGGGTTAGAAAGGCTTTTATTCTGTAAAGTGACCCTAGTTTTTTATTGATGGTTTTGATAGTTTGGTTAACATGTAGGTCAAATTTGAGATTATTGTCTATGATGACACCTAATAGTTTTGTAGATGGGTCAGGGGAGATTATTGTGCCATCATTTGATTTTATGGTAAAGGTGAAAGCGGTAGACCTATGTGTTGGTGAAAATAACAGCATTTTAGTTTTTTGGGATTTAGGATCAGACGATGTTCAGAAAGCCAGTTTTCTATTGTATTAAAGGTGGTCTGGGTAGCTGACCATAACTCTACTGGAGATGTGGCTGAGCAAATCAGAGTAGAGTCATCAGCATATTGGATACAGCTGACTTTTGGGATGACAGTATAAAGGTCGTTAATGAAGATGGAGAATAGCAAGGGCCCTAGTATAGAGCCTTGTGGTACTCCGAGCGTGTTAGGTAGAAGGTTAGAGAGTTTGTTCTGCCAGAGGACAGCCTGCTGTCGACCATTCAGGTAGGATTGAAACCATTGGAGGGCTCCAGTATCTAGACAGAATGTTTGCAGGGTGTGGATTAAAAGTTGGTGATCAACCATATCGAATGCCTTGGAAAGAACCAAAAGAGGGCTGAGGATATATAATTATTGTTGCGATTATGGTTTATGGTGTTAGTAAAGGCTAGGAGGGCTGAAGTAGTGCTGTGATGAGGACGGAAGCCATGCTGAGTGTCTGCCATAAGGCGATTTTGGATTAGGTGGTGCATGAATTGTCTATGAATACATTTTTCCATAATCTTTGCAAGTGGAGAGAGTATAGCTATTGGCCTATAATTGGAGAATTCAGTAGATCTGCCTCCTTTGTGAAGTGGGATTACATAGGATATTTTCCAGATGGTGGGAATTTTAGCTTCTACTATGGTTCGATTGATTAGTATTGAGACGGGGTAAGCAATAGCATCAGCTGATTTTTGTAGGTACTCGGCAGGGAGTTGATCAGCATCAAGTGTAGTGGGTTTTAATTTTTTGATCAAGGTACGGATAAGTGAAGTGGCGACTGGTTGGAAGCTGAACGCAAGTAGGTTTCTAGGGCTGCTACTTTCAGGACCAGGGGAGCTAGGAGGTAGTTGGCTAACTAGGGCTTGAATTGTCTCAGTAAAGAATTGGTTAAAACTATCAGAAACATCTTCAGGGGTTTTATCAATAGTAGCAGCAGGGATTGGGGTTGAAGTTTGTCCAGGATGTAGTAGATTATTTAAACCTGCCCAAAACTTCTGAGGGTTATTTTGATTTACTGTCTATAAATTAGAGTAGTATTGCTTTTTGTCTTGTAAAATTGATTTTTTGGTTTCGTTCCTGGATTTCCTGTATTTAATGTGATCTTGAGGGTCTTTAGATGAACGCCATAAAGCCCATGCTTTGTTTCTAAGGGTAATTTTGAGTTTAGACTCTATAGAAAGCCATGGTGCAGTTTTTGCCTTGGTTCTCTTTGAACGAACAGGTGCATGCAAATCAAGGATCGCAAGGAATTTGTTGTTAAAGTATGCTACTGCTTCCTCTAAGGGGAGGTGTTTTAGAATAGACCAATTACATGAGTTTAGTTCTTGTTGGAATTTGGCAGGGTCAAAGTTTTTATTGTTTCTAACCTTTCTGAGTAAGGGTTGTTGGGAATTAATGGTTTTGTGCTTAATTGCATATGTGAGAAGGTGATCGCTTAGGCCATTAAGGAGGGTACCAGAGGTGTACAGTTGGGGGTGACTGTTTATGAGTACCCAGTCAAGTATACTTTCTTTTGGTTGGGTTTACCTATCCTGGTAGGGGTGGATATGATTTGTGTAAATGCATGCAGGTTAATATGGGTGGTTGGGGATTCTAAGGAACAGGTGCCCCAGTCTATGTTAAAGTCTCCAAGTAGTAGGGTTTCTTGGGGGTAGTGACATGATAACCAGTGCAGGATATCTTCAAATGTAGATATATTGTTACCTGGGTGAATGTACATACAGATGATATTAATGCATTTATTTTTATTAAGTTGCAATTTGGTGGCAAGAATCTCAGAGTTATTAATCTGAGGAGGTTGTATTACATCTATGGTGACATTCAACTCAGATTTATAGAGTGCAGCTACCCCACCCCCCTTCCTCGAAGCACGATCCAGCCTGTGTATGTTGTACCCAGGTGGTAACACTTCATTGTCTTTAGTGTTAGGTTTTAACCAAGTTTCAGATAAACAGAAAATCTCAGGGGAGTGGACATCCAGAAGTGCATGCAATTCATGTACCTTGTTATTAATGCTTCTAATATTGAGATGACAGACTAGGGGAGAGTTAGTTGGCCTATAAATTGTAGGTTTGTAGCTTAGATTACAAGTAGAGGGGGTATGTGTATCTGAAGTGAGTGGGCCGGGGTTGGGGTGAATATCACCACCAAGTATTAGGTTGAGTCTATACTTGGTGATGAACTTCAGGAATTTGTTTATTAGTTTGTGGTAGTGTTTGGATCTAGAGCTAATGTGCCTGGGGTTGAGATGTTGATAGACTGAACAAGATGTTGGATAGGATCTGGTACTGTAAGTATGGTTGAAGGTGGAAGGATTTACAGCTGGGGTGATAGTATGGCCTTTTGGGACCTGAAATCCCGTAAGAAACTGGTTTTCATACAAGGTAAGGAGATATTGTGTGAACAAGACGGGTGTGAACAAGAGGGGTAGTAAAGAGGAGTATATCATTATATGTGATTCAGCTAGTGAGTGAAGGAACTGTTTTACCTGGTGATGCAACACCAGAAGATAGAGTGGTGAGGTAAAGGTACTGGAAGGAGGGATGGGAGAATGCCAGATGAAAGCTAATAGGTGCTATTAAATGTAGGTAGTAGAATAGGGGTGGGTGGAATTATCCCAGATGAAAGCAGATAGGATCTAGAAAGTGGGGAGTGGCTATAGTACTATAAATTTAGAGGTACGGGGGGGGGGAGGAAATGGGGGGCAGGGAGGGGAGTGAAGAGAGCCCGAGCTTAGCGAGGGCGAATGTAGCGGGGCTATTGCAGTTTACAAGGTTTCCTAAGGTGTCCTAAAGCTATAAGGTAAGTATTACAGCTCTAATGTAAGAGTCAATTTACTGCAGTTACAGGGGAAGGAGGCAACCACTCAAGTAGAAACAAAGAGCCCTATGGCTGACCAATATGGTGACTTGCTTAATTACAAAGCACTGTAAGTGAAAGCTTAACAAATGCTTTTTGTGTAACCTACTCTGTTTAAATGTTGAAAACAACTGATTGCAGTCCTGTAGACACCATTTTGTAGGGAACTGTAGAGTTCAGCTAGGAAAAGAGAAAAGCAGAAATTCTAGGATAAGCATGAAGACAACAACAGGCAGTTATTATATAATAATGCATTGAGAAAGGTTTGGTGGGGGGTAAAGTAGCATACTTCTGAACGAACTAAGAAACCTAAGCAAGAGAGCAATTCAGTAAATAAACACTTGCCAGATTTTAAAGATATACCAGAAAAACTAAATCAATTATTTACAATTGTACAACTAGAAAATTGCCAGTAAAAGCACTTCAGGTATAGCTAGCCCAAGTTATTCAAGTCATAAAAGCACTTCTTCAATGTGTGCGTGCAATTTAAACAGTAAAATCCACATGCAGCAAGGAGGAGCTCTGATTATACACTTTCTCTAGGTACAGGTTCAGTTAAACACAAATATTACTACAGAAATTCAGTAAAGCCACTAGCTACTTATAGAGCCTCTGAAAAACAAAATAGAGCAGTCTATGCAGAATCAGAATTTAGCAGCAGGTCATTCAGTTACACAAAAAACAGTAAAAGATCCATACAATGAAGAAACTTACACAAAGGCACACCAGGTCAGCCAAGGGGGGAAGAGAGAGGGAAATCCTAAGCACCTAGATTTGAAAATGATGCCTGTACTGAATTGTAGCAGTTTAACCTGTTTGAGGAAAGAGGGGGGTGGGTTTACACTTGCTTTTCATTTCCTTTACTTTGGGGGGGGGTCTATATTAACTTGTGTGCACTCATAGAGAGCTGTACTGTTTCAGTTATTTTGAGAAGGATTAATGCATGCATTCATGCATATTTGTTTTGTTAACAGCCAGTTCTGCCTTAATTTTCAATTTTTGTTTCTTTTATGTTTTATCCATACAGAGCCATGTTACCCAAGACATCTGCACTATATAAACCACCATACAGTGATGCGGAGACATGGCTCATTCCTCTCAGAAAGAGGCAGAGGTGACAAGTTCTCCCATGACTGCGTCTGGGAGCAGGTGATCAGCTAAGTAAATGGTGTAGGAGGACATGGTTGTACACATCAGAAAATTTGACATAGGGCCAGTGGCATGATAACGTATCCAATATGTAGGGCAGCTGCAATTGGCCAGGAATATATGGCTACGGGTGTGGCCCTGCTACCGAACCACCAATGCCTGAAACTGAGGAGTTCCTGTCCACTGTCAGAGATCCCTGACACTTCAGCAGACACACAGAGTTATGAATCTTGGTTCTGGTTTGGAGGACAACCGAAGTCTATATACTGCAGAACATCCAGGTATGGCATACTATTAAATGATTTGCATTCACTTCTTTGGTGTCAAGCTTGCCCTCGTGTATCTCCCCTTCATACCCACCCCCACCATGTGTCAGTGATGATGGATGTGATCTGCCATCTGCACATTGTTTTTTTACTAATGGTTGCTGAGTAAGCAACTGAAATCCTTGGTGCACATTATTGGACAAAGTCAATAGCTGTATATTGTAGACATTAGTCATACGCTATCACTGATGTTGATGTACACCTGAGAAGTGCTTCAACTTAGGGACATATAAGTATTTGCATGTGGGAAAAGCAGTTATCTAACTCTTTTTTCATTTTTCAGACAGGTTATACACTTACCTTGGGCCTCAGGAAAGCGTGGGAGAGGCTGCATATTTCCTCTAGTGTTTCCCTGCCTAGCTGGTATTGCTCTACAATTTCTGTGTCACACAGTCCGTGATAAATGAAATGAGGTCCAAACACCCTCCTTTTTCTTGGCAGAGGCTTGGCTGCAGCAGCACCTTGAATTAAAGCCTGTTGCATATGCAAGTTAATGATTCCATGGGCCTGAACTTTATTTATGACTCTAACAGAACTTGCTGGAGAGACAGATTCATATTTCATAGGCTACCTCATCTATAAAATAAACTTCCCATCTTCTTAAAATAAAGCACATCCCTCAATTTCTTCAAAAAGAATTTGGATAAATGAATGGAGAACCATAAATTCACTCCTGGGGTACTGCACATGCCCCTTATGGACAGAGGCAGTCTGTAAATGACTCAGGGCTCCAACACCCAAAGATTCACCACTCTGATACTACCTCATCCCATATCTGGAGAATTAAGATATAATATTGTCATTTCCTGGGTATTATTGACAAGGTTTGTAAAGGCTCTTTTGCCATTAGCCTGGTTTTGAGGTTGGTAGACTGAGATAATGAATGTTTAAGTGGGACAAGTGAAAACATAACTGTGAGCTGAAAATTATTGGATAAGGGGAAAGTGCTGAGTAGTGTTTCCCATGGTTTTGTGCTAAGACTTGTAATTCTTAATACATACATTTCCTAACACAGAGATTTACCAATAATATTATCTTGGGTTAGGGGATCATAAATGAGTGGGGTGGGACTTGCCTTTTAATTAAGCCAAAGAGACTGGAGAAATGTGCAGAGAAGGCAGCAGTACAGTTTTAATATCAGAATATGTAAAGTGATTCATTCTGGGATTGGAACTTTACATAGGAAGTATGTGATGGGAGTGAATGTTGGTTCTGTAGGTATAGATAATACTAAAATTAAATAATGAGACCAGTGTCCCAGCTGTTACTCTTTAAAACTCAGCAGTGTCACCTGACATTTATTTTTTCTGCTGTCATTTTCACAGTTCATCTGTTTTTAACTTCCCTGACCTCTGTATACTCATTTGCCTCCCCGTCACTTTATTTTGATCTTTCTCTTCTGCTGCTGTGAGTTTTGTGTTAATACTTTACTTCAAATCCTGTAACTCCCAGAATTCATTTTGTTGCATGTCATTTACTTTTTGTCATGTATATTTTTACTGGTTATCCTCTTTCAATTTTCTGTTTATTTTTTCCCCAGTTTATTTGTTCAATCATCCTATAAGGAAAGACTAAGAAAAAAGAACAAAATTCTAACCCGATGGAACTTTGGTGAAAGGGCTTGTGGTTTTTAAATTCAAGTTTGCTACCTACATTTTGGTTGCTGATTGGATTTTTTGAATTATAAGGATAGACTGTATTATGCTATAATAGTTATAAATAGTTTTTACAAGTTCACAGTTCATCTGTTTTTAACTTCCCTGACCTCTGTATACTCATTTGCCTCCCCGTCACTCTATATAGACATGTAACTATAGGGAAATACTTCAGAGACTTTAATTGGAGGATGGAAGATATAATTATAGGGAAATATTCCAGAGACTGGGAATGAGGCTAGGCATGTGCATATTTTTTGTTGCTGCATTTTTTTCTCTGCTCATGCATGTTAAGATATTTACTTTTTATAACCCATGTAAGTTGTGACAACATTCTATCCTATGAGTACATTCTGATATTTATATTATGGCCTGTATGTGTAGGCTTCAACTGTGGAACTGTTCTCCATGGACCTCCAGTGAGAATAGGTTCTGACCTGCTGTACATCCCTGGTTACTGAAACAAAATATATAAATAAACAAACAAACAAATACATAAATGAAAGGCTAACCATCTGCTAGGCTGCATAGTTCAAGGGACTGACTCTATGATTAGGGAGGTGATATCACTGATGTGTTGTGCTTTTCTGGACCTTGGACCAGATTCAATAAAGCCTATACTAAGTATGCACAATATGTATTCAATAAAATTCGTATCACATTTTTTGTGCTTTTTAGTCATTCAGAAAGATTATAGTAAGTGTACATGCAGTCTACACTTTGTGGTAACCTTTATGAATCCCTGTCAATATTTAAAGCTGCAAGAATATCAGCAGGAAAACTAAAATTAGAAGGAAGAAGGTGTGAGTTATGTCTATGTTGTCTGTTCATTCAGAACAGTGTACACTTAATGTAGGCTTTATTGAATCTGGCCCCTCATCTAGGGTATCATTTGTGGTTATGGAGATCATAATGATATGGGCGATTAGTATGCTATTGAATCTACAGAATAAAAAAAATTATGAATGCATGCATGCAATTATAGAAAAATATTTCAACGACTGGGAATTGGGGATGAAAGCATGTAACTATAGGGGAATAAATTCAGAGATTAAGATTTGGGCAATGGAAGAATGCAATTTAGGGAAAGCACTGAAGAATTAAATTATCAGGAAATACTTCAATGATTGGGAATAGGGGTTAGGCATGTAACTATAGGGAAATACTTCAGAGACTTTAATTGGAGGATGGAAGATATAATTATAGGGAAATATTCCAGAGACTGGGAGTGAGGCTAGGCATGTAATTAAGGGGAAATATGTCATAGACAGGGAACGGAGTATGCTTTCCCATTACAATAATTACATCCCTACTCCAAAGACCAGGAATTGGGGTAGGCATGTAATTAATGGGAAATAAGTCAGAGACCGGTAATGGGGGTAAGCATGTAATTTAGGGGAACTACTTCAGGGATGGGGAATGGGGGTAGGCATGTAATTAAAATACTTCAGAGATTGGGAATGGGGTTAGGCATGTAATTTAGGGGAACTACTTCAGGGATGGGGAATGGGGGTAGGCATGTAATTAAAATACTTCAGAGATTGGGAACGGGGGTAGGCATGTAATTAAAATACTTCAGAGATTGAGAATGAGGGTAGGCATGCAATTAAAATACTTCCAAGACTGGGAATGGCAGTAGGCATGTAATTAAAATACTACAGATACTGGAAATTGGGGTAGGCATGTAATTTAAATGCTTCAGAGATTGGGAATGGAGGTAGGCATGTAATTAAAATGCTTCAGAGACTGGGAATAGGGGTAGACATGCAATTAAAATACTTCAAAGATTGGAAGTAGGGGTAGGCAGGTAATAAAAATACATCAGAGATTGGGAATGGGGGTAGTATGTAATTAAAATACTTCAGAGATTGTGAATGGAGGTAGGCATGTAATTAAAATACTTCAGAGATTGGGAATGGAGGTAGGCATGTAATTAAAATGTGTCAGAGATTGGGAATGAGGGGTAGGTATGCAATTAAAATACTTCAGAGATTGGGAATGGAGGTAGGCATGTAATTAAAATACTTCAGAGATTGTGAATGGAGGTAGGCATGTAATTAAAATACTTCAGAGATTGGGAATGGAGGTAGGCATGTAATTAAAATGTGTCAGAGATTGGAGGGGGGGTATAGGTATAAAATAAAAATAAGGGTAGGCATGTAATTAAAATATTTCTGAGACTGGGAAGAGAGGTAGGCATGCAATTAAAATACTTCAGAGAGTGGGAATGGAGGTAGAAATGGAATTAAGGAGAACTACTTCAGGGACTGGGAGTGGATACAAAAACATACATAATAACTGTCACGGGTCTCACAGTTTGCTATACAGACTATACCCATGGAGTTACAATCAAATCTTTCTTTCACCCAAATTGTTTTGTCAATTCCTTTCACATATACAGTTTCACATATACAATTGATGCATCACAGATGAACCTACAATATTTACATTTCTTGCATTTATAACTTTGGGAAAACTTATTTGAATATATTTGATCTGATGTTGTAAATCTTTGTTCATTCCTTACCATCAGGACTTCGGTTTTGTCCCCGGAACTGATATGGCCATTTTCAAGCTCACGCCAGACAAAACCTCTCAGCTAAGACCTACCCACAATGCCCCTCTCCTAGTTACTCCAGATCTCATTTGCCACATTCCTCGTCAGACATGCTAGCCTTGTCTCTCAAAGCTAAGTTGAAAATTGTGGACGAGGGACCCCTTTCTCTGAAGTCCTCCTCAGAAGATCCCACTGGGGAGCCACCCCAGAAGAAACGGTGCAAGAGGAAGCACCTTAATTCCCCGGAGGAATCTGTCACTGAAGACACCGATTGTGATGAGGGGGAAGGTTCCCACGGTCTCCCCCAAATGACGTCTCATTCAGAGACATTCTTGAAATCCTCAAACAGCAGGGAGACTGGAAGTCCTCTAACCCTTCTTCTGAGGAATTGGTGTTGTTGCAGGCCTTTTGTGCCTGGCCATCTACTTCCTGGGTGACCCCACTGGCAGATGACCTTGTTAAGCTCATTGTGCAGCATGCCTGGAAGGCCCCGGACAATGTAGAACCTGTTCCCCGGAGGTCAGACAAAATTTTATCTACACCTGAAGACCAGCCCCACTGGTCCAAGCAGTTGACAGTTGATTCCAGGGTCGTGGCAGCATCCACCAAGAGGCAACTGGCAGAAGATAGTTCCACTGTCCATCCTCTGAACAGGGAGTCTTGGACCATGGAGAGACTGGGAAAGTGGACATATGCTTTAGTGACCTTCGCCATTCGTTTGCTGAACTATCTGGCACACTTCACTCGCCTCCAAAGAGACCTAATTTCTGAAATGTCTTCCTCTTTGGTGGGGTACTGCCAGATGAGGTGTGTGACACTGTCACATCACAGCTAGCTACCCTTGAATCCATCTCAAACTCCTTGATGCATTTGATATCTCACACCACTGAGGGGGCAGCTCGAGCAACAAGGACAAATCTTAAATGTCCCCTACAAAGACATTGGAATTTATTGGAGCAGTCTTTGACACAACATCCTGTCAAGCTTCTCTCCCTCCTCACAGGCTTTCAAAAATAAGACACCAAATCCAAGACCTTCTTCCTCAGACCTATGTACCAGCACGCCTTGTACTGCAACTCTTAGGCTCCATGGCAGCTGCCATTACATTATTACCACTGGCGAGGCTGCACATGAGAATCCTGCAGTGGCTTCTTTCCACACAATGGTTGTTTTTTCACTCACCCACTTGACCACATGATACATCTTACAAACCGTTGCAAGGAAGAAATGCTATGGTGGATGAAGTCACAAACGAATCTTTGGTGTCTTTGGTATCACCAAGAACAAAAAATGAGCCAGCATCAGGCAGATAGTGTCCAAAAGAGCAGTTTAATAAAAACTACCCCAACAGCAAAAAGGCATCCAAAACATAAATGGTTAGAAACCCAGCCGTGTACAGCAAGGAGCCAAGACAAAATATACTGTATTTAAACACATGCCCATGCTGATGATTGTTACAAAATAATAAGCATGTGCTGATAATCAAACAGCATAAAGTGACAGAAAATTATTTGTATGGTAATAAATACATTCAAAAATAAATCATTAAAGGGCTTGGTACATACATATAATAAATTATTTTAATTTATATTTTATTTAGTAACACATAAAAAAAATCCAATTTATTGAATATATGAAACACATTATACATGAACCGAACCCGATGTTGAAATATAATATGCATATGTACAGAATGCATATTACATCAGAATGCATACAATAATAAATAATATAATATAAATATGTGTCTATAATAAATATAGAATATAGAAATAATGTTAATATATGTAAAAATGTACAATTTATAAACAATCATTTATCCCGGGTTAAATAATGCTCTAGTTTCGTTAATCCATTTCTTTTTTTTAGATTTTTTGTTTGCCAAACCACTCTGTGGTTCTGTTCTGTCCAAATTTTTTTCAATAACAGTAAAAAAAAAAAATTTGTTTATTGTGTGTTAGAGGTGTTTGTATAGTGCATTAGTAGTTTTATGGCATCTGATGTCACTGAGATGCTCAGAGATACGTAATTTAACTGGTCTTGATGTCTGTCCAACATAAAATGAATGGCAAGTACAACATGCCAAATAAACAGCCCAATCTGTGTTACAATTTGCAAAAAATCTAATGTCAGAAACTGTATTGGTATTCCTACTGGTAAATTCCTTAGTTTTCAGCATATATTTACAATTGACACAGTGGCCACATGGAAAGGAACCAATAAGCCTATCTCCCAAAATTGTAGTTTGATATACTTGTGGTAAGGTGGACTCATAGTGGTGTTTGTAATGATTAAAATGACCAGCCAAATTCTTTCCCTTGCGAAAGAAAAGAGGCACTTATCAGGAACAATATTTTTAATTCTGACATCAGCCTCCAAAATGTTCCAGTTGTCCTTAATAATCTTAATAAAGTTGTTGGTGTTTCTACCAAATGTTGTAGTGAGTCTGAGTTTGTTTATCTTATTATGTTTCTTTTTATATGTTAATAAATTGGGTCTATGTAGACCCATAGCATGATTCTGAGCCATGGTCACATATCCTGAACAATAGCCACGCTCAATGAATCTATTATGCAAATCCTGAGCATGATTGACATAAGTAGTGTTATCAGAACAGTTCCGCCTGATCCTAATAAATTGTGATTTAGGTATGTTCTTTGCAATATGTTTAGGATGAAAGCTGGATGCGTGGAGAATTTTCTATGGGTTTCAGTTGTTAAAGTGTTGTCATTGTTCCTAGTCACCAAAACATCCAAAATGTAATGGATTATCATAGGTGATAGTAAATTGTATTTATATTGTCATTCAGGTATTCCATAAATTCCTGAAGGTATGGAATATCCGATCTCCACACCATCCAGCAATCATCCAAATATCTGCGCCAGATATCAATTTCCGGCAAAAACAAATTAAGATCATAATTTGTTCAATATAAAAGATGCCCCATAGCTGTACCTCTGATCTGTAGATAACAATCCTGGTTGTAGAAAAAAACATTCTTAGTCAAAACATGCTCAGTTAGATTCAACAGGAGGGTATTGAAACCAGGTTGATATAATTTAGATTCATTGAGCCAGAATTCAATAGCATCAAGTCCACCCCAATGCGGAATATTGGTGTAAAGTGAACTTAGGTGCATAGTAACCATTCTGTATCCAACTGCATATCATTTATAATACTCAAAAATTGAGTGGTGTCCTGTATACGTGATCTTACATATAGTAGCAATGGCTTTAAATGCATAGTTAGGAATTCAGAAAGAGGTTCAGTTATCGAACCCATGCCTGATCAGGTGGATGTGAAAGATCCTTATGTATTTTTGGTAGAAAATAAATATGTTGTCTAGTGGGATCATTAATTGTTAAATGATAACATGTTTTCTTGTCAATAATACCATTTTCAACAGCAGAGTTCAAAAAGTCATCAATATCCTTTTTGAAAACCAAGGTAGGGTCCAGTGGCATTTTAGTATAGTATTTGACATCAAGTTGTCTATGTGCTTCAATATCATAAGCACACCAATCTAACACTACCACTGCCCCTCCTTTGTCTGCGTTGATAATGACTAGATCTTTATTATTTGCAAGTTCCTCTAGACAGGATTTTTCACCATCAGTGATATTATTTGGCATAGGTCTCTCATAATTGTGCTTAAAATGTAACTCACTAAGTACACTTCTCAAAAAGAGGTTAACAGCTGGATGCATTGGAGGAGTAAAATTAGAAGCATGATATTTGAAACCTTCATGTTGTAAATGTGCAGTGTCTCCTTGTTCCTGGAAAAACAATTTTAAATTAATAAGTCTACAAAATGAAAATAGGTCATTAGTAAATGAGTCTTCTGGAACAAAAGCCAGGAATGAAGGATAAACCTTTATTTAGTAGAGATATCTGTTCATCTGATAGTGTGGTGCTAGAAATGTTACATACATTATTTATTTTGGTCAGTATCTCCAACAGATTTTGCAGACTGGTAACCCCTCCTCCTCCTACCCCTGTGTTCCTAAAGGGGATACATAGTTTTTACGCTTTGGGGTGGGGGAGTCCATGGTGGACTGTGTGTCAGTATCTGTACCAGATGAGGTTTCCAAATCAGTGGACTCAGTATTATTACTATGCCCTTTTAGTATGGAATTTAGATTTAGAAACTTGCTTCTTAACATTCTGTCCTTCTTGGAATCGGACATGTCTGACATTCTTGAACGGTTGTCCCTTATCATAATCAGAGATGTCACGAGAGAACTTTTTAAGTTTTCTTTCTTTTAGGATAGTGTCAAAAGTCAATAGTTCAGTACTCAATTTTGATAGTAAAGCCGGAAAAAGTTTCATTTTGGTAATGATTACATTCCTCAATCAAATTCAAAACTATAGTAGTTTCACTCTCAATGATTCTAGTGTAATGCTCCGATAAAGCTTTTACAAACTTCATCGAGCATTCTTGTTGTATAAGATTCCATTCAGAGAGTAAATTATCATCAGGACTCGCCACCAAGGGCTGTATTTTCACTCTGAGACCCCTAGGGCAAATGCCCTTAACCAAATATGCCTTTAATAATTTGTGGTGCCAAACACTAGATCTCAAAGCCTTCATATTTTTGTTAAGTAAGGCAAATTGTTGTTCACATATATGTTCAGGTCTTTGGTATCAACCGTTCTGTCTTCCCTAGTCCATGGCCACAGTGTTAGGGTGCAAGGGCATTTCCAGGGAAAGACGGTCCAAGTCACCTGGTCCTCCATGGAGGCCAATTTACACATAAATGTCCTGGAACTGAAGGCTGTTCTCTTAGCGTTGCAAGCGTTCCATACATCCCTACCTTCTGAGACCATTGCAATTCAGTCAGACAACATGTCAGTTGTCTGGTATATCAACAAGCAAGGCGGAACCAGGTCTTACCCCCTGTGTCGGGAAGCCATGAGGATTTGGCATTGGGCGATAGCTTCCAACCGCTTTCTTATAGCAATGCACATTCCCAGGAGTTCCAACCTTATTGCAGACAATCTGAGCAGGAACATCCTGATGAGTTGTCCCTCATCCCTGTAACAGCGGATCGGATCTTCCGATGCTGGGGCAAGCCTAGCAGCGATCTGTTTGCTTCCCTCTAAACAACAAATGCAAAAGCTACTTTGCCCTGATCCTGCAAGGGACACTCTAATGCATGACTGACCCCCAGGTCTACTGTATGCCTTTCCCCCATTTCCCCTCATTCCCAAATTTCTCCAGAAAGCTCAAAGGTTGAGAAGCAAAGTGATCCTCATTGCCCACTATTGGCCCCGTCAAGTCTGGTTCCCATTTCTATGGCCTCATCTCATTCACAGCCATTGGATCCTGGATCATTCTCAAGGCCTGTTATCTCATCCTCAGGGACTGATTCATCCCAGTCTCCACAGTCTCAAACTCACAGCTTGACATCCCGTCTCCTGTTCATGAAATTATTCTGGCTTCACACAAATCTTCCACCAGGAAAGTTTAATCTAAATGGACTAGGTTCTCTATTTGGGCCAAAGATCAGAACATGGATCCCTTTTCTATGTCTGTTCAAAAGATCCTTCAATACCTGATGACTCTTGTACATGCAGGAGCCTTAGCATCGATGATCGCTGTACATTTAGCAGCTATTGCCAATTTTCATAACGAATTTGATAATTCTTCGATTATGTCACACCGCCTATGCAAGACATTTTTGAAAGGAGTATTACACATCAAACCTCCAGTCAAGCCTCCCTCAGAACCCTGGGACTTGACTTTGGTGCTTCAGTCTCTCACAGGTCCTCCTTTCAAGCCTTTTGATTCATGTGATTTAAAGTTTTTGTCATGGAAAACCTTACTTCTAGTAGCACTTACCTCAGTGAGAAGAGTATCCGAGCTGCAGACCTTGAGTGTCAGGAGTCCTTACTTGATCTTCCACATGGATAGGGTGCCCCTTCGTACTGACCCTTCTTTCTTGCTCAAGGTAATTTCTGGATTTTCCATTAACCAATCTATTAACCTGCTGGTTTTCTTCTCTCAGCATTCTAATACAGGGGAGTACCTTTTGCATACCCTTGATGTGCATTGGCAGCTTCATTGTTATTTGGATAGGACTAAATCTTTCAGGAAAACAGATCAATTGTTTGTGGCCTTTGCAGGACCCAGATTGGGTAAAGCTGTTTCCAAAGTGACTTTATCCTCCTGGCTTAGAAACGTCATTACCTTTATCTACCAACAGAATAAGCTATCCTTACCTTCCAGAATATAGCCTCATTCTACCACATCTATGGCTACTTCTGTAGCATTCCATTCCAGAGCCTCTATGGATGATATATGCGCAGCAGCCACTTGGGCAAGACCTTATACCTTTATCTCTCATTACAAATTGGATTTGACCTCCAGGGGACGAGCATCTTTTGGTTCTATGGTGCTCAGGAATATCCTTCCTTAGGGCCACCCAGGACTCAAGTAGCTGGAGACTCGGTCCTGATAGTAAGGAATAAACAAAGATTTACAACATTTATTAATTTTTTTTATTTTATTTTACATTTGTTAACTGGGCTAGTCCAGCTGGATATATTTCCATTTTCAGTGGAGGCCCAGGGAGAAAAGCTTCAATGGCAACACTGAGATAAAACACTTAAATATATCATGTACAATTTATACAAAGTAAGGATGTTAAAATAAATTAGTATTAATGACAGGAAAAATACATTAAAGTCCTATGTGCATATAGGATAGGAATAAGTCACTGAACAGTATGATATCTGTAGAATATACAGTACATTCCAAGGATTACATTCATAGCATAGGTCATTTAATTTCAGTTTAGATATTTACTACTATCCAGGGGGGTAAAGTAGTAATGTTTGGTAAGAGGTGGCAGTCCAGAAATAGTAACTGGATGGTAAGAGGAGACAGTACAGGGATGGCAGTAGAGAAAGCAGAGGATTAGTCAGGGTTACAACAAGAACATAACCAATGACTTTTAAGATGTTTCTTGAGCTTCTGTTTAAAGAGCTGCAGGGAGGGTTGTAAAGTTAGATCAGGTGGCAGAAGGTTCCAATTTTTTCCTGCAGTATTGGAGAACAAGGAGTCCCCTGCCACGTTATTAGTCTTGCTTGTGCTAGCAAGAAGTTTGTTAGAGGATCGTAAGGAGTTGAGATTCCTATAGGGGGCGATAAGGTTGGAAATTATAGGTGTGTTATTTAGTTGATAAAATATCTTGTGAACAATGGTGAGTCGGGAAAGTCTCAAAATGTTTATTAGTTCTAGCCAGTCTTGTTGCTGTAGGTTCTGACAATGGTGGGTTCTAAATGAATTTCCTGTGGCAAATCTGGCTATATTATTATAGGAGTTAGCTAGTTTGGCAAGATTACTTTTTTTCAGGTTAGTGTATATGGGTGAAGCATAAAGGAGAGTTGAGATTAAATGGGAGTGGGCAATTGTAGTTCTGGATGTTGGTGTTAAGAAGGGTTTTATTCTATATAAGGAGCCTATTTTTCTATTTACTGTTTTAATGGTGTTGTTAATATGGTTATCGGATGTGAGGTTATTGTCAATTGTGATACCTAACAATTTGGTGGTAGAGTCAGGGGATATAAGGGTACCATTATTTGATTTAATTGTGAAGCTTATAGGGGATGATTTACTGCTAGGTGTAAAGAGTAAGAGCTTGGTCCTATTGGCATTCAAAAGGAGGCAGCGTTGCAAGAACCAAGTCTCTACTGTGCTGAATACTTTCTGGGTTAGGGAATGTAGTTCAGATGTGGAGTTGGCAGAACAGATAAGTGTAGAGTCATCTGCATATTGTATGCAGGTGGCTTGAGGGATTGCTACATGGAGGTCATTGATGAACAAAGAGAAAAGAAGAGGTCCTAGAATGGAGCCCTGGGGGACACCAAGGGAGACAGGCAGGTGGGAAGATAGCTTATTTTCCCAGAGAACTGCTTGTTGCCTATTGTTAAGGTAGGACTTGAATCAGTGGACTGCCTTGGTGTCTAGAGAGAGGGATTCTAGGGTCTTTATGAGTAGGGGGTGGTTGACCATGTCAAAAGCTTTTGATAGGTCAATGAAGAGTGCTGAAGAGAGGCTGTTGTTATTACGGTTATAGTTAATGGAGTTTGTGAATGAAAGGAGAGCTGTGGTGGTACTGTGAAAAGGTCTAAAGCCATGTTGGCAGCTAGCTAAGATGTTGTGTTTGGTTAAATGTTTTATTAGTTGATGGTGAATACATTTTTCCATAACCTTTGCTAAGGGTGATAAGAGAGCTATGGGCCTGTAATTGGAACAATCAGTGGAGTTACCACCTTTATGCAACGGGATTATGTGGGAGATTTTCCGGATGTCTGGGATGATTCCTTCATTTATGGCTCTGTTTACAAGGATGGATATAGGGTAGGCAATGTATTTAGCAGCCTTTTGTAGGTATTCTGAGGGTAACTGGTCTGCAGAGGGGGTACATGGCTTAAGCTTTTGGATGATTTTTTTGGATGCAAGTGGTGGGGATAGGTTGTAGTTGGAAGGTTGGTAGAGTATCTGGTAAGGAGATAGGGAGACTAGAGTTGTCTGTGGACAGTTGACAGGCTAGGGACTGTATGGTGTTTGTAAAGAAGGAATTGAATGCATTGGCAGTATCCTGGGGGGGAGTTATTATCAGCTCCTTGTGGAGATGGTGTGCTAGAGTATCCAGGGTGTATGAGTCTATTTATGCCTGACCAAAATCTTTGTGGATTATTATGGTGAGTTTACTGTAGTTTGCAATAGTAGTTCATTTTGTCAGAGAGTGTGGCTTTTTT
This sequence comes from Protopterus annectens, assembly GCF_019279795.1. Lineage (NCBI taxonomy): Eukaryota > Metazoa > Chordata > Ceratodontiformes > Protopteridae > Protopterus > Protopterus annectens. The sequence continues at coordinate 1,600,328,233 of NC_056744.1, read as the reverse complement.
TGTGATATTTCACAACTGCCTAAAGGTTTGTTGCTCATGGGTAGTTCTGGAGGATCTCCATTTTGCCCAAGATTTGTTCCTCAGCAATATCTTTTGCCTAGTGTCTTTTGACAGCCAGGGGGCTATTTTGGACTTCATTCTAATAGACCATTTGGGTGCATGTACATCCAGCATTGTTAAGAATTTAGAGTTGAAATATTTAACAGCTTCTTCGAGTGGGAGAGATTTTAGAGGGTTCCAGTCACAGGCATTAAGTTCATTTTGGAAAAGTAAGGGTTAAAGTGTTTATTGGACCGTGAGATCCTGTACATGGGGGAGTTGGGGATGTCATTCTTTTGTCTTGTAATGTAAGTTAAAGTATGATCACTTACATCATTAGGCAACATCAGATAAAGAAGTTATGTCTTACTATAATGTTCCATCTGTGTTGTAGATCTTTGTTCATTCATTACTTCCTGCCCTCCTCCCCCTGCCTGGACACCTGGTGGACTTTAGGAACTCCTGGTTAGGGTATTTGCTCAGACAGAGCCTTCTACTTTTTTTCTATTACCATCTCTATTATATAGGACCAGGCAAACTCGATCTGGAGTAACTAGGAGAGGGGCATTATGAGTAGTTCTTAGCTGAGAGTTTTTGGCTGGCACAGGCTTGGAAATGGCTGTATCAGTTCCAAGGACGGAACCGAAGTCCTGATAGTAATGAATAAACAAAGATCTACAACACATGGAACGTTATGGTAAGACATAACTTTTTTTTCTAGTATAACTTTCATGTTATTGTCACATTTATAAGTAAATAAAGTTTTTTCTCTAACTATCTTACTTAAACCCTTATTACCTAAAATAATTTTTCAGGTGTCAATTATTATATATTTTATATTATACATATTTGAAGTGATGGATAATGGGAATGCTCTTCCATAAGTTTGGTTATTTGATTTATTTGCATTTGTTTCTTTGATGTTTCTTTTCGTCAACATTCCCTCACTCACATTTAAGAGTGGCTTAGCTTTGCATTGTCTCATCACTAAAACTTCTTTTATGATCTCCAACAGGAAACCATCATCATAACCTCTATCCAAAAATAATCTTTTCATATAATCTACATCTCCCATAAATATACACCCATTGCTAGTTAATCGGCTTTAATGTAATGAATTGTCCTTTTATTAATCCTTTATTCATGTGCAAAAGATGTTGACTTTTCCTTTGTAAATAATTATTCACAAAACTTTCTTTTTTAAATACTTTACTTGATTTTTTTAATATTTTTTGTATCTAATTCAATGGTTAAATCCAAAAAATAGCTGATTTACCTATACCACCTAGTTTGAAATACCAGCTCCATACTATTATTAATGCCTTTGAAAAAATCATGAAATTCATCATTCTTACCACATCAATAAATAATCAAATTATCAATAAACCATTTATAAAAAAAATTGTTCCCACAGTGCCATTACCAAATTGGCAAAAACAGGTGCTACCCTTACCTCCATCCCTATTCCTTTTCCTGTTTGAAAACTCTTCTCTCAAAATTAAAAAAAAAATTATCCCTGACCAATTCAAACAAAAAAACAAATTGTATTAATAAACCTATTGTCAAAATTGGTGAACTTAGTGAGATACTTCCTTACAAAATCCAAACATTGTTCCTGATGTATACTAATATACAAGGAAACTACATCCAAGGTTATTAAAAATCCTGAATGTTTGTGACAATCTACTTTTCATAGCAATTCTGTTCTAATAAATGTCAGGAGTCTCTTAGATAAAATTTGGATTCCTGAACTACAGGGTTCAAAATGTGATATAAGTAGAAAAAAATTGTTCCTGTTTTATAAAGCTCAGGGACTACCACAGGTCTGAAAGGTAGTTTGTCTTTATTCTTATGAATCTTAAGTATCCCAACTAGCCTAGCCATTTTGGGATGATCTCTACCTTTGAAAAAGTATCTAAATCGAAATCAGTTTAGCCCTAACATAGTATGTCAAATAGTAACATATCAATCTCAGAAAACTTCTTACAAATCAATGTTTTTGTTACTTCTTCATAACAATTATCTTTTAAAAGATTCAGTATTGCTGTATTATAATCATCTACATTTATTATTACCACATCATTGCCTTTATTGGCCTTCATCACGTGAATTTTACTGTTTTGTGACAGCTGTTGCAATGCTGACCTTTCATTAAAAGACAAATTATAACCTTTTGTTTTCATTTTAGACAACTGGTGAAAATCCTTTCCGCACACATCCTGAAACACCTGTCAAGTGCTGTGGAGCACTGGATTATTAGTTTTATGTTTCAACCCGTCTCTTTTGATGTTGATAAAATGTGGAATGTCATGCAACAAATAATGTAGAGTTAACTTTTGTGTGTACAATTTCAAATCTACAAATAGTTTGATCATATTGACAGTGTGAGAAGAAATGAATGAAAACCCTTTTGACAAAGTGAAAATGACTATCGTTCAATACAAAGTCACTGAGGTTAATGATTTCATGACATTCTGTTAATATCTCTTCCTGCCTCTTCCTCAAATTCTTCCAAGATTCCTTGATGTTGGTTGTCCATAATGAGTCTCGTATAGTAAGGCGGTGTTTAACATAAAAGGGGACGGTGACAAAGGTGGCGGATAGTTTCTTTCTTTACTTACTACTGGAGTATAAGAATGACGATGTTTTTGTAGTATCTGAGATGTTACCATTCTCTATAGAATTATTTTTGTCTTAACATCGGTGTTAGTTATCCTTTAGTCATTAAAGGATACGCCAAGCCTGCTCCATATGCCTCAGAGTCTCTTAGCATCTTTTTACACTTTACCTTACCTTAGAAGAAGATCTTTATGAATGTCCATTTTTTAGTTTGGACACTGTAAAAAAAATATTTAGGCTGCATAAGACATGACAGTTCTCTTGGACCCGACAAATTACCAGGATGCTTTTGGATTACTTATGCTAAATATATTTCAGCAATATCATTTTTCTTTAATACAATGTTATTTCAAGGTTATGTCCCTTTAAGTTGGAAGCGTGTAGATATTACACCTACCCACATGTGTGGTTCATTGGAAAATTTCTCCAGTTATAGGCCGATTAGTCTAAATCCCTTGGTGGGTAAGAGTTTTGAGAGATGTTTACTATCCACCTTGACTAATAATTTAAAGGTTGTCTGTCAGATCAGGTCAACATGATTTTACCCATAATAGATCAGTATTTACTAATTTAGCAACTTTTTCTGACCCTGTTACTTTGGCCTTGGATTAGGGTTTATCTGTTGTTATTGTATATATAGATCTTTCCGAGGGTTTTGACAGTATTCCATATAATGTAGTTATTGATGAAATGCATTTAAAGCTGATAAATCCATACATTATGTGATGGGTTTTAAACTGGCTGAGTGGGAAGAAGCAGTGAGTTATAATTAAGAATTATCTCTCTAACTGGGCTGACATGCTTAAAGGGGTCTCACAAGGCTCAGAATTGGGCACAATGTTATTTAGTGCTGTTTTTTTTCTCAGATACCAAAGCATTTCTCTATGTGGATGGCAAAATGCACTGATGAGATCAAATTTGGACAAGTTATAACATCATCAAGAGATATAGAAGAACTTAATCTTTACTTGGGTAAAGTAGCTTTTTGGATAAATTATAATTGGCTAAATATTAATAAAGATAAATGTGGGGTCCTTTACTTTGGAAAACCTTGTTTGGATGTCAAGGTGAAGTTAGGAACCACAGTTTTATCAAGTTTGTCAGAATATAAGGATTTGGCCATTAGAATTTGTAATAATTTTAAATTTATATCTCATGTCCAAGTAATTAAAACTAAAATATTCAAAGTTGTAGCATTAATTTTTTAAGAACTTTGTTTCAAGGAACACAAAATTATTTATTGCATATGTTCAACCTATTATTGAATATAATATGACATTTTGTGCATATACCAAAGGGGATTTATTAATTTTGGAAGGAATACAGAGGAAATGTACAAAGAGAATTTCTGTGTTGAAAAATCTTCCATATCACTTTAGATTGGAAGTTATCAGTCTTTTTTTCCATAAGTTACAAGTTTATGCAAGGGTGGCACAGTGGTACAGTGGTTAGTGTTGTCACCTCACAGCAAGAGATTCTCCTGTTCAGTTCTTGGATGGGGTGTCTTCTGTGTGGAGTTTGCATGTCCTTGCTGCATTTGGGTGGGTTTCCTTTGGGTGGTCTAGTTTCCTCCCACATTGCAAAGACATGCAGTAGGTGGATTGGAAAATCTAAATTGGCTGTAGGTATGAGTGCATGCATCTGAATGTGTGTGGTGCACCCTCCAAGGAGTGTTGGGCCTTGGGCTAACAACTTGAGGCTGTAAAAACTGTAACTGCTACCGAAACAAGTGCTGAAAGTTGCTCATTGCTCCATGTACCACATGGTGCATAAATGGAAAAGAGACAGATAGGTTTATGCAAGGAAAGTTGTGCTAACGTATCAGGCACGAGGAACTCCAATTATTACTAAATATTGAGTTTACAAATTCTATCCAAATTACTAGGGGATGTAAATATTCATTTAAAATTGGAAGATGTAGAACTGCTGTTAAGGCAAAGTCTCGGGTTTATATCATTTCATTGATTACGTGAATATCGAACACTCACATGAGCAAATATTCACGTACTCAAAGTTTATGAATTTTTTTTGAGGTACAGTGAAGATCGGGATTTTTGCCCTTTCCTCACTGTAGTGCGATCTCGAAGTAGGAATATATATTCAGTGGGGAGTGGGGGGGGCACAGCCCCCACAATACCGTTTTCGAATACATGAATATTCACTCATGTGAGCATTCGATATTCACGTATTCGATGAAGTGATATAGACGCCAAAGTCTCTACCACATTCTATGGTATGTATGTGGAATAAACTCCTTGTATTAATAGATAGTCTGAATTGTTATATATACTTAAAACAAACATCTTGATAATAAGGTTTATACATTTATAATGGAGTCTGTGTTTTGATTGGCATTTTGCTCCAACACAGTTTTTCTCAAGCTATTGAAACTATGCAGATGATTATAACAGTTATGGTGGGATATGCAGTCACTGAGCAGAGCAAGGCGTGACTTGCAAATCACTGATGATCATTTTTCATGTAAACAGTGGTACAGCAGTGAAATGGGTTAGACCAGTAGATGACTGATGCTGAAGCAAGATCGGTTCAAGTAATACTGAGATATGGTTGGATTTAATTCTGGGAAAGGTAGCTGTTTGAGAATTCCCTACCTGCATTTCAAGTGGCTTTATACATTTTATTTTTCTGGCTTAGCTATATTAGTGCTATGCTCCCCTTCCCTTGTATACACCTACCAACGTATGACAGTGCCTTACTTTCAAGATCACTTAGCATATTAGGAATCCAGGACAAATAGCATGGTATTTAAAGAAGCAAAGCACAAAACATAATGAGTGGTATGAGCAGATGCTGAAATGGAAAGTGCAAACCAAAGACAAAACTCAAGAAAATAAAATTGCTGCTGTGTGACAGTTTAACTATTTTTTTTCCATTATCAGGTGCCTAGGCAGTATTAGCACTACAGCCAGCCCTATGCTGATTACTACTATAGTTCAAGAAAGTGCTGAGGCAATCCAGGAGCAGCTGGGGGATGGGCATAGAAAATTCGCCACTCCAGTGCCAATACACATCAGTGACAAGTTTAGAAAATATCTGAGTGGGATGGCATAGTTTGTTGTGGGCACACAGCACTCACATAAGGGACAATAATTCATCCTAGCAGAATGTAACCGAGAGAGATGTACATGGATTCAGTGATACCACACTTTATCATATCACATCATGCTCTGCACATACTACGTCCCTAAGGAAATGGTGGCCTGTTTTCATGACCTGGTAGCTGCTAGGTCTGGCCATGCTCTACTTTAGTTGACAAGAAGGCGTATCTTTGCCAGATATCGACACACCATTGATGTTGGTGGCCTCACATTGCTGCTCATTACTTTGCCTTTTATAAATTTATAGCACAACTATTGCCTTCAGAATGGCCTTTCGTATTTGAAAACATGTGCTTTCACATAAGACAGTTGTGAGTTTTATGTTTTAGATATAGTCATATCATTAGCATGTGAAGTTAGCTCACACTAATGAAATGCCCGCACAATACCTTAATGAATATCATTCATTGTCTTCAGAAACTTTGATGGTTAAGCCCAAATATCATTTTGTAACCATGTCTTACCTACATTTTATGGTAATGAGAAACTGCCTTTTGGAGACTGAAATTTGGTGTATACATTAACATTTTTTTCTGCTGACAGTGAAATGTTTTGATTCACAATTTACACTTATGGAAAACATAATTTGAGATGGTATTTATTGATTCTTGATTAGTCAATGTTATGTTTAGATCTTGTGTGCGTATATACTGTTTACTGTTGTCACAGTCTACCCAAAGCAGAGTGTGTGTGTTTGTGTGTGTGTGTGTGTGTGTGTGTGTGTGTGTGTGTGTGTGTGTGTGTGTGCGTGTGTCTCCGTGCTTGTGCATGTGTGTGTGTGTGTATGTATGTGTGTGTGTGTGTGTGTGTGTGTGTGTGTGTGTGTGTGTGTGTGTGTGTGTGTGCGTGTGTCTGTCCATGTATGTGCATGCGTGTGTGTGTGTGTGTGTGTGTGTGTGTGTGTGTCTGTGTGCTTGTGCGTGTGTGTATGTGTGTCGCTGCATGTGTGTCTGTCCATGTGTGTGCGTGTGTGTGTGTGTGTCTTGTTTGCGGGGGCATGCACAGGAGATGCAGAAGTACAGCAGTATGATGCATATGTGTTTATGGCTGTAGAGCACTGTTGTATGTGGTTTACTGCAGTTGCGGGCAACAGCAATTCACGATACTTTTTTAGCTCATTGCCCATGAATGCAGAGGACCCAACATTAGCATGTATGATAATGAGGGGATCCAGTTGACAGATTTCTCCAAGTGGGGGAGCTCAGCTATTTTAAAGTGGGTGGCGGGCTGGACAGGTTTGATTTACATAGTGAGCTTATGTGCACTGCACTGTACATCAGAAGGTGCAGTTGTATCCCTTAAAAAATACTCTGAACAAAGAATGGTGATATAGTCATGCAACATTATTATTCTGAGCAGCATGTCACCATTACTTTGTCATCAGATGTTAGGCTGCATTTTGTGCAACTGTATGTCTTCAGTTAGCACCCCTAAATCCCTGCCCCTCCAACACAGTGTAGTGGACTGTACTGTGGATCTTCCATTTACATACCAGTTGAGTCCCAGGACTCCTCCAAATATTGTAATTGTATATGTTGTTACTCTATTGTGAACAGGTCAATCTATGAATTGTAGAGAGCTCTAGTACGTGGTTTGTGCTACGCATGAACCTAGCAGGATTGTGGACTATAATTGTAATTCCTGACAACATTATGCAAAGAAACAAAACCAGAAATAAATCATTATTCCTTTCACAGCAACAATGAATGAGTAAAGCTATATGAACATCTCAGTGGTATGTGATACCACTAAATCTATTAAATTCCTAAATGCTTTTTCTTGTACACGGATCCCTTCAAATTATCAGTGGATTGATCCCAGTTATTCTTGTCAGGAGAAATATATAATTATCGACCATCGAATGAGTAAGGCCAATCTCTAAATAAATGGGACAGGTTAATTCGAGCATAAAAAAGGAAACTGCCTAGGCTTAAAATGGCCAGAAAAGGCAGTTAGCCTAGTATTTACCTATAAACATATGAAACTATATGCAGGTACCACACAATAAACCTTTGAAAATGAAAGACATGGTTATATCATGTTCCTTACTGCCAGGGGCATTTTTATCAAAGAAATAAATATGCTATGAAAAGAACAGTAGGGAACTAATAGCTGGATGTGAAGCATCATGCCCATATAATCCAGTAAAAAGAGAAAGCTTTGTGGTTTGTTACCAAGGCTGCATGTTTGAAAACAGGATGCATTTATCAGAGAAAGTTCAACAGCTTACACTTGTTATTATAACCAACACTTTGATGTCACAACAGAAAAGTATGACTTCTATTAAAGAATTAAATATTTGGGTAGAGAATAAACTTTGTGGAGCAATCTGAACTGAAAACTGTACTGAAACATTGAAATAAATCCATTAGGTCACAAACATGTAGCAAAACTGGTTGTTCTGTAAAAGAGAGGCAGAAAGACCAATGTCAAAATCATCATGTTAATATAATAGGTTTAATGCATGTTCAGTAAACTTACTTTACATGTATACATTGACATGTTAGGCTTTATATATCTGATATTCATTGTCTTAAATTATTGTTAAGTTTACCAAGAAATGTTGAATTTTATTCATTATTTGAACAACAGAAAAGATGACTGTTGTGAGCTAAGAACCATCAGCAATGATAAAACTGTATGGCATTTACCAGACTATCATCATCATCTCTTTTCGGCTTATCCCAGTTAGAGGTCACCACACCAGAACAACGGTCCACAAAATGACTGGCAGTGGAGTTTTATGGTGCCAAATTGCCAGCCGAGCACCCAACCTTCTACAGAAGGCACACCCATGCACAATTGAGAGTGTCCAATCCACCTACAGCATGTCTTTGGGATGTGGGAGGAAACCGGAGCACCCGGAGGAAACCCACACGGCCACAGGGAGGACATGCAGACTCAGCACAGAAGGCACCCCAGCCGAGAATAGACCTGAAGAACCTCTTGCTGTGAGGTGGCAACGCTAACCACTGCACCACTGTGGCTGCCATACCAGATTATCCAGGTATGCTTTGAATATACTTACTTCCAGAGGGATTCCGGTGTGTAGCTCGCAAGACATTTGCCTGCGAGCTACATCGCCGAAACCAAACGGCTGCATCAGCACTTTGCCATACTGCAAAGTGGCTGAAAAGCATAGCCGCTGCAACTATAATCTATGGACGGGCAGCTGCAGCCGTACGGGCTGTGTAACGCATTCCTTCTTCTCATGCAAGGAATTCATTTATTTATTTATTTATTCATTTTGTTGTATAATTAAATAAATGCATTCCTTGCACGAGAAGTAGGAATGCGTTACACAGCCCGTACGGCTGCAGCTGCCCGTCCATAGATTATAGTTGCAGCGGCTATGCTTTTCAGCCACTTTGCAGTACGGCAAAGTGCTGATGCAGCCGTTTGGTTTTGGCGATGTAGCTCGCAGGTAAATGTCTTGCGAGCTACACACCGGAATCCCTTCCAGAGACTGTAGAAATCAAAGCAGATAACATTGTTCTTCCTAGTTTGATCATTTCTCAGCAGTATCTGTTTACCCCCTCTTGAGTCTTATTTTTCATCAGTTTCATGCATTCTGACCTACTAGAAACTTCAAAAAGGATTTCCAATCATCTACCACTCTTTCTGTGAAGAACTTCTCTGTACTTCCCTATAGCATCAACTTTATATCACCATATTCTGCCCATTTATCATGCATTTTAAAAGGTGTCATCCACTTGGCACCCCAATTGTTTTGACAAACATAAACATTTTTCTAATACCTCACTCAGATTTCTTTCTTCAAGACTGTAAATATGAATCAGTTTTAGTTTTTCCTTTCATGTATTTTAACCTTAATGTGAAAATAGTGCTTTTTATGTATTAGCCTTACACTAGAAGTAAAATGGAACACAAAAGTTTCTGTTTCATATCTCAGAAGAAGAACTATTATTTACCCTCAGTTTGAATTTTATAAATGCCCCTCCATTTATTGCTTGTCTTCTGGTTTCAAGTGTAACCTTCTTGTTTACACATTCCTGTTATTTTTTATGTTTGTTTTTAGCAGAAGTAAAAGCACACAAAATAAATATTCAGTGCATTCAGGATCAGTGTCAAGGGAGCAAGGGGTTCACTTTTGCTATTAGTGATCTAGGTTAGCTGGTAGATCTGGGTGCTAGAAAGTTATTTGGAGAGGACAGACAGATCAAGCAACCAACTGTCAGCTCTCTGTTCTCAGAGCAAAGGGGAAAGGAGTGGAGAGGAAGGTCTAGGCATTGTAGCAGAGGCTTTTGGTGAAATTGTGACATTCTTACTTAAGGACCTATACAGTGATTACTGGAGTCAAGAGAGTGAGCATGTGTGTAAGTATACATGCTATCACTCCACTGGGTACACACATACCCAGAAACTCCAATATGCCTACAGTATGGCATGCCTGTCATTCCTGACTCCTCCCCTTATATAGCAACACATTTAAAGAAAGTCACACTTCCCAGGAGAAGGGCAAATAGGTGATGGGTGATTGTGGAACAGTGCAGATCATGACACAGAAGTGAACAGAAGTCATAGGGGTATTGAGAAGCATAGATGACTGAAAATATCTATTCATTGTCTTTATTTTACAAGCCCAAATGAACTTCCAATATCTTACTTAATCAGAGTTCCTGTTTTTGAACATTCTGTTAATCGGGATGCTAGAATACGATGGCATGCTTTTATTGTTGCTTCATGTTAAGTTTTATTGGAAAACCAGCATTTAGTGGCATATGGTATGTGTCTAGTGACATATGGTACAGTAGTTCTATTTGTTCTCTGCCTGCTGGATTTTTTTTGCATTATATGTAAACTCCACGAGCATTTTCAAAAGTTGACCAAGTTTTCACTTACTGTTTACACAAGCAGTTTCCACAGTCAGCCTACTGTTGGATTTAAGTTTTATGAATCTTATTAAGACCACGCCCTCTTCAAAAAAATGAAAAAAAAAAGTAATTTGCAACCACTGGGACCTACTTTACAGAGGGAGATTGGGTCACTCCTAATACATTCCACTTGCAGCTCGGTACAATCGACTCATGTCTCAAAGCATGGGGTTTGTAGCAGCAAGGCTTCCTTTCCCAGTAATTTAATACTGTTGTCCATTCACTTCCAGTTGCCATAGTATATGGAAATTGCCCATGCCCTCTGACACATTAACTCAAAAATCCAGAATAGTAGTCTCGGGAAATGCATTTGCTAGTACACAAAAACAGAAGCAGACTCCAGTATGGGAAATGCTGACGCCACTTAGACTATCTGGTTGTAAACTAAGTTATGGTACCAATGAAAATCCTTAACAGTCCTTCAGATGTTAATGATTTTTTACAATGGTAACAATAATAATAAATATGTGGTACAATAAGTAACATTGAGAAATAGCTTTGTAAATATAATGTAACCTATGATCTCTAAGCTGAGTGAGAAGATGTTTGCTTTTCTTTTAACCTCCCATTATACATACTTTTATTGCACCATATCTCTTATTAAAATGTAACATCACAAAATTGCTCTTGGTAGCTGTAAATGTTAAGGGCTACCATGTAAGTTGGGTAAACGGCCTTTTTACATTTGCATTTTATTCTTTAGGACTGACATTGAAGTGACAAAAATCGTTAGAGTGAAAAAGTGAAAATATTTTTTAGAACAAAAGAAATGTGATATGCAAAAATAAGAAGAAGCCATATGAAACGGTAGAATAGTTCAGGGGACTAGAGACAAATTAATTTTTTCCTGGTCTTATCACAGGAGGGGGTGGTGAAGTGGATGCATGGAAAATCTTCCTTGAAGAAAAGTAGCAAGTTCATGAGGAATGGATATTTTAAAGGCATATGGAATAGATCAGAAATTGCTAGTAAGCATCACAGAACAAGACAGATTAGGAAAAGGAATTAGCCTGATTCCCTTGAGTTTCAACAGTGTTGTTGCTTGCATTTTTTTGTAATTATCAACTGTAGGGATATGTGGAATGTGAGATAAAGAGAAAAATGACTACATTTTCTCTAAATTTATTTTTAACATTTTCTTGTTGCTGACAGACCTAAGATCACTTAAATCATGAAGAATCAAACCATCCCTTTCACGTAGCATTGAACAGATTTATGATGTTGTATTAATGCCTATTCCTCTCAAAAGAACGGCGGAAACACATCTGCAGCTGCAGCTGATAGGCAGGGATTACAGCACAAGGTCAGGCTTCAGAGCTAGCCCAAACAAGCTTGCAATTTTTCATATGAGAACATCACAAAACTGCAGAATTAGGAGCCCTGGTATTGCTAAGTGCATGCCCTCATTTGCTTTACAAGTGGCTAGTACGACGCCATTACTATGAGCTATTAATGAAAGTAAACAAAATAAGCACATTCTTTAACACTTAAGAATTTTGGAACTGTTCCAGTTACTCTAAATCAGATTATAAGTGCTTAAAACAATGGACGTCTACGATATAAAGCATTTGTCTGTAAATGTATCTGGATTTTAGGAAATATTTTATTTTGTTTGTATGACAGTTCAGGCATTTTTATGTTACAGAATGATTGTCTTTTTTTTCTGCTTAAAACCTAAAAAGGAAATAAATAACACCAGTTTTGCTTATTTCTTTTCGTGACTGTTCACAGTGAATTTAATGTACTTGGTTGCTCATTGTCTCCACCATCTGAGACTGCAGTGAGTGCTGGGTAATTATTAAGTATTAACCAGCAGTGGTAGCATGCTTCCAGCCATTTTCTTTTGATAATCCTTGTCAAATATTTCATTTTGTGCAACAGTGAAGTAATTCTTCCAGTCACCAACAATTCCTGAAACCAAAATAAGAACTTGTTAGAGGCTTTTATTTCCTTATAATGTGCATTTCTAGTTACTTCACCACAGTATTTTGTTTTACCACTAATCATCATTTATGCTGTATTTAGGATAATATCTATTTTTCCCTAGACAGTTCGTGTTTTAATGTTATTTCCGCCTCTTGTTACATCAGCAGTTGAGGCTGTAACACAGCAACAGAGTCATTTACAGGTGGTTGTCAATGCACTAGGGAATTGTACATTACAGCAAGGTGACTTTATGAGAGAAAAGGGGAAGGTGGGCCGGGGAGAAGGGTGGGTGAGTAGGTGGCACTCTAATACTAAATGGGTAGGTGGGTGCTTTCACATTATATAGCAGCCTCATCAGTCACAGCAGAAATATGAATATATGTGAGGATGATTAAAAATTAAAATGACTCATTCTAATGCATTCATAAGCCAGGTAAATAAGAATAAAAGATGCCTCTTTTGGGTTAACAGTGCTGTGGCAAAGGTGTATCAGTGGTGAATGTGGTAAGCAAGGCCTTGGGCCATAGCACTCAACCAATCAGGGACAAATCTCAACAGAGTCAAGGACTAATCCGGAAATAATCAGGGTCACTTTTAAAATATTAGCACTATTAACATGAGATATTGTCAGAATAAGAGAATGTGAATTAATATACATTTTCTGAAAAGAAGTCTATAACTTTAATTATTACCATTATTTATTAAGTGCAATTCACCACCTTTTCTCCAACAGTCATCAGTTTTAAGACGGATCAAAAGGAACAGACTTAAAATTTGAATGAAAATCAGGGACAATTGAGAGGTGTGCCTCAGCCATGAGGATTCACTGCAGGAAAATTAACACAAGACTACGAAAACATCCACATAAAATCATAACAAAATCTACTATGTCTGGAAAAAAAGCAAACATGAAACTTCATTGAAAGTAACAAACACATATCTACAACCAACATAATACCATCACAAAAGCAGTGAAACAAAAAAAACAAAATGCTCATTTTTTGCAGTGGACTACGGTCCAGCACCCCTTTGTTGGGGGCTTCACCTTTCCAAAGATCCCTTACTTTTATATACTAACTGTGGTTGCAAAGCCAGGGGAAGTCAGCAATTCCACTGCTTATCTCATATTAACACTGCTTTTTATATATTTGTGACAGTCCCATGTTTTGCTAACAAAACACTTGTAACATAATTGGCTATTATTAATCATACCTCAGTCCTGAGATATTCATTAAATCATTCATCATTGAAACTACATGATGCTGGGCAGCATTTTGGTCAGTCGGTTAACAAGAGGAGCTCATTAGGGTTTGAATATAAGAAATGGAATGTTTTGATGATACTAGTAAAAGAATGTCCCTTTGCGGTAGTTTTGGTAATGTGGGAGGTGGGGACACATTAAGCACTGTACAACATACAGAATAAAAATATCAGAATGTTACTCTTGTATTTGATATGAGAAACTTTGTCTCTTCATAAGTGGACAATGACAGCATCAGCTAATGACCACCAGACCAGCAATAAGCATACAAGAGACTGAAAACATATTACATGCAGCAACAGCTTGTTGCAAAATGTGATTTCTTCTAAAAATGCAAGCACTTGCACCATACCAGTGCTTGGTACCCCAATTTCATTATAGATAAGCTATTGAAAGTTAAGGGGAATTTTTATTTATAGAATCCCTTGTGAAACACTTGACTTTGTTATGCTAACTTAGACTATACTCCCCTACTCTTGCAAACATGACCAAACATAATTAAATATGAAAGCTACTGAAACAGTCTGACCTTTCCGCATGAATGGTGATAGTTTATGATCAAAGAAAAACTCTGGTATTGTAGTGTAGTTTGCCATGGGGTTCGCCTTCATGGCCTCAAATGTTGTATGATGGACAATCTTGTTCACAGACTCATCTGCAAGGTCCTTCTCCAGAAACTTCATTACTTTCATGACCTCCTGTTTAGGATCCTGGAAGAGATGCAGTGTATACAGTACACGATTAGGGATTTTTCTCATGGTTGATGGTCAAGCTTTAGATAAAGTATATACAGCTCTGGAACATTCAAAAACAACAAAAGGGAAATTGGATAGGCTTAAAATGGCTGTCAAGAGCAGCTAGCCTAGTACTTACCTATGAATGTATGAATAGTCAGACCTACCTTCTGTTGTGCTGAAACAAGTTAGGCAAAATCTGGATATCAGCTGCAAACTACAATCAGTCCAGAGAACAGATAAGATGTTTTCATCTTGTTTTTAACTTTCCTGTAAAACAGTTGTCACAGAAGTCTGATTTTCTTTCTTTCTGACCAGAAGGGCTCAGCAATCTACTCTTGTATCTCACACATACATACACACACACACACACACACACACACACACACACACACACACACACACACACACACACACACACACACACACATACATACACACACACACACACACACACACACACACACACACACACACACACACACACACACACACACACACACTCTCTCTGTCTCTGTTCTTTTGGTACTGTATGCAGACGGTACTCCAGTGACTTTATATGAATACCTGCACCTACCTGAGGTGCACCTCTTCTTTAGGTTTGTAGCAATAGTAAAGTCATGCAAAACCTCTCACCGATGTGATGTGATTCTATTTAATACATGCTGTTTAAATGTGAGTTGGCTTGGAAAATTGTATATTGGTAATGAGTAGAAGGCATAAATGTAGGCAAATATCAATATTTTCATGTAAAAATCTTAGGAACAGGTGGTAAACAAAATAAGATACTGGCATATTAGAGGCAAAGAAACCACAAAATGGCAATGACAGAAGCCTGTAGTCTGTGTATTATATAAGCTCAAAGGCTTGGTGATAAGAAAGTTCAATAACTATGTTTGGGTATACAAATTTAATGCAGCAACAAATTGTTTTTGATATTGTGTGAATGCTTGCAGGAGGGAGGCCTTGGACAAGTAGAATAGTGCAGTTACTATATGTTCAGTGCTCAGGTACATGCACAAGGTTACACAAGGGTAGCTGTCAATAATCAAAAAGAGTATGTGTGAAATCTACCAAAGTGCCATGCAAAGTAATTAACTTTGCCATAATCTAAGATTGTTTTTAAATATATATTAATGAGAAATCAAAAAAGTGCATTCATAACTGGAGCCAGTGGCACAGAGGAATAAAGCCTAAGCTCCAGCCTAGGTGACCTGAGTTTGTGGGGGGGCATGAGCTTTCAGACCAGGGAAATGTCTATATTATGTCTCCTGTATATGGGCAGGTGGGGCAGTCCTGTTGATGTCAGCCATATGAGGAAGCAAGGAGTGGTCTACCCCTTATGCCCATTGTACATTGCACCCACAGGCTGCCACAGGGGCATGGGCAAAGAACTTAAGGCAAATTCACTCCCTCAGCAGTAGTGTGGTGCTGCTCCATGTTGCTTCATTCTCCTCACTGGCCACACATATGGTTGGAGTAAGATCAGGAGAGGACAGACTGGTCCCCTGAAAACAAGGAGAGGCACATTTTAGAAGCAAATGCATTCTATGAACTGATTATCCTCATAGTATTGATGCTAGATATGCAATTCTGAAGTGCATTTGCTATATAGCTATAGATATACATATAGATATACATATAGATAGATAGATAGACAGATAGATGCAAATATGCTGTTTGGTACAAAAACTAAAGTTGTTTATTGTAGCTATGCTTATCTGCAGTAAAAGTGGTAGACTGTGTTGTTTATATGGGTGTTTTTAATGCCATTGTTGTGAAACGGTTAATATAGGTGGACTTTTTTGAGCTATACTATGAATGCAGAAATAAAGAGGGTACATAGAAGGTCTTGATGTTACTTGTTGCTATGGGTCTCTAGAACACAATTTAGTAGCACCAGAAAAAGCACAGATCAACATTTTTTCAAGACATTATGTATATGTTATAGTCACTTTAATCCAAAATTGTTTACACAGCTGAATATGTTATATTTCATGAAAACAATCAGAAAAAAATATTTCTGAGTGTTATAACCTAAATAATACATGTACCAAATGGGATAATTACCAACAGAGGACTTCATCAGCCAGTAAACAAAATGGAGTTGAGCTCAATGCATCCAAACCAATGAAATATGTCAAAATGGAAGCCATACCAGGCTTTGCAGCAGTAGACCCATGGTGCCTCTGTAGGCCACTCAACAATCCCCGGTAATATTTAAGCAAAGCAATCAAATTAGCTGACCAGTAATTTAAGGGAAGGCTGTAAAAGGGTCTTCTTGATGAACATAGCTGATGAAAAGCAAGACTATTTTCCTTGTAAAGATGGGACTGTTCTGAGGATTCCCAAATGCTACACACACACACACACACACACACACACACACACACACACACACACACACACACACACACACCCCTAGTACAACTGCTGCCAGTTAAGTAACAGAAAACATGAATATACACACTCAGATAAGTAACAGTTACAGCAATTTGCAATGAAAAAAAATTCTACATACTTCTCGGTGCATGTAGACATGTCTAAGAAAATAAAAACAAACATTTGGTTCATACAGCTCTAAATACTGTTCCAAAGATAAATGTCAAAAGTAAAGTTAAAACATTATCGATGGAATAGAATTGATCCACGGAGAAACGGATGACCATAATCAGATATGCTATGGAAGCAGCCTAGCCATTGTAGATGGGATGGCCTTTCCACAGAAAGGAGGGATGGCCATATGCTTGCCATATGTGGATGATAATACCAGCATTAATGGTTAGAAAGATGACCCAGACCATGTTAGTGTAGGTGCTGCTCGATAGGTGAAGATCAGACATCAATTAGTAATCCTGGCAGTGCAGCAGCCAGCAAAGATTGTGGAAGTCAACAAGTAATGTCATTTCATCTATCCTGGGAAAGACCGGCACTGAGGCTCACCATGGTACTGGCATCCTGCAGAAGCTGGTCATCAGAGTGGGAATCATCATCAGCAGTAACTAGGCCAAGCCAGGTGTAAGCATGCCATGCAGTTTATTGTAGCAAGGTTAAACATGCACATAAGTGTGTTTGGGGCCAATATTGTGTCTGGCCCATATAGTTACCTCAGGGATGTTGGGGGTTAGAACACATCGTGTCAGGGATGTTGGGGGTTAAAACACATCATAGATACCCTTTTCAGCTGCCTGGATGATGCCAATCCTTCTTACGAGGGTTTTTGTCTCTCTCTAAACTGAGGAGAATTATCAGGCCTTTTGCCTCTTGGATGCCATAAGGGAAAGAATGGCTCAGGATGAAGAAGTGGCTGCTGGTTGGCAGACACAGGGAAATAAAATGGATATAAAATAGTAGTTTAGTATGTCAGTATACTTAAAGTTATCATGCATTATTATATTTTATATCAAAGCAATATAAAACCATATCTGAGTTAAGTGAATTATTATTATAATATGGCATATTAGACCACTGCATAATAAATATTCTTATTCTTTTTGAGGACTTATAGCTGCTTATAAGGCTAACAACCCTAGGGGGCCTTCTTAAGCCTAGCCACATTTCCTAAAGTAAGGAATTAAACCATGCACTTTGTGCTTGTGAGGTAAACACCTTAACCATTATGCCAACTCCCAACCCCACATACTAGCAATGTTCAGGTTAATACTGGGAATTGAACACCAGCCCTTTTGCTTGTAAAGTTAATGCATTAGCCACTACACCAGAGAATGTTCTTAAGTAAAATATGAGTTTAACATATGCAAGTGCTACTCTGCCTGCATATACGTTGATATGTATATGCTCATCTAATAAAGGTGCAATTTTTCTGTAGAGTACAGCAAACAGGAAAATAGCATGAAACTTCACTTTTGTCTAGTTTCCATTTTATGTGAATATAGAAATGAAAAACACCATGACCACAGTGGAGTAGTGTATCATTTATTTAATAAAAAAAACAATATTAAGGTTTTTCATCTCTCCTAAATCAATGAGACTTTTTCAGAACAATTACTTATACATATACTCGTTTCTTAAATATAACTAGAAAGTCAGGTGACATGGCAAAAAAAGACAAATGAGCAACTTGCAATTATGTACATATAATTCAAATAACTTTAATTAGTATATAGTAAGACACTTGGAACACAAATGCTTGGTTATATAATTGCACACATATGAGGGACATTCATTTTATTTGCATCAAGGTTTTCCATCCCACTTACAATTAGTCCCAGGAAGACATAAATATTAAAGAAAGGTATACATATTACAATTAGCCCCAGAAAGACATACATATTAAAGAAAGGTATACATACATTTCAGCCTGGCTGTTGATGTTACGCTTAGGTTCACTGGAACTATGCACTGCCTAATGAGTCATTTTGATATGTTGGCAAGAAAAAGCATCTTTATCTAAATGAAAATCATTATGTGTTCACAGCAGTATTCACTTAAAATGTTATCACTTGAACTATAAGACATATACTCTGCCTTTACAGAAATTTTGTTTCTTTGGGAACTTTGTGTGGTGTTGAGAACATAATCCATATATGATGCACTCAGGACAGAGTTATTGCAGTTTCTCAGGGCTATGTGCCACAATAACAATGGATTTTCTGTTGAAACTCTTTTTATAGGACCTTGATTTTTCCACACCGGCAGTACCTGACAATGCAGACTCCTACTGGATGTGCTCACCATGTAGTATATGGGAGAGGGACATGCAGTGTACACACCATGTAGCATATGGGAGAGGGACATGCAGTGTACACACCATGTTGCTTTTGGGAGAAGGACATGTATTGTACACACCATGTAGCATATGGGAGAGGGACATGCAGTGTGCACACCATGTAGCTTTTGGGAGAGGGACATGCAGTATGCACACCATGTAGCTTTTAGGAGAGGCACATGCAGTGTGCACACCATGTAGCTTTTGGGAGAGGGACATGCAGTGTGCACAACATGTAGCTTTTGGGAGAGGGACATGTAGTGTGCACACCATGTAGCATATGGGAGAGGGACATGTAGTGTACACACCATGTTGCTTTTGGGAGAAGGACATGTATTGTACACACCATGTAGCATATGGGAGAGGGACATGCAGTGTGAACACCATGTAGTATATGGGAGAGGGACATGCAGTGCATACACCATGTAACTTTTGGAAGAGGGACATGCAGTGTGCACATCATGTAGCATATAAAAGATGGATATGCACTTGGTTCTACCAAGCCTCTGTCATGTGGCAGCCATTATAGGGCGCATGCACAAATGTGAAAACCAACAAAGGAAGACATATATGCCCTTGTACATGCATCAACTGCTTAAGTGAAGATTTCTGTTACACTATGAAAAACCCTGAAGGATGCTTGAATGACAATCTCCTACAACGAACTCTTACCCAGTGGGGAAAAAGGATGGGCCAGGTGATCACAGGGCAGCCAATGATGCACAACTAATGCAAGGAAAAGTATAAAAATATATTATTTTCACTGTGCCAAAATGCCTGTCACATACTGTCTCTACTTCTCTTACTTATATGATTTTGTTCTATTGTGCAAGTAATGGACTTTCTGCACAGAATACATGTGCAAAGCACTGTCTCTGCTGGTCAGAACAAGGTATCTTATGGTACATAGCCTCATAGTAGGTAGTCAGAGCAGCATATCTTAGGGTACACAGCCACATACTAGCCGGTCAGTACAGGGTATCTTATGGTATAAAGCCTCATATCAACTGGTCAGAACAGGGTTTCTTATGGTACACAGCCTCATACCAGCTGGCCAGAACAAGGTATTTTATGGTACACAGCCTCATATCAGCCGGTCGAACAGGGTATCTTATGGTACACAGCAAAATGCCAACTGGTCAGAACAGGGTATTTTATGGTACACAGCCTTGTACCAGCTGGTCAGAACAAGGTGTCTTATGATATACAACCTCATAACAGCTTGTCAGAACAAGGTATTTTATCATATACAGCCATATACCAGCTGGTTAGAACAAGGTATCTTATGATACACAGCCAAGTACCAGCTGGTCAGATCAAGGTATCTTATGATACACAGACTCATACTAGCTGGTCAGAATAAGGTATCTTATGGTGTACAACCTCATACCAGCTGGTCAGAACAGAGTACCTTATGGCACACAGCCGCATACCAGATGGTTAGAATGAGATATCTTACTGTACACAGGCTCATACCAGCTGGTCAGAACCATACCTCCCAAATGTACAAAATTGCTTGGTTTTTATCAAGTTTTGGGGTCCAAATAATGGGGTGCCACAATTCCTGAGTGGCACCCCTTAATTTCCGAATTTCCCAGATTTTTTATTTTAATTTTTATTTGGCTTTTTGAACTAACATCATCACTTGGGCAACCATGAAATGGCCTGCCAGCCTGTCAGAATTGAGCTCAAGGGCTCATGTGTTTGCATTTCCGGCTGCTCCAGCCAAGCTGCAAGGGAATGGAATAATGATGGTTCCTTAGCTGTTAATGGGTAGCTGCAAGCAGGAATGGTGGTTCCACAAATGGAAACAAGCTGTGATGCTGTTAACTACTGCACTGACATTTGGAGAACTGCAGAGATATTTATTATGCTGTGCTGACTTTGGATTTAATTTTTATGATGATGAGAAGGATGTGTGTGTGTAAAATGCCCCAGGTGAATATACCTGGCTAGAGGTACTCAAATTGTGCATGTGTGTGAAATGCCCCAGGTGAATACCTGGTGGCTAGAGATACTCAAGCTCAAACCCTGTACCTTGGGTACAGATAACAATAGCCTAAAGTAACTATCTACCACCACTTGTGAAAACTTTCTAGATTTATGCTTCATATTTTTGTTCTGTTCCTCATAAAATCTGTGGTTTTCTGGATTCTTGTGGCAAATCAGTGAAAGATTGAATTCACTAAATAATGACAGGCATTTGAATTTCAGACTTCATATTCTTCAGAAAATAAATGGCAACACAAAACCTTTTATTCTAGCATTTTTTTAAGTTTATAAGATCAGTATTTGAAATCTATCCCTATTTTTGGGGCTGTATTTCCCCATTATTAGCTTTGTCCAGTTTTTTTGTGCTAAGAGGCTGAGAGCTATGGTGAAAAGTGAGAAGTAAGAACTGAATTCACTAAATGATAGCCATTTAAGTTCCATTCTTCCTGTCTTTCAGGAAACTGCTGATTTGGCATAGTGGTGTGTTGTTCTGACTGCAATGCACAGAGTCCTGGGTTCAAGACTTGGTAGTGAAATGCATGGGGGTAATATAGCATTTTATTCTAGCACCTTTCCATAATTATATAAGCAATGTTTAAAATGTGTCCCCGTTTTATGGGCTTTTGTCCCCTCCCCAATAAATTTTGGCTTTTTCCAGATTTCTTGTGCTGCAAAGTTGAGAGATACAGTTGAGTGTCGAGTGGATTTTACAAGGAGCTTAGTGTTGCTTATGGTAAATCAGCTTGCATTGTTAATAGCATAGCAGGTTAAACACTTGTGTTTGATGCAGAGGGCTGTGGGTTCTACTCCCACAGTATGTAAATGCATTGCTGATACTATACTGTATTGTTGTACTTTTAAAGTGGGTGGGTGTAACAAGTCAAAGGTGTAGCTACAGATACAACAGAAGTGAGAAAATGTCATGCACAAGGGCATTTGTGCCTCAGTGGAAAGTGCAACAAATATTATTAACCAAAATTCAGGAACAGAAAATCAGAATTATTATGTTCTATACTGCATTATAAGAAAATATTTTTAAACAAGTACAGTACATTTTCCAACATTCAAGATAAAACACATATTTTTTCCACTGCAGACAATGGAGAAGCAAGAATGGACAGTTAAGGATCTGTCAGTACTTGGACTAAAAATTGGAAGTCTTAAAACATGCAGTTCGCCTAGTTTATTTTGTTGTGCATCTACAGCTATTGAGTTGGCCTGATAACACAAATCAGAGTAAGTCAAGCAAATAAATGAAATTGAAAATAAGTTCAAGAAGCTGTACAAGATGCACATGGCTTACACTACTGTCATTATATATATATATATATATATATATATATATATATATATATATATATATATATATATATATATATATACATACATATACATATATGTGTGTGTGTGTGTGTGTGTGTATGTAAGTAGACTTTTATGATGGAAATGTTCTGAATTGGGCAGTTTTGTCATTAGTGGTTCAAGCATTTTGTTTCATTGCCTAGTGGAAAAATGTTCAAACAATAAATTTAAGATGCCCTCTAAGACTAGCAAGTGTGCTGTATTATACAAGGAATATAATTTAATAAAGTCAGGAAGGTGTATCAAAGAACACATGTATGTTTCTTGTTTTGTGTGCAAGGGGTCTATGACTTGAAAACAGCCCAAAGGTAATCTTTATTCACCACTGGCCAGATGCATTTTCTTTGGATGTGGTGTGGGTTTCAATGCTGTTTCAATGAATGTGAGTTTCAAGGGCAGAGAAGTTTTAATGCAAAGTCTATTTTCATTGTGAGACAGTATTGTTTTGTTTAGCAGATGTCTATTAATGTTTGTGCATTGTGCTATAAAATGTACAAATAAAATCCAAATAATCATTGTAGAAGTAAAGCCGTATGCACATTAGTGTTTATGGTAAATGGGGCAAAATAGCCATGTAATGGGACATTGGAATGGCTGCAAGGGGACTCTGGTGCCATATTTAGTTGTCTGTTCTTCAGTTTGCATTTGAAAGTTGGCATCCAACAATTCCATTGGAGTTGGTGGGGTTATGTAATTATGTATGCAAATGTTATGTTAATCAGCATACAGATTTGTACCTATTTTTCATGGGCCTTGTCCAGATTTTTGATGTTTCCAGGTTTAGAAGTATGGTCAGAACAGCATATCGTATGGTACACACTGCATACCAGCTGGTTAAAACAAGGTATCTTATGGTACACAGCTTGTACCAGTTGGTAAGAGCAGGGTATCTTATGGTACACAGCCTCATACCAGCTAGTAAGAATAGGGTATCTTGTGGTACATGGCCTCATACCATCTAGTCAGAACACGGTAATTTATGCTACACAACTGCATACCAGCTGGTCAGAACAGGGTATCTTATGGCACGCAGCCACATACCAGATGGTCAGAACAGGGTATTTTATGCTATACAGCCATATACCAACTGGTTAGAACAAGGTATCTTATAGTACACAGCCACATACCAGCTGGTCAGAACAGGGTGTCTTGTGGTACACACTGCATACCAGCAGGTAAGAACAAGATATCTTATGGAACACAGCCTCATATCCGCTGGTCAGAACAAGGTTTCTTATGGTACACAGCTGTGTACCAGCTGGTCAGAATGGGGTATCATATGGTACACAGCTGCATATCAGATGGTCAGAACAAGGTATTTTATGGTATACAACTATATACCAACTGGTTAAAACAAGGTATCTTATAGTACACAGCCACATACCAGCTGGTCAAAACCGGGTGTCTTATGGTACACCGCTGCATACCAGCAGGTAAGAACAAGATATCTTATGGTACACAGCCTCATATCTGCTGGTCAGAACAAGGTTTCTTATGGTACACAGCTGTGTACCAGCTGGTCAGAATGGGGTATCTTATGGTACACAGCTGCATACCAGTTGGTCAGAACAGGGTATCTTATCGTACACAGCCATGTACCAGCTGGTCAGAACAAGGTATCTTATGGTACACAGCCTTGTACCAGCTGGTCAGAGAGGGTATCTTATGGTACACAGCCATGTATTAAACAGTGGTGCTGCACTTGTCACATACTAAGAAGGAGAATAAAAAAAAACATTTGCGATTTGCCCTAAGTCCTGGGGCAGGGGGGTGAACTTAATTTACCAAGTATTGATTGGAATAAAATGACTAGAAGGAGAAATCTTGATAATATTATCCTGTCAGGAGCACTTTTTCAGTTGTCAGTATCTCAGCAAGTTAATTGTCCTACAAGAAGGTACTATCTTGAATGATATTCTTCCTTCTGATAAAGTAAAAGTAACATATTAATTGGTTGGTGAACCTCTGTATAACTCAGATCTCTCAGTTAATAGATGTAAAGTACGCTATGAATTAGAGAAAAGATATAATGTTTGTATTGAAAGGAAAACTTTTATAGGGCAGATTCCGCTTTATTGAATAAACTGTTAAAGTACTGGGAATGGAAGGAATAGTTTGAGAAAATAAGTGTGTAAAAAATGTGGAGTGTGTTTTTATATATATATATATATATATATATATATATATATATATATATATATAAATATGGGTTCCCTTCAGATCGTGGAATATCCATAGCATAGAACCACATATGTCCGAAAGGTAAACATTGTTTCTTCACAACATCGAACCATTTGCATGGGGATCGCCATAGGGAAAAATTCCTATTCACTTCAATGTAAGTGCGATTTCGGAGTTGGTATACTTGAAAAGTAGGGGGTGTGGTGGGACACAGCTGCCGCAGCCAAAAAAGTTCTTTTTTTATTTTGGATTTGATATTGTGAAGAAACAATGTTTTTGTCTCAGCCATATGCATGTCGATATTTTGGCCATTCAACTATCTGAAGTAGACCCATATATATATATATATATATATATATATATATATATATATATATATATATATATACATATTAGGAGAAAATGTAAAAATTAGCAAAGGACTGCCTGCCCTGAGTAGCACTAAAAACTGTGTCAAGAGAAGAGAAAAGAAATGGAACTTCAGAAAGAGAAACCCTATGAAAAATCATAAACTTGCACATATGGACAATGTAAGGAAGGTAAAAAAATAATTAGAAGAGGAAACAGAGGCTACATCTGGTAACTATTTGGTTGATAATAAGAAAATATTTTTTTAATTATGTGAAATAGTGTAAAAATAGTACAGAAAAGAACAAACAAAATGATCAAAGTTAGTTAGGGGGGCAATAGAACTGTAGGCCCAAACAGTAGTGCGACATACTTTGTGAACAAGTTTTCAAAAGCAGGAGGTCATGATGATATGGAAAACTTAATTATTTTGTCCGGTAATAACAGAGAATATGGTTAAAAATGCAATATCAAAAATATGAAAAGGTACTTCACATAAACTTGTTGATATTAATGGGTTCTTCTAACAAAGTTTTAAGATAACTATTATAAGGCCTTTCCCATTTCCTTTTCAGCAATCCCTGTAATCAGGAGTTGTATCACTTCAGTGGAAGAATGCAACTATCATTCCAATTTACAAGGGGGGGCATTTTATCAAGCTGATAACTTTACACCAATTACCCTTAGAAGCATCAGTAGATAATATTTTAAAAGGATTTTGATTAAATTTTAGGACCAATCAATTTGGAATAACTATGTAGATTGACTTTATGCTTTATGCTACATACTAGTTGCGATGCATGCTTATCTTTAATGGCAGTAAGTACACCTTTAATTTTAGAAGTTATACTATGTATTTAATTAACATAATTAATTTGATTCAATAGGAAATTGGACAACTGGTTAAACATTTTACTATATATATATATATATATATATATATATATATATATATATATATATATACATATATAGATTCACTTCATAATCTCGGAATACTGAAATATCAAATTTCAGTATTTCGAGACCATGAAGTCGAAAATCCATATAACTGAAACCAGACAACCACAAAACCCAAAACCGCGACACCGCAAAACCGAGAAAACACACAGCACACACAACACAACACATACAAACATAAACACACATCCCTCCCGACACTCTCAAAAAACCAATACAACACACACGCACAAAACTAAACAAACAAACAAACCTACCCTTACTATATGCAGGGGGGCAAGCCCCCCTGCACCCCCCATGTGACCCCCCTACTTAAATACACTAACTCCAAAGTCACACTACAAACACACACACACGAAACACCACCACACAAGCAGCATTCCCCTCGTACATGCATATCACTGTAACAAAACACACACCACAGCTCCTGCCCAAAACCCTTAAACAAAAACACTTACCTGAATCCATGAACACAGCGCAACACCAGAACCGCTAATTCAACATCTCCGACATGCGAGATTTTGAATTTCGCACTTTTGGTCTTTCGCGGTTTTTGCCTTTCCACTTTATGGGCTCGAGATTCTGAAATTCGATATTTCAGGATTTCGAGCTTATAAAGGGAATATATATATATATATATATATATATATATATATAGATAGATATTTATATGCTGGTGGGTTCATGTTGAGCTGAATTCCGATGATGTGTCTGGCAGATGAAAGTGCTCAATTCATTAAATAAATTTATGTGGTATGAATTCTACAAGTTCATTTATTTTTAACACCATCTTCCTTCATTGGTGTACTCTATTTTTGGTTATAAGTATGTAGATATATATGAACATGGATTTACACAAGGGAGAGCAACTACAGCAAATCTTATATATCCTTATTTTGATGTTATTTGAGACTTGTTGGATAGAAACATCTCAGACAATGTGGTGTATCTTAACTTTGCCAAAGTCCTTTGACTCAATTCCTCATTGTGCTAGAGTAGCAGCTATGAAAGAATCGCCTTCAATAAGCATGCCATTTGTTGGACTGCAAGCTGGTTAACTGGTAGCAAAGGAAGAGTCTGCCTACAGGAAACTAGGTCAAGGGAATATGCTATCCAGAGGAGAGTATCGCAGGGAGGGACCAGTTCTGGGTTTCTTTTCATTTCATGTATTTATATCTTCTTTTCCAGGGACAGGAGGGTATCTGCTAGCAAAATTTGCTGACAATGCTAAAATAACTAGTTTTGCCACCTCACTAAGGGAGCAGATGGACCTACAAGTGTATCTTGATTACTTACAATTATGAGCCCAGTTAAATGGAGTAACATTTAACATCATGAAGTGCAAAGTTTTGTACAAGTTAATGAAAATACCAAATATCCACATAGTTAAAATAACTCCATTATTGGAGAATGTCTGGAATTGGAGGGTTTAGAAATCTTAATAGAAACAGGTTTGAACTTAGTTGGGCACATAGAAAGAGTTTTGATGAAATGTTATGCAATATTAGATCTATATTAAGAACCACTGCATCAAACAATGAAAATGTGATGTTGCCAGTTTACAAAACGATAGTGAAACCAATTACAGAATATGGGCTTGATTTCTCTCACTCTATCTATATGCATAGACAGATTGAGAGAGAGAGAGAGAGAGATCTTTATATAGATATATCGATATAGATACAGCTTATGTCCACTTGGTCAAACACTCTTTTTCTTGAATGGAAAAAATCCAGTTTGTGTTATCGAAAATCAGCTGATCGCATAAGCTATTTTTTTATGTGTAAGATTCTCTCCTCATTTGCTAACAGCTAGTCTCAGGAGCACTTATCCTGGCAGACATCAAGGTTGTCTGTATGATCTTCATCATTGCTACCACATGGCAAATGATGGGTTTGTTTTGCAATAATGTCCTACTAAACATGCATGCTACCATGTCTGATCAACTCTGCCTACAGCAAGCTTGTCTTTGAATACACTGCCCTAGTCACGGCCATATTACTAATGTTGAAACTTGGCTGTTTATAACAAGTAGCCACTTCTGCATGTCACCAGACTAGTGGGTCCTAGCTGTCCCCTCCCCAAGATGGTGAGCTAGCACCAGCCTCTTATTCCCACCTTCTCCAGTTGACTCCTCCACTGCCATTGTCATTAGCTGATCTTCGGTCATCTGGGTAACAGTCAGGGATTTATCATTTTATACCATGAAACTGAGACCTTTAAGGGAACTAATTGAAAAAGGATACTATAGTTGAATGGAAAAAGAGACCTTAAGCAAAACGCACTTCAGCAGTTCGAACAAGGATTCAGAAACAGTGATATTATCCATCAACCTAAAGTATGAAGCAACATTAGAGGATGATACAAGTTCATTGGGCCTGAGAGCAGTTCTTAGCCAGATGCAAGGAGGCAGACAAAAATAACAGTTTATGAAAGCAGAACATTGTCCAATCTACAAAAATATATTAATAGACAAGGAAACAATAGTATCAGCATGGATCTGTGATAATTTCCACTCTCCTTAGATAGTGTAAACTGATAACAGATCAGAAACCAGTGAAAGCAATCTTTAAAAATTTAAATTCAAAATGGCCTCCTAGAAATGAAAGACTATCACTGGGGCTATAACAATATCAATTCAGCATGCGTTATTAAAGACAAAGAGAAAATATAGATTACTATGTTTTCAGACATCCAATAGTTACAACAGATACATCCAATAGTTACAACAGAGATAGGAGAGAGACATGATAAAGTTCAGAGGATTAATGTGATATCGAAATGTATATCTAAATGGAATACCAAGAACCGTGACTCCAGAAAAAAAATCATAGACAGAAAAAGACACTAGATTACAAGTGAAATATTTCTTTATGATGGATTCACGGCATAAGAAAAATAAAGATGACACAGATCCTGCAGTTGTCAAAAGGTTTAATGAATGGAGACGGTGACTAGCTTTTAAAAGGGTTAAAGTAATAATTCCAAAAGCATTACAGAAGAGAATATGGGCAAATTACTTAGAAAGGACATATAGAAGTGATAAGAAAAAGGACCACCATCAGAGAAAAAAATGTGGTTCCCAAACATAAATGACACAGTAGAGAAAGTTTTCAATGACTGTTTACTTTGCTAGATCAATACATAGGAAAATACAAGTGTTCCTGTGCAGATGTCGGACTTAACAAAGATGAATGCAGGTTTAGACTTTTATGGGCCAATTAACAAGACAGACTATTTACTATTACAAACAGATGACGGATCTGTATGGATTTATTGAGTTGCAGCTTATCAAATCAGTACTGCAAACCATAGCACTCAACCTTCCATTTCCAAAATGAGGAACACTAGCCTTCATAATGTGGAACAAATGGGGAAAATGTGGAACACATACTAATGGCTTACTAACAACTTCAACTAGGAAGGTCATAGGATGGTTAAAATATGCTGGTTTTACTTATAAAGAAGATCTTTTAATGAAGTAATATGATTAATTTCTTTTTACCATGGATTTCACTTAAAAAATTCCTAACACTGAATGTATGACAGAGTCTTTCAATGTAGAACTTCGAGGAACATGAACTTTTTAAGACCCAAAATGAGGTCCACTTGAGAGGTATGCTGCAAACACAGGTAGTAAGTGCTAGAGTGGGTGTGCAGGGGAAGCAGGTCAGTAACTGCTCCCTTCCCTTGTCCATGAACCTAGGCTACGAACACTAATATGGCTCCTGTGGTAGGTGCAGCTCATTTCCGAAAACAGAGATAGCCTCCTTTGCAGCAGTGAACTGAAATTTTTAGCCCTGTGTGTATGCTACTAGAATACCTAAAAAAGATAACACTGCCACCATACCCACTTGTCTGAAGCACTATAATGCTCTATTGTATACATGGCACATCCTACTTAGCTCAGCAAAACGTCCACTCCACATTTTGTTTTATGCCCAGAGATCTACAACTTTTGTTCCTGCTGCCTTTCACATTATCTAGGATTTAGCCTTGCAACAGTATTTGAGGTAATTGCAGGGGCAAGAAATATTGATGGACGTTGATTTTGTTCATCATGAAAAATCACTGATGAAGAGTGCAGTTTGTAAATCAGCATCTGCATAGAGTAACATTACATACGTCATAACTGTATATAACAATCTATCAGAGAACATGAAACAGATTTAGCCAGAGGCAATCCACAAATACTTTTCATGCGGCATTCATCAATAATAAAAGCAGTGATAGATATTACAAATTTATCTTCTCTATAAATAGAAAATGCAGCAATCAGAAGTATGTAACTGGATCACAAGAATTGTTGACATGGGAAATATGAGAAATGAATGATTATTCTCCAGTCATGATGATCTTCAGCTCTTCCTCAAGTAAAGTATCACACCCACACCCAGGGATGTAATTTTTATACCATTAGTGCAGATGTGAAACCCATCCCCGTATATAGCATGTCCAGTGCCTGTCAGTAACCATGTTCTGTCCATGTTGTCATGCATCCGTCACTAAGGTACAACATGTTAGCCGGAGGAGCACTATTTACATTTCAGTAAACCTCCAGGGTATGATTTATATGATTTCATTCTGAGGACGAATATGGGTCTGATAAAGTCATTAATAACACTGGGGGTGATGATTCCGAGGAGCACTGTATGAGCGAATGCAGCAGAGACAAATGAAAAGATGTGTCACCTTGAATTGAATACATTGCTTAAAAGAAACACTGATGGGACAGGCATAACCTAAATACTTCAGAATGACACTTACCTTTTTCATATCCTCATAGAACATGTACAGAATCCGATGCTTGTCCTTCTGGTCCCACCACCCCTTCACATGTTCATACCATGATCCAAATGGTACTGCAAAAATCAAATAAAACAAATATCATCAGTGAAAAGAAGAGACGCGTTTGCTTATCCTGAAAGAAAGGAAAGAATTAAAAAAAGAAAAGAAAATGAGAGAAAATGGTAGTTAGATATTGAGTTCCTACATACAAATGAGCTTCAACACTATTGTGTGCTCACTGTAAACAGAACTTAACTTCACTCAGTAAAGTCTCAAGAGTTTTAGTTACAGTATATGATAAACAGGGGAGCAGTGTGAAAGGCAAGAGAACTTGGGTATTATGTGCAATATGGCCGTTCTGTTTCCCAAATTCCTATTTAATAAATTATGGGGATTAATTACCTGTTCCTTATTTCTGCTCTATTCTTCTCTGTGTTTGCTCCCAATACAGTTTGACTTAATAATAAGAAAAAAAAGTACTTCAAAACAGTTACACGGAATTTCATATCCCATGCATAACAATGTGAACATTTCCTTAAGGGAGATTTAAACAGAGTGCTAAATGACAGGCTGGGATATCAGTTTTATTTTTGCATTGCAGTTTGTATATTCTCATCACAGGAAGGCAAAACTGATTTCTGTAGCAAGGAACAGTCTGTTTACCAGTCTATGGACCTGATTAAAGTTCTTCATTCAGAGTGTTATCATCTAATCTGATTTGTGTCACTCTGTAATAAGACAGCAAAACACTAAGTACCTTTCACCCTCAAGGCTCTGTCTAGTCCTACGTTACCGCCTACTCTTACTATGTAAACTTTAGTACCATTCTCCTAGGGATCTATTTATCCCTGTGTTACCCTCGGGATCTATTTATCCTTGTGTTACCCTCGGGATCTATTTATCCCTGTGTTACCCTCAGGATCTATTTATCCCTGTGTTACCCTTGGGATCTATTTATCCCCTGTGTTACCAACTACTTACGCTGTCTAACCCTCAGTAAAACACCCCTTCATAGTCTGTCTAGCCCTGTGTTACCCTTACTCACGTTGTATAACCCCTCACTTCCATTCCTCCTCAGGGATCAGTCATGTCTTATATTATCCTGATTATGCTGAGTAACCCTCAATATGATTATTTCCTCAGAGATCCATCTATCACTATGTTTACCACCCCACCCCACCCCTACTATGCTATGTAACCTTCAGCACTATTCCGCCTCTGAGATCTCTCTCTTCCTGTGTTTTTTCCAAGTCATGCTGCTTAATCCTCTGTACCATTATCTCCCTCAGGGATCTGTCTGTTACCATGTTACCTTTACTCAGGCTGCATAACCCTCAATACCACCCCTCCATTTACCTGTGTAGTCCTGTGATATCCCCAACTCTTGTAGAAAAACCTTGTGTGCCCCTCTTCTTGGGGACTTGTTTCTTTATATGTTCTACAGTTGCATGGCTGTCAGCAAAGAGAGTTGCTTTGAGATTAACACTACTGCTTGATTATTACATGGCATTTCTACTTAGACTGTGATCAGTCATGCTATAGACTACATGTCTTTACTGTTGCTGTTGCTTTAACAGTTTATCCAGAAAATAGCATCACCAGTCTAAAAACTCATGGCTTACAGGGAAAAAAAAAACTAGCAGTGTCCCTGTAGAAATACCACTGGTAACTTTTTTCACATGAGTTTTTAGACCGATGTTGTTTTTCGCCAAGGTTTTTTGAACTAGTTCCCTAATGACGGGAAGGGAATTTACCTCCAGGATTTGGTATGGAAGGTACTATTTGTTTGGTTTTCCTTTTGTATCCAGAAAATAGTAGATATGTAGAGTGCAGAAAAGTGAATGATGTAATGATAATTAGGCTGAATATATTCTTACTCACCTTTCCCATTTATAAATTTCTCCAGGTACTCTTCCCAGGTGCCAGGCCAAGGCTGTATTCGGTTACTTAAGTCAAAATGGTAATAGGATACGAGGTTATCTTTGGCATTGCGTGCAACATAGATCACCTAATGAACAAAAAAACAGTTCAGAAACCAGAAAATGTTCAGAACTACCAGCCCTATTTTGTGGTTCAGACGTACCTTCTCAGTTTCATTGTTATACATCCATGCTCCCCATAAATCCAATCACTGATAGCATGTCTGTCCTGAAGTACAGCTGTTCTTTTTTTCTTTTTATTTTGTTCTTTGGTTTGTCATCAAAATTAAGTCCATCCGTCATTTAACACTTTGGAAATGTTAGTGTTTGTGTGTGTGTGTGTGTGTGTGTGTGTGTGTGTGTGTGTGTGTGTGTGTGTAGGGGATTCATAGCCCTAAGAGGCAGTTGTGTGGTAACAGGAATTCAAAGTACATATTCTCTATTTTTTTCCATTAAAGATGCTTTCCATAGTGATGGTTGAAAACAAAGGAATCTGGTTAATCTGCTTTCTAACTCTCCTGCCTTTGGAGGTATGTCTGCTTCTAGTCACTGTACAGTACAAATACACTATTTCTACCACTCCCACATTTCTGGGTACAGACAAGTCGGAAGCATGCAAGGTTTATTAAACTAACTTCAACATTTGTGCTAACTCCTCCCCCTGTCTCCAGTGGCCCTGTTCTATTCTAACTATAAACTGATAAGATCAAAATTCAGCATTTCCAATGCAAGAGCAAAAAGCTATAGACAATGGGTCTCATTTTCTGGGAAAATCCCATCTGTCAAAGACACGCTATTCCAACAAGGAAAAATAAGTTTTAATTAAGGCTTTGAATATGCATAAAGGGAAAACAATTTAGCTTGGAATAATTGCTCCACTCTTTGTACCTTGCAGTCATGCTCCCAGAAGGACTTGGGAACCAAGTGAAAAGGTAGATGAGTCTTCACATTCCGTGGGGAGGCCATGTTGGCTAGCTGTTCTGTTCCTGCAGGAAAACAGTAATAATAACAAAGAATATCCAAACATAAGTTTATATTCTCTTCTTAGAGCATATGTACTTATCTATTTATTTGTTTTATTTTTATTGTTGAAGTGTACCTTTTAAAACCACATGGCCTACTGGAAGATATCTGCACTTCCACAGGATAAAGGTAGTAATGTAAAATATCAGTAAGAGATCACTTTTACAAAGCAGCAAGAATAAAAGGTATAAACAACAACATGTAACCAAAAGAATTAAAAGTGATACATGAGCAGAGGAATGAGTGCTTAACAGGACTGGTAAGGTCTGCTGGACTATTGATAATCAAATCAAGATCTGATGTTTTCAGTCTATCAAAAAATCACACCCAAGCCAAAATGTAAAGACAGCCTTGTATACTTAAACTAGAAGCGAGTATCCATGCAGTGTCCACACATTTTCCTCTCTTAGTTCAGTACTCTCACTCTTAAACTACAATTCCTACAACTGCAAAACTGGCACCTTTCCTCCCAGTGCAGGGTTTGATTGGCAGAGAAACCTGGGTTTATGTTTCCTGCATGGGATGGGATTTCCCTGCCTACATATCATGCAGTTGGCTAACTTACTCCACAAATGTATATAAGAACTTGAAAATTGTAGCACTTCAGGATGTGTTTTCAGTCTGTCAATCTACATTTTGGACAGTAATACTCTGTTTCTCATATTTTCTATAGTCGGAAGCATGTGACACTATCAACTAATGTAGTGGTCCCACAATATACTGTATCTGCCCGACAACATTCTTTCTAAGCTCACTGTTAGACAGAACACATACATCAGCTACTACTGAAAGCCATCACTCAAGTCCATGGTCAACTAACTGATAGAGAATGTGTTGAGTGGAGAGAAGGATTCACTTAATTCATAAATGTCAGAGTAGAACCCATCCTGACCTGCTTCCACAAAGAACGCTAAAGTTGAGAATATATGACTCTATAATTATTTGTTGACCGTTTACAAAATCAACATCTAAAATACCAATGTGAAAACATGGAAACAAGGAACATTGACCTGTACTGTGCATAGTCTGAGGATTACTCTGGAGCAGATTAAACCAACAACAGCCCCCCATGAGTGGGTTACTTCCCCCACACACCCCTGCTAATTATATCTACATTATCTCTTAAAACTGCACAAATCCCAGCAAAAGAAAATGTTCCCCTACTTCCCTGCTTGCAGTAAGTAAATTCATATGAAGTATTGGCTTAACTATGTATTGGTGCCATCTTCTGTGTAGAAGCTGAAATAATAAAAAAAACTATAAACCTCTATGGCATACGTCACAAAATATAATTTAAAAATCAAATTTAAAATATTTAATTCAACTCAGGTTATATTGTGGCCCCTAACTTTATTAACCACATTGATTCCTTTTGATGTAAATGTCTGGTACTAAAAAAATCTACCAGCTGTAAGAATGAGCCACAATTTTTCAAACACACCTCTCATTTTAAAACTATTAGTATCAAAGACTTTTATAAATCTCTCCTTTCCAGTGTCAGCTTTGTTCTGATTAACCCTGGATTTATATTGTAAAAGAGCTCTTCTATTTATACGCCAAGCCCTATTTTTAGCTTCCAAAATTGCTGTATATGTATAACCCCTAGACACAAATCTACTTATTAAATCCTCATTTGAATCACTACAAGTTCTCTTTAATTGTATGAATTGTTAACATGGAATATTATTTATCATAAATCCTGGATGACAGCTGGCAGCTAGTACACAAGAGTTTTTAAAAAATAGCTTCCTAAGTATAGAAATTATAAAGGATCTATCAATAAACTTAGTGATATTACCTTTAAAAAAGTCAGTAGTGAAATGACAGAATTTAACAGTAAATTTTAAACCAAAATGTATTTATTTATTTCAGTTTGATAACCAGGGAAATCCACTGGGCCATGAAGAGCCCATTTTCAGTGGAGGCCCGGACAGAAAAGTTCCAATGAACAGTTACAGAGAAATCGAAAATACAAATACAAATACAAAAACTGACAGTGTAGAATAAGATAATGTGACAACATACAATAATGTGGTAACATACAATAAAGTCACAGAGGAATACAGCATAGATTACAATAACATGACATCTTTGATACAGAAACATAAGTGAGTTAATAAAAGTCTTTTTTTTATTGGTGGCTTGTTGCATTAGGGTGTAGAGGGGTGATTACAGAAGTAGTTGTTGCAGAGAGGCTGGAGAGGTTGATGGCTAGAGGGGTAATTAAGTTGGGGAGTGAGGTGTGCATATCCATTTAGTAGTAAGATACGAGAACAAGAGAGATTTGAGTTTAGTGTGGTACTGGGTATTACAAAGAGTGGGAGGGAGAGAGTTCCATAGTTTAAAAATGGAGTGGGAAAGTAGGAGGTGGCCAGGGAGTCATGATGGTTTGTGGATCTGTAGGAGGTTTTGGTTTTCTGATATGAGTGAGTGGTTGGGGATTTATGGGCTTAGTGCAGTAGAGAAAGCGGGGCAGCTAGTAGGTTTGTGGATGAGCTTGTGGGCATTAGTGAGTTTAAGCAGGGTCAGGTAATTGGGAAGTTTGAGCCACTGTAGATTATGGAGAGAGTGACAATGGTGGGAGGAGTTTTTTGAGTTGGTAGCAAATTTGCTTATTTTATTATAGCATGATTCGAGCTTGGATTGTAGACTGTGCTGGAGATTGTTTAACAGGGGACACTATACATTAGAGAGGGAAGAAGGTAGGAAGATGTTAGGGCTTTTCTGGTGGAGGGGCAGAGGAAGCTGTTGTGCCTGTATAGAAGTCCTAATTGTTGGTGTTTTTTTAATGGTGGATAGAATATGGGTGTCAGATTTTAGATGCTCGTCAATGATTATGCCAAGGAGTTTGGTATTAGATACAATTTCAATTGGGATGTTATTGCTACTGTGTATTGAGAAAGAGTTTTTGTCTATTAAGGATTTTCTAGAGGGGAAAAAGATCATGTTTTGTTTTATTAGCATTAAGGGCAAGATGGTTATTTTTCATACAGGATTCAGTCTTAGAGAAGGCTGACTGAGTTTTTAGAAGCAGGAGAAAGTGTAAGCAGAGCAGATAATAGTTGAGTCATCTGCATATTGGATTATTGATGAGTCAGGGATGGCAAGGTGAAAGCTGTTAATAAATATATTGAAGAGTAGTGGTCCTAGAATAGAACCTTGCGGGACTTCAGTGGGTGTGTGTTGGAAGGTGGAGATGAGGATTTACATTGAATGGCTTGTTGATGTTCAGAGAGGTAGCTTGAGAACTAGGCCAAGGTGGAGGTGGAGAGGTTGAAAGATGAAAGCTGAGTAAAGAATAGAGGGTGGGAGATGGTGTCAAAAGCTTTGGATAGATTGAGGAACAGGGGAGATATGAGTTTGCCAGAGTTGTAAGCTTGATTTATGGTTTCAAGAAAAGATAGGAGGGCAGTCATGATACTATGGCCAGGGCGGAATCCGTGCTGAATATGGGTGAGAAGGTTGTTTTGGGTAACATATGACATGAGTTGAGTATGGACACATTTCTCTAGAATTTTTGAAAGAGAGGAGAGAATAGCAATAGGTCTGAAGTTGGAGTTGTCAGTGTTTTTGCCTCCTTTATGTAATGGGATGATGTATGCTTGGCGCCAGATGGATTTGGATGGATCTGTTGATTAAGATGGAAATGGGAAGGGCTGAACTGTCAGCATAAAGTTTTAGGAAGGTTGTGGGGAGATTGCCAGGTACATTCTGGCTAGGTTTTAGCTGGAGTAGTAGTTTTTTATAGTACATGTGGGGATGGGTTGAAGGTTGAAGGAGGGGGAGGGGAGTGAGTGGTTGCTGGGGTTTTCGGGGGTAGGAGAGTTGATGTTGGGGGAAGAGGAGGATTGTCTGGCTATGCAATCTACGAAAAAGGAGTTAAATTGGGTGGCAATGTCTAGGTCAGTAAGGTTTGGGTTTGAGCAGGGGCTCTCTTTGTTACCAGGGTGGAGGAGGGAGGAGATAGAAGCTCAGAACTTTCTAGGGTTGGTTGAGTGATTGGTTTGAAGTTTGAAATAGTATAATTTTCAGTCTTAGGTTATATATTTTTTATAGAGTTACGAAGTTGTTTGAATTCTAGTAGGTAATTTGGTAGTCTGTTTTTTTGGCATAGTTTCCAGGTTTTATCTATTTGTACCATGGAAAGTTTGGTTTCTTTGGACAGCTAGGGGGAGACATTGGCTCTGATTTGCTTGGTTCTTAAAAGGGCATGGTTGTTGAGAGTGTTTATAAATGTATCATTGAAGTAGGTAGTGCCACTATTGAGGGGGTAGGGTTTTTAGAGGGGACCAGTCAGTAAATCTTAGACATTTGAAGAAAGTTTGAGGGTTTAAATGGGAGAGATTGCATGTGTATATGCAATGGTGTTGTTGCTGGAGAGGCACTGGTGACTGTCAGCAAAGGCTGGAAGGTGGTCACTGAGGGGGTCTGAAAGGATTCCTGAGTTTGAGATAAGGTTGGGATACAATGTAAGGATCCAGTCAATGATGGTGCAAAAGGACTCATCTTTGCTTGGCCTGGTAGGAGAGTTTATAAGTTGGGTATAATTGAAGAGATTGACTGATTGAGATGGAGCAAGTGTATTTATTGAGGCCCAATTTATATTAGTGTCATCTAGGATGTAGGTTTCATTTTTTATGTTGGAAGAAAACCGGGAGAGGAGATCGTCTAGTATTGGAATGTTGTTACCTGGGGGTATATATAGGGCAGCTATACATATGGATTTCTGGTTGTTTAGCTTTAGTAGAGCAGCAGTATTTCAGTGTGGCCAAAGTTAGGGATAGGAATAGTGTAAGGAGTTATGGTATAGATGGAAGAAAATATTATGGCTACACCTCCACCTTTTTTGTTAAGTCTATCATTACAAGTGATTTGGTAGCCTGGTGAGAGAATTTTGTTGTCATTTAAGGAGGGTTTTAGCCAGGTCTCTGAGATGGCGGTTATGTCTGGATGGTTATGGTGAAGCCATGCATGAATATCTTAGGATTTGGGCATTGAAAGCACAAGACATATAGATTTAGGGGTGTGAGTGTGTGTGTGTGTGTGTGTGTGTGTGTGTGTGTGTGTGTGTGTGTGTGTGTGTGTGTGTGTGTGTGTGTGTGTGTGTGTGTGTGTGTGTGTGTATGTGTGTGTGTGTGTGTGTGTGTGTGTGTGCAGGGAGTTGGGGGTAGAGGCTGGGGGTGTGGGACCTGGGTTGGGGTGAATGTCTCCAGACAGTGATAGAGTGAATTGAAGAAGGATGAGTGTGAGGTAGTTTAATGGGATTGCAGAGTATGAGTGTAGTAATGGGGAAGATTTCATGGAGTGTGGGTATTGGGGTGTCTACTGAGTATGAAGGATGGGCAGTATGGTGTGTTTGAATAGTAAGGTTGAGTTAAGTGGGTAGAGTTAATGTTATGGAGGTAAGAGGCTGTGTCCAGGCTGTTTGTATGCTGGATTTGGAGTGTATAGGGGATGTAAGGTTGGGACAAGAAAGTTGTGTGAGATAAGCAAAATAGTTAAGTGAGGTAAGAGTGGTTGTCTAGAGCAGGACATGGTATGAGAGAGTAGTCATAGTCTAATGTTGAGAGGAGAGCTTGAAGAAAAATGAGTGGGGAGGGAGCGGTCAGGTGTGATAGGTGGAGTGTAGTTGTGGGTGTGATTATGGTTGAGATAAAAGTACAGGTAGTGGGGTGGGTGAGAATAGGCAGTAGGGTAGGGGAGCAGAGTGAGCCCGAGCACAGCAAGGGCAAACGGAGCTGGTTGGCCCAGCAGGATGAGGTAAGTGGAAGATCCAGAAATAATCAGCCTACGTAGATGTATGCAGGAGGGTATGCTAGCCTATAGTATGGGAGTCAGTGAGGTTTGATTGGAAGAGTGGAAACAGAGAGTTTAGACTCTGTGGTCAAATATCCAGTTAACAAGGTAGGGGCTTAGTGGGAAAAAGTAGGTATTTCACTGTAAAGAAAAGTAAAAAAGTACTGGAATTTGGATAGTGTAGAAGTGTCACAAGGGGTAGCTTAGATGGGTC
Organism: Protopterus annectens; assembly: GCF_019279795.1. Classification (NCBI taxonomy): domain Eukaryota; kingdom Metazoa; phylum Chordata; order Ceratodontiformes; family Protopteridae; genus Protopterus; species Protopterus annectens. Next base: position 1,600,288,328 of record NC_056744.1, on the reverse strand, counting down.
AGTTAGGTGAGTTGTTTTGCCTAAAGGTGTACTGCCATCTAATGGGCAGTGAGAGAAACTGCTAGGACTGTAAGAGAAAGAGAGGGAGACTAACGCTCTCTGGGATGCCTTAGTGAGTGTGCTAGCCCTGGTAGGTCCGGTACCCTAAAAACAAGTATAACACCTGTAAATGTAAATCTTTTAGTTGGCACTATAAACAATAGCAGTTATACAGTGATATGATTAGGTCCATAATGTTTACCAAGGTAAAGTCTTTACATACGTTATCTAAAGGGAGAATTCCATTTCTTGTACAAAGCTGTTTGGGAGCCTTTTCTTCTGTTGGCTTTGTATTGCAGGACTTAAATGTGGTGCTGTCCACAAAGCAGACAATTCTAGTGGATGGAGGGAGGTAGGCTGGCACAGCATTCCAGCAAAATAGTGTGGCTAAAAAGAAGAAAGAAAACCACAGTGAGAAGATATACTTAGTAGTTTATAGAGGACATTAGCAGGCAACGTGACTGTAAAGGAGACAGGACTGCTATATATGCAAGCTGGAAAAAGTGTATGTGAGGGGCTACTTAACACTGGAACTGTATGGGAGAAATACATAAAGTGGATGCAATAGTAAGCAATTAGACTACTGAAACAGTACAGTAGCAGTTTCACAATTAGGGAATAGCGCAAGCTAGAAATGGCAGTACAATGCACAAGAGGATGAGTAGGGTAGAAAATAAGGGGGAAATTATTGTTGTTGTTTAAATAGTGGATGAATAACATAAGATTTCTAGTAGAATCATTCCACACCTAATAAAAGCCACCCAGAAATGACTACCATATATAAATATTGGATTCAGAAGTACGGTCTTCAAAATTATACAGCACAATCAGCTCAAAATAACCCATATACAGGTCCATATATATTCGAGTGAAAGTAGTCTCTATAGCCATTTCCCGAAGGTGTATACAACACTTATAATTAAGATGAGATACTTCCATTTCTTTCACTATATGCAAGAGTCAATAAAAAAAATAACTAAATTCAGTAGACTATAACTTGCTAAAGTCTAACAAATACTTGATAGCCACAATACCACTATCATGACATATGGATGTTTAGAGACTTTCAACATCAAAAGTACACATAAGTGTAGCATTTTGGATTGAAATATTGGACTAATATATATATATATATATATATATATATATATATATATATATATATATATATATATATATATACTCTGTTTTGTCGTCACACTTTGATTGACAAAACAGATAGTCAATAATTGTGAATATGCCCCTTCCAGGGGGTTGTGCAGTCTCAGAGATATAATCAGCAGGGGATGTCAGCAGTGCAGGAGTCTTGCCTTCCTGCAAAAAAATAAGTTTTTTTGTACTTTGCATGATCTGAGGTCAATCCTATCAGCATATATATATCTCAAGAGATAAAGAGGGAGACTATAATGTATGAGGGAGTGTGCATGGTCCAAATATTACTGCACACCCAGTGGTATTGTAAGTCACACGTATGTGGTAACAGAGTTGGATTATGGTCAAATGGGGCTGTAGGCAGGGTAACAGATCAGACCCCCATCTGGCAGCCCCCCCCCCCCCAGCCATTCCAGTGTCCCATTACTTGGCTATTTCTCCACAATTACCATAAACACTATTCAAACCTGTCAGTGTGCATATTATTTTCTTCTTTGCTTCTACAATGATTAGAAATATTTAAATCTTTTACTTCGTATTTTATAATGCAAACACTGATAGCCATTTGCTAAAGAAAGCAATTCCATCTCACAGTAAAAATAGACTTAACATGAGCATTAAGCTTCTCTGCCTTGAAACTCACGTTCATTGCAACAGCATTGAAACTCACATTTAAAGAAAATACATTTGGCCAGTGGATGATTAAATTTACCTTTGGGCTCCTTTCAAACCACAGACCTCTTGCACACATTTTTTTGGACCATGCTTACATGCATGTGTTCTTTGATGCACTATCCTGATTGTATTAAATTATATTCCTTGTATAGTAGAGCACCACATATTAAAGTGTGTTTTAAATTTATAGGTTTGAACATTTTTCCAGTAAGCAATGAAAGAAAACCTATGAACCAATAATGACGAAACTACCCATTACAGCACGTCAACCATAATAGGCCACTAAAACATCTGTCATTACAATCCGCCATCAGTCAATATACACAGTCTGTGCAAAAGTGAAAGTAATCTAAATAATTTCACATTAAAGAGATCTATAACTAATAAAGAGGTTACTGCTGGCAAACAACTTTATGTGTTTTATTTCTTTTTAATATGCATATGTTTTCATGTAGTGTTAACTTTAGTGCATTGTACCTTCAGATTTTTGCCTCATGTTAAACAACACCTGGCAGAGTCTACCTACTGCATTTGTGAGTGCATGCAATCTGACTCCTAGATTAAGTTGGCTGTTTCTGATGCTATGGTGACTATTGTCACATCACATGATATTAATTTCTTGTCCCATTCTTTATTGCTTCACTTCCTAATTGTGGAATTTCTTCTTTCACTTTCTTTGGAAGGTTATTTTACCCTTTTGGATGTCTTTTGCTGTTCATAATAAAGTAATGAAGTTACATTTCAGTGCTTTTGTGTGTTTAATTTGTGTCACAAACCTGATTCTGTTTCTTTGTTATTATATTATATTATTTATTGACATTTATCTACAGGGAAAGTCTGACTGGGTCCAAAGTACTCATTTTCAGTGGAGGCCCAGGGACAAAAGCTCCAGATTATTTACAAATTACATGCAAATGTAATGTCAAATACAATATGAAAAATCAGTATAATTCAGTATTATAATATAGACACTTAGAACAATTTTGAAAAATTATCTACAAAGTACAGTGTAGAACATGATTAGTTGTATAATTCTAGACATACATGGATAAGTAAATCACAGTAGAAATTAATTTTGCTGTCAATGAAAGAGTCATTATAGTAGCATTTGCTTATGTGGAGATAATATATGGACAGGGTAGTTAATCTGAAAGGTAAAAGTGGTGACATTGATTATTAACCGTAATAGAGATAAAGACAGATGAATAAGCAGGTGTACTTGACTGATCAAACAGTTATAGTGTCTCTAGGATAGGGAAGGAGGATAGATATCGGGGTAAGTTCAAAGAGAGGACATAGGTAACCTGCAAATGCTGGACCCATCGCAGTTCGGCTTTCTTAAAGGAAGGTCATGCCTATTAAATCTGCTGGACTTTTTTGAGAGGGTCACCAAAGTATTCGATGAAGGCAAGACTGTGCACACAGCTTACCTCGACCAGGCCAAGACTTTTGATACAACACCCCACTCAGGCATTATAGACAAGCTCACTAATTTAGGTATAAACCCTTTTATTACCCACTGGGTAGCCACCTGGCTCACTTATAGGACCCAGGAGGCCCAGGAGGTCAGAATAGGTGAGGCCATCTCCACCAACAGGCCAGTCCCCAGCAGAGACCCCCTAGGTTTAGTACTGGGTCCGCTCCTTTCTGGCATCTATTTCTCTGAAATGGAAGGAAATGCTGAAGGTTTTATGGTTGACTCAAGTGTGCAGATTATTACAAGTAAGGGGTTATCATCGACTCCCCATCCGACACTCACATTCTTCAGGAAGGTCTATCTAACAAATGGTGCCAAGACATGGTCTTAAACTCAGTGCTAAGGAATGCATAATTGTACCCTTTGGGAAGTCAAACATCCTGGCTAATTACCATGTTGATAGTACACCTCCTAGGAGTCAACAGTGGTCAGTGATCTGGGTACACACGTAGACAATAGCCTTACCTTCGACCACCACATGGCCACTGTGGTGAGGAAATCCTTTTATGGTGCACAACTCATAAATAAGGACATGCCATCTAGGTCCAAAGAAGTCATTGTCCCACTGTACTCCACCCTTATTAGACCAGTCATAGAGTACAATGCTCCCTTTGGTATGTACCAGACCAGGCATATGCAGCAACTAGAGCGATCTCAAAGGGTCCTTACAAAAAGAATATGAGGCATAACAAACCTGCCTTATAAAGAGTGCCTTAAAGCCCTTTCTCTTTACTCAATCTCCTATAGATTGCCGAGGGGTGTTCTATGCCTGGCTTACAAGGCATTCGCAAACTCCACACTTATGAATCTCCTACATGTTCTGAAGTCAAAGAGTACCAGAAATAAAAGGTCTAGTGACTTGAATTTTGTCTGTGACTTAAACAGAACATGCAGGAGAAACAAACGTGTTACAGAGACTGCCCCTACTATGGGACAGGCTTCCTGTTCATGTGAACCTGAGTTCATTTATTACACAGTTTAAACACAACCTAGATGAGTGGATGGGGAATAAGAAATTTACACTGGGCCTGGCACCCATGTCCCTTATGGACGGAGGTAGCTTCTAAATGTCTGGCACTCAATGTCCTGTTTAGATACAGGACATAGGTTCATAGGTAAGTGCTAGGCTATCTGCCCGAGGGCATTTATAAGCATAGCCAGAATGTGTTGGCTTTCGCCACTCCCTTAGATTAGTTCCCTGTGCCTCTGTCCAGCAGAGCCATTAGTTCCCCGTGCCTCTGTCCAGCAGAGCCATCAGTTCCCTGCGCCACATAATTATTCTTTTGGGAAAACTTGGCTAGGCTTAGAAAGGCACCAGATCATTATAGTAACAGTCTATGAATCTATGAATTTATAAGAAGAAAAACTAGGATTAATAGGAGCAATGTAAAGTGAAAGTCAATAAATTTAGTTGACTTAGGCAGATGAAAAAAATAGGTGAGTGGGAAGTGCTGAAGAGACATTGATATCAGGGAGGTCAAGGGAAAAAAGGAAGTGGATGAGAGGGTAGAGGGAAAGTAAAGAAGTGAGGTTTGGATTTATGGTGTTAAAGAGTAGAAGAGATTTTAAATAGCAAGTAGGTAAAAAGATATAGTAATGGGGTTAAGTGTATAAAATAACGTTATATTGTGCTGGTTTATAGATATTGGTAGGATGACTGAGTTTAGCTTTGTTTGGAGATATACTAGATGGAAAATAATGGGGTATGTGAAAGTTAAAGGTGTGACGAAGGAAAAAGGGAGATATAACATTGCTTGTTTGAGTGTAATCTGGTATTCCACCTGTGACCCAGAGGGTGACAGGACTAACAAGAAGGAGTATAAAGGATTAGTCCAGATAAAATCACTTTCGCTAGCAGATCTAGGAGACTCTCTCTTTGATACTCTCCCTTGTTTAGAACAAGAACACTCGTCCATCTACTCACGGGGAAAGTATCAGAGAGACAGAGAGAGAGAGAGAGAGAGCCTCCTAGATTGGCCAGCTAAAGCTAATCATTTATGCTCTGTTTCAAGAACTGCAAACCACATATATGTAATCAGCAATGAACTCCATCATTTTTCTTCAGTTGGTTTGGCTGTTTGTATGCTTGTTAGATTTATTTAATTGGATTTATATGATACATTTTGTGTTTTCCACTTCAATTTTAATATACATTTATATTCATGCAATGTTTTTCTTTTGTGTATTGTATCCTCAAAATTTTCCCATTTGGTCAAGCAATGTATATCAGATTCTTTCTGCTTGATTTGAGTGAGTGAGTTTGTAGTTGTGGGAGACCTGGCGTGAAAGCAAAAGATTTTGCAAGATCACGGTATTCAATATCTAGTGGTAATTTTTTTATTTTTTTTTTATCTAGGGCATCAAAAACATAATTATAAAAACTCAGTAGGTTAGTTGCACAAGACTGACCAGATGTAAATTCATGCAGATTGAAATAACGATTGAAGCACAGACCTGAAGGCATCACATTTACAAAGTCTTTACAAAACACTTCCCAAAAATGCACATAATTCTTATAAACACTGCACAGTACCTGAATCGTTCTCTTTAGGAACAGGAGCAACTGTTCCTTCCCCTCATATTTCAGGGATATAACAAGCCTCTATAAATTTCTGAAACAGCTAAATTAGACAAGAGAAGAGCATTTCTAACTTTGTTGAGAAAATATCCATTCAACCTGTCTTGCCATTCTGGTGATTTTAGCTTTATTTTACTTAATATGAGCAAAACAGTTTCACTAATCAGTGGACATAAAATAGTAAAACCTTCAATTTGTTTAGAAATACTAGTGTCGATAACATAGCTTCAGCTTTCTAAGTTCTGATGGAGTCCTGGGACATCGATTCTTCGAACAGACAATGTCAAACATCCTGGTCAGTGAGCAGCCAAGATATTGGCAGAGGATCATCATGAACAGCCAAGATATCGGCAGAGGAACATCATGAACAGCCAAGATATCGGCAGAGGAACATCATGAACAGCCAAGATGTCAACAAAGGAGTATCGACAATAACCTCATAAACGATATCTAGGTGACGCCAGAGAGTCTGCAAAGTATAGGTTAAGTAATACATTTGTGGAGAATGCTGATGGATTGTGCCTTGGTGTAGTGGATTCTGCAGTATAATAATAATTTCTTTGTTACCAGTTCAAGTCCTGCAAAGCTCTGTTGAGTTTTTCCATTTTGCCACTAAATATAGCCATCAGATAAAATGACTGCAGTGTTGGAACAGTAGTTTGCCGTTTCCTTCTTTGTTCTGCTTGACTTTGTTACTCATGGGACTTCTATTTTGTGTTTCTTAGGATGGTGGACTATGTTTGTTGCTGCTATTTCTTTCTTTGAGTACCTGCTTAACTATTTAATTAATTTTATTTGTGCTTCTGCTTGCTGGTCAGGCAGTGTGCGTCTCACTCTGGTCAGGCAGTGTGTGTCTCACTCTGGTCAGGCAGTGTGTGTCTCACTCTGGTCAGGCAGTGTGCATCTCACTCTGGTCAGGCAGTGTGCATCTCACTCTGGTCAGGCAGTGTGCATCTCACTTGGGTCAGGCAGTGTGCATCTCACTCTGGTCAGGCAGTGAACATGTCACTCTGGTCAGGCAGTGTGCGTCTCACTCTGGTCAGGCAGTGTGCATCTCACTCTGGTCAGGCAGTGTGCATCTCACTCTGGTCAGGCAGTGTGCATCTCACTCTGGTCAGGCAGTGAACATGTCACTCTGGTCAGGCAGTGTGTGTCTCACTCTGGTCAGACAGTGTGTGTCTCACTCTGGTCAGGCAGTGTGCATCTTACTCTGATCAGGCAGTGTGCGTCTCACTCTGATCAGGCAGTGTACATCTCACTCTGGTCAGGCAGCGTGCATCTCACTCTGGTCAGGCAGTGTGCATCTCACTCTGGTCTGGCAGTGTGCATCTCACTCTGATCAGGCAGTGTACGTCTCACTCTGGTCAGGCAGTGTGCATCTCACTTGAGTCAGGCAGTGTGCATGTCACTCTGGTCAGGCAGTGAGCATGTCACTCTGGTCAGGCAGTGTGCATCTCACTGCGGTCAGGCAGTGTGCATGTCACTCTGGTCAGGCAGTGTGCATGTCACTCTGATCAGGCAGTGTGCGTCTCACTCTGGTCAGGCAGTGTGCGTCTCACTCTGGTCAGGCAGTGTGCATCTCACTCTGGTCAGGCAGTGTGCATCTCACTCTGGTCAGGCAGTGTGCATCTCACTCTGGTCAGGCAGTGAGCATGTCACTCTGGTCAAGCAGTGTGTGTCCCACTCTGGTCAGGCAGTGTGTGTCTCACTCTGGTCAGGCAGTGTGCATCTCAGGCAGTGTGCATCTCACTCTGGTCAGGCAGTGTGCATCTCACTCTGGTCAGGCAGTGTGCGTCTCACTCTGGTCAGGCAGTGTGCATTTCACTCTGGTCAGGCAGTGTGCATCTCACTCTGGTCAAACAGTGTGCATGTCGCTCTGGTCAGGCAGTGTGTATGTCACTCTGGTCAAGTAGTGTGCATGTCACTCTGGTCAGGCAGTGTGCATCTCACTCTGGTCAGGCATTGTGCATCTCACTTGGGTCAGGCAGTGTGCGTCTCACTCAGGTCAGGCAATGTGCATCTCACTTGGGTCAGGCAGTGTGCATGTCACTCTGGTCAGGCAGTGTGCATGTCACTCTGATCAGGCAGTGTGTATGTCAATCTGGTCAGGCAGTGTGAGTCTCACTCTGGTCAGGCAGTGTGTGTCTCACTCAGGCAGTGTGCATCTCACTCTGGTCAGGCAGTGTGGGTCTCACACTGGTCAGGCAGTGTGCATCTCACTCTGGTCAGGCATTGTGCATCTCACTTGGGTCAGGCAGTGTGCGTCTCACTCTGGTCAGGCAGTGTGCATCTCACTTGGGTCAGGCAGTGTGCATCTCACTCTGGTCAGGCAGTGAGCATGTCACTCTGGTCAGGCAGTGTGCATCTCACTTTGGTCAGACAGTGTGTGTCTCACTCTGGTCAGGCAGTGTGCTTCTCACTCTGATCAGGCAGAGTGCGTCTCACTCTGGTCAGGCAGTGAGCAGCTCACTTGGGTCAGGCATTGTGCATGTCACTCTGGTCAGGCAGTGAGCATGTCACTCTGGTCAGGCAGTGTGCATCTCACTGTGGTCAGGCAGTGTGCATGTCACTCTGATCAGGCAGTGTGCATGTCACTCTGGTCAGGCACTGTGCGTCTCACTCTTGTCAGGCAGTGTGCATCTCACTGTGGTCAGGCAGCGTGCATCTCACTCTGGTCAGGCAGTGTGCATCTCACTCTGGTCAGGCAGTGTGCATCTCACTCTGATCAGGCAGTGTGCGTCTCACTCTGGTCAGGCAGTGTGCATTTCACTCTGGTCAGGCAGTGTGCATCTCACTCTGGTCAAGCAGTGTGCGTTTCACTCTGGTCAAGCAGTGTGCATCTCACTCTAGTCAAGCAGTGTGCATGTCGCTCTGGTCAGGCAGTGTGTATGTCACTCTGGTCAAGTAGTGTGCATGTCACTCTGGTCAGGCAGTGTGCATCTCACTCTGGTCAGGCATTGTGCATCTCACTTGGGTCAGGCAGTGTGCATCTCACTCTGGTCAGGCAGTGTGCATCTCACTTGGGTCAGGCAGTGTGCATCTCACTCTGGTCACGCAGTGAACATGTTACTCTGGTCAGGCAGTGTGCATCTCACTCTGGTCAGACAGTGTGTGTCTCCCTCTGGTCAGGCAGTGTGCATGTCACTCTGGTCAGGCAGTGTGCATGTCACTCTGATCAGGCAGTGTGCATGTCAATCTGGTCAGGCAGTGTGAGTCTCACTCTGGTCAGGCAGTGTGTGTCTCACTCAGGCAGTGTGCATCTCACTCTGGTCAGGCAGTGTGGGTCTCACTCTGGTCAGGCAGTGTGCATCTCACTCTGGTCAGGCATTGTGCATCTCACTTGGGTCAGGCAGTGTGCGTCTCACTCTGGTCAGGCAGTGTGCATCTCACTTGGGTCAGGCAGTGTGCATCTCACTCTGGTCAGGCAGTGAGCATGTCACTCTGGTCAGACAGTGTGCATCTCACTCTGGTCAGACAGTGTGTGTCTCACTCTGGTCAGGCAGTGTGCATCTTACTCTGGTCAGGCAGTGTGCATCTCACTCTGGTCAGGCAGTGTACATCTCACTCTGGTCAGGCAGCGTGCATCACACTCTGGTCAGGCAGTGTGCATCTCACTCTGGTCAGGCAGTGTGCATCTCACTCTGATCAGGCAGTGTGCATCTCACTCTGGTCAGGCAGTGTGCATCTCACTTGGGTCAGGCAGTGTGCATGTCACTCTGGTCAGGCAGTGAGCATGTCACTCTGGTCAGGCAGTGTGCATCTCACTGTGATCAGGCAGTGTGCATGTCACTCTGGTCAGGCAGTGTGCATGTCACTCTGATCAGGCAGTGTGCATGTCACTCTGGTCAGGCAGTGTGCATCTCACCCTTGTCAGGCAGTGTGCATCTCACTGTGGTCAGGCAGTGTGCATCTCACTTGGTTCAGGCAGTGTGCATCTCACTCTGGTCAGGCAGTGCGCATGTCACTCTGGTCAAGCAGTGTGCATCTCACTCTGGTCAGGCAGTGTGCGTCTCACTCAGGCAGTGTTCATCTCACTCTGGTCAGGCAGTGTGCATCTCACTCTGGTCAGGCAGTGTGTGTTTCACTCTGGTCAGGCAGTGTGCATCTCACTCTGGTCAAGCAGTGTGCGTTTCACTCTGGTCAAGCAGTGTGCATCTCACTCTGGTCAAGCAGTGTGCATGTCGCTCTGGTCAGACAATGTGTATGTCACTCTGGTCAAGCAGTGTGCATGTCACTCTGGTCTGGCAGTGTGCGTCTCACTTTGGTCAGGCAGTGTGCATCTCACTCTAGTCAGGCAGTGTGCATGTCTCTCTAGTCAGGCAATGTGCATGTCACTCTGGTTAGGCAGTGTGCATGTCACTCTGGCCAGACAGTGTGCATCTCGTGTTTCCCACTGTAGCTGAAACAATGTTTCTCTGCTGATATCTGGGGTCTTCATTGGATAGGATGTTTGACATCATCTGCCTGCTGATTGATGTCCTAGGATTCGATCAGAACTTAGGTTACCCATATCAGCTGGCAAGGAACTATCACCTTCAGGCAGTTTTCAAAATATTTTTCTTGTCAGAGACAATAGTATTACCAACCTTCAATGTAAGTCTTTTTGTACACCATTCATATGTGTTCAAACATGGTTAAAAATGATTTTTTGTTATCTTCAATAAAATGAGCTAACTTTATTTCATATTTTGCTTTGGCAAACTATATCATCTTGCTATGCTAATATCTCAATTTCTTCTATCCTTCACTATTTTTACTTGATGAAATTTCATAAATTCTACACAGCAATGGCCTCAGTTGGTCATTGTAATCCAGTGATCAAAAACTCCTGTTTGTCTACAAACCTATCTGTTCTGCTGGGCATTGTTTACACTGGTATACATTTGCTAAGGCCTATAACTCCTAACCTGTATCCATTAGGTCAATACACTCCCTTCCATCTTTCAAAACTACTCTGAAAGACTTCCTATCTAAAATCAGGGTCTGTTCTTGCTCAAAACCAGGATAAACTATATCATTAAATGTGAACAAGTACCTTTTCATTTCTTATACCTTCTTAATCTCCCTTCTTCAGGCTTTTAGGGGTCGCCACAGCAGATCACCTGTCTGCTCATGATTGGCAGTGGAGTTTTACAGTGTCGAGTTTCCAGCCCAGCACCCAGCCTTCTACAGAAGGCACACACACACACACACACACACACACACACACACACACACACCTAGGGCCAATTTAGAGTTTCCAATCCACCTACAGCATGTCTTTGGGAGGGTGGCCTAATGGTTAAGGTGTTTGCCTTACAAAGGCAAGATGCTGTGTTTGAGCCTCACAAAGGATAATTAGTTAGGCTTAAAATGGCTCAGAAGGGCAGTTAGCCTAGTACTAATCTATGAAACCCACAGGGAGGGCATGCAGACTGCACAGAAAGCACCCCCAGCCAAGGATCAAACCAAGAAACCTTTTGCTGTGAGGCAACAATGCTAAGCGCTGCACCACCATAACATCCCTTCTTCACTGACTCCTATCAAATTCTCTTCCCTGACTTTTTCTCTAAATATACCATAAGCCTGTTTTTCCTTTACTTCATATTGCAATTCCTGTTTGTATTAGACTAACTTATCTTTAGCTTCGCTACAAACGGTCTAACATTTCTCTAAATATTAAATGATTGTCATATAACTTGTATCATTTCTTAACAATTGTTTTTATATTATGTCTAATTTGTTGTACTTATTTAAACTGCATATGTTTTTGTTTTATTTTTGAAGTCTGTAAAATTATTGTTTTTAGAATGTTTTGTAAAAATTAGGAGCTATTGACCCCAGGCCTCTGCTAAAAATGGACTTCTTCTACCCAGTCAAATTTTCCCCAGTAATGAAATGTTAACCAATAAATAAACAAATAAATAAAGTGACCAGTAGTAATGCTTCTTTTTGACTAACCTCTGAACAGCTTTACTAGAGCAATTGAGATTAAAGATCATCAAGGTCATCTTTTTGTTATCAGTAAGAACACACTGGTTGATTATTTGTTTCATATTTTGAGTTATGGTTACTGGTTTTTCCAAGAAAATAGGTACTTATCCATGTATAAATCTTGTTTCTGATCCCAGTACTGTAGTTCATTATAATCTTTATGTAGTCAACTTTGACAAAATGTTTGTACATTAAGTGCACATACATAAACATGCATTCATAAATACAAACACGCAGACATACATTAAATGCACACATGTATAGTGTCGTCTGAATGTGACACAGAATCATCCTAGTCTGCTTGTTTGTTGCATCGTGTTCCATGTAACTGCACCACCACCCCATTCCCCCCTTTGTAAAAAAAACATAGTCGCTCTGCACTAAACTACACAGTCAGGAAGTTTATTCCACTTATCCACCACCCATCCTTTAAAAATACTTTCTCATATGCAACTTGAAATCTGTATTTTCATTTGGTAGATTGTGTATTTTCATCCCATTTTTTGGTGTCAGCGTTTTTCACATTTCCTCTTAATGTTGCTTGACGCAGTCATGTTGTGCCTCTCATTTCATGACAAATTTGTTAAAAACACCACCTGATGTCTTATCCTCATCACTTAAGCCCTGCACTCTAATCACAAACTATCTTCTCTGTGGCCCTCACAACTGTCCAAAGTACTACAGATGTGATGATACCTATCAGTGTGTTACCTAATGGTGTAGTCACTCCCTTGATTCCTATAGTTAGACCCCCCTTTGTTTGCCTTAGTCAACAGCTTTTCACACATTTCCTACTGATTCGGTGCTGCAGTGACTAACACAGAATTCTTTTTCAGCTCTGTAACAAGAATTGTTGTCCATATCTCAGATTTCCCCACATGGATTACTATACTCCAGATGTTGTACCCTCCGTTTTTATTTTATTTACATTAATTTTCAACTATATAGAACAACAGCATCTAGAACACAGCATAAATGGTAGACATTAAGTGACGAAATCTGGTCACCCAGAGCAGTACAATCACTCTTATCCATGGAGATGATACTAAATAGCTGATGGTGTTTACACAGATCATCAGGGTGACTCACGGAGGTATCTCCATTGTAACCCTCACTTGATCTAATACTCCCCAGTTCCTCTGACTCTTGCATACAATAAAGTGAGATCCTACCTCAACAGTTCAGTCTAACTGCTTTTACTCTTGAAGTAGACCTTATATTGTTGGGACATTTCAAGCTAAACAGAACTGCAGCCTTCACTTTGCAGCTGTGTTTAACATTTGCTGTAAGTTACTTGTTTAGCTGTGTTACTAATCTGCTTTGCCCTAAGTGGAGGGTAATGGGGGGTGGCTAAGGTAAAAAGCAGATGTAAATTTAGGACCAGTACAAATCATCAGAACAGCAGAAGTAGCTGCACAGGACAGTAGGATTCTCACTGCCTTTGTAGGGGCATGTGATCTTGCTGTGAGAGGGGTTAGCGAAGTGCAGAGGGAGTTTGTAAAGATAGGAAGGTATTTAGGACAAGTAGTGCATATGCACTGACATTGTAAGATGTACTGCCTGTCCCAGGCAAGGGTGATGGATGAGAACTTAACAGTGAAGTTTGCAGAGCTCAGGATATGGACTTCATGAGATACTGGGGATTCATGGGGGGGGGGTTGCTGATCTATAATGGCTGACAGTGTGTATCTATCTGTCAGGTGACCCAGAATACTAAGTCACATGTTTTGGAGATTCCTTAGCAATCATTTAATGTAACCAATTAGGAAGGGATAACAAATCATTAGGAAAACCATTAAACATCAAGGCAGTTAATAATTCAAAATCCAATACTGAAAACAAGAGCATGAGTGGATTTGTTTTATATTTTTAATTGTATTAATTTATTAATGGGTAATCCCACTGACCTCAAACATTGGGACATTGCCTAGATATTGTCCACTCAATAACAGCTCCACAGAGGTAACCAGGAGTAGTTGACCATGAAACACCAGGAATCCACGAAGATTAAATATAATATTTTAATCTGAATAAAAACTTCACAAAACAAAACAAATATTGCAACAGCAATGCTAACTGAATCACTGCATTTTTTTGTCCCTAACAGAGGTGCCCAGTACGACATTCTTGAAAAATAAGTTGATATAAATAAAAAGACTTGGGAGGGGATGGCAAACCTCACTAAATGTCTTTCTGAAAAAAGTCTGTGAGAGGAGGGTGATTCCCTGATGAGTAGAAGATGGCATGTGTGAGTCCATTTTACTAGAACTGCAACAAGACAGACACTGGAGTCTGATCTGTCCGTCTTTCTTCAGTTGTTAGGCAACATAATTTCACAACAGGAAACTCACGCCAGGCAAAACTGACACAATATCAGATCTAAAAGGGTTTCTGGAGATGTCCTACTTGGACTTAGCAAGGCATTTGACAAAATAACATGGAAGAGATTTGCAAATAAATTAAAACGGTTCAGAGTGGGAATTAGGGTGGTAGCATGGGTGACTCAATGGCTAGACAAACGGACACATACAGAAATCATAAATCGAGTGCACTCATAAAACAGTGGTTACTACAGAAATATGACAATCATCATTGCAGAGTCATTCTTTTTCAGTATCTTTGTTACAGACATTGTAAGAAGTCTGAGATGCAAAGCCTTTTTTTTACAAAGACATAAAATTCTACAATAGGATTGATAAAAAAAATAATGTGTAGAAAAGATGAGAAGAAATGTGTCAAGGCTAGAGAAATTGTGTATGTCATGGTACTTTATACTTAGTGTCAAAATACAAAAAAAAGAATATAATGCATCTGTAAAGAAAAAAAAGCAGTAAAATGATAGATAAATGGTAGATGACTGTAGACGAAAACAAAACTAAAACATCAAATAAGGAAGAGGAGCCGGGATTAGGCATAGGAAGGCTGTGTGAGCAAGCAGTAAACAGAAGAGGTATCACCATTCAGGAATAAGAAATCATTTTTGTCAAACAGATTGCTGCAAAGAGAAGCATGTTTTCAATCTGAAGCCACTGAGAAAGAATGCTTTGGCAACAATTCATAGTAATCAAACGTCATGATGAACAAAGTACTAATGTAATGGGGTGCTAAGTTGTCACTCTGTTAATGAATAGGACAATTCATGCTGTTGCTAACTTTCCCACTGTTGTGTGACCGTGAAACATGAGCTTACATAGGAAAGGGGAGGTGTGAGGGTGCCCATACATAAGTAGTACAAAAATGCCCTTTGTGGTGTTTCTTTAGTTACTTGCCTACGTCTGTACATTGAATGTTAATAGCAGTGATGTTACACATTTGTATGTGCTTCATCGAGTGTATTTGGTGTACTCAAATGTCTTTTATAACAGATTTCAGCTTTATTTAGTTTTTCAGTTTACTGGGATTTGTTAAAGAGGGCATTAATTTTATGCCACGAATTTGTCAGTGAGACCCTGTCGGGGGAATTACATGCATTTTGGTGACCTCATCATTGTGGGACACATAAAACATCATCTCAGAAGAGAGCAGCAAATGTGTGTGTAGTCTGCACTAGGTGCCATATAAGATGTACAAGAATAGCTTAACATGTATAGCCATGAAGAAAGAAGGTAGGGGTACATGACCCAAACCTTTAAGTACCTTAAGAGAATGAGAAGAAGCCAAGCAGCTGTCATCATTTGGACAATAAATAATGAGAATGAGGTTGCCATAACCACCCTTCCACACATCTTGTGTAACTACTTTCATCTTCATTTTACTTATGTTTCCAAGTCACATGTGGGTGCCAGATTTTTGATTCACGTCCCCTTGTTCATTTGCTCAACTACTTCAGTTTGTTGGGTTTTTATTAAATTCATTGTTTGCATTATTTTAATACATAATTGCTTAATTGGTTGATTTGATAGTTTAATTTCTGCATAAATTGCTGTGTGTGTGATTGCATTTTATACTGACATCTAAAGAAGCAACAAGAACTGTGAAAGCGCTTATGTTGTTTTAAAATAAAAGATTGTTCATTTTATGCTGAGAGCCTAGTGTCATCTCATCATTCTACTTTTTTGGACTGCTTCATTTTACTTATGTTTGCAAGTCACATGTGGGTGCCAGATTTTTCATTCATGTCTCCTTGTTCATTTGGGTGCATGTAGCTGAATGAGTTCAATTACTTCAGTTTGTCGGGTTGCATGAGCAGGCAAGTGTTACTTTATAGAGTAGAAAGTTAGTCAACAACAAAAGTACTCAATCTGAAGTTGCAAGGTGGACAGCACAAGAGCGAAACAAGGAAGTATTATTTCATAGAAAGGGTTGTGCATGCTTGGAGAATATTTCATAGAAAGGGTTGTACATGTTTGGAGTAGACTGACATAGGAGATTATACAGTTAAAACTAATGACAATTGTCAAAAATGCACTGGCCATATATGAAACATTTCAAAAGATGGTTGAAAAGCGAGAAGAAAAACAATTAAATGATTTATTTATTTATTTGTCTATCTATCTATCAATTTATCTGTCTGTCTATTTATTTATTTATAGAGTTTGTTGACTGGAAATGTCCAACTGGGTAGAGACCATTTTCAGTAGAGTCTCAGGAGAAAAGCGCCAACAATGGTCATATAATATTTTTATGGATAATGAAAAGTATTAACAGTAGACAGATACGGCAACATTCAACAAAGGGAACACAACATTAATAAAAACAATAGAAAATGTCCTATAGTAACAAATACAATAATTACAGATAGTTATCCTATTGCACTATCTATATATGATTATCAGATAAAAATATATACAATGTAGCAGTTCAGAACCGCAATGGTGGTGCTGCGGTAGCGTTTTCGCCTCACAGTAAGATGCTGTTCGATTCTCAGCTAGTGCATCTTCTGTGTGGAGACATGCGTGAATGGGCATACCTTCACTGAAAGTTGTGCGTCAGGCCTGGCAAGCCGGTACGTAAAAATCAACTGCTAATCATTAGCAGACTGGAGTTCCGCTGTGGCGGCCCCTAACTGGGAAAAGCCAAAAGACACAAACAAACAAGAAGCTGCAGTTCAGAATGATAATTTATACAAAAGGTCAGGAAACAGGCAAACTGCACAATCCTCAAAATAAATGTATGACCACCTGTTCAATCTAAATGTACTAACACCTTTATATATTAGAAGGTAGTAATGCCCTAACATCAAAAGAAGCTCTGACTTTAATGATACCATACTATTAATGTATGCACTTCTACCTCTTCAGCCAATACTTCCTACTATTTATTCCTCTCTCGTGTCCTTCCATAACATGCTCATTTGTATTATAACACTCAACTGTCTCTCCATGTCCTTAATGATCCCTCCTGCTCATTAGTCCTTCTCATCTTATTCTATTACTCTGTTTATTTTGGTGGAGACTACTCTTATTATTTTTTACCTTCATGCATTATAGGAAATATAGTCAATTTTTGAAAAATTATAGTTTAGTTGACTGAGACTATCCACTTTTACAGTTTGTCTTTCTGCTTGCAGCACATATTGTATTCTTGAATGCCATTTATCCTAGTAATATTTCTGTAAATGTACTTGTCTGTTTTTGTTTTTATCTGTTGTGCGGATTTTCTCCCCTTGTATATAATTACATATCAGGTACTGAAAAATGTTTTATGTGTGTTTTTGTGTAGCCTTTCTCATCAATGCATTGTAAAATATTTAATCTGTTGCAGGACTTTTCTCCCCTTGTATATAATTACGTAAAAATTCCGAGCAGTGATACACAGGTAAAAGCCAAACTAGGAAGACAGTAAATATATCACATTAAATAAATATTCCCAGTGCAACTACCACAACTACCACAACTCTAAAACTAATATTTAACATCTAATTTTAATTAAACCAAGAAATGTGAGTGCTTTTGTGGTTAATAACCCCTTCTTCAGACCAATAAACATATATGAAATAAAAACCAGTCAGATAGGATCACGTTACACATTCATTGTCATAGAAGTGTATATGCTGGAACAATAATTTAATTGGCCATTTTTTATGAATGATTTTGCTTTGAAAGAAATGAGAGCTATGACAATGAATGTGTTACATGTGATCCTATCTTAGTATTTGATTGGTCTGGCTGTGTTATTTTAAGATTTTGATTGTTTTTTATTTCATCTATGTTTATTAGTCTGAAAAAGTGGTTGCTAACAGTGAAAGTGCTCACCTTTCTCTTTTTAATTAAATATTATTGCTTTTTGAGCTGTGGTAGTCACACTGGGATTATTTATTTACCTTGTACATAATTACTCAGCTATTGTTTAAATGTTTTTGATTCTGTTGTGGAGCTTTTCTCCTTGGGCCTCCA